>NC_092872.1:70472040-70781596 GCF_028372415.1 Notamacropus eugenii
TCTTTGCTAAGAAGAAAACTCCCAAAGTCATGAAGAGTCAAACATGACTGAAAGGACTGAAAAACAACAACAAAAATACTAGGTAGGAACTGATTTTTCCTCTTAGGTGTGAAGGGCTTAAAGTTGCTATTGGTTTGGTGAGAGGCAACGTAGTGCAGGGGAAAGAGAATTGGTTTAGAGTCAGTAGACAGGGGTTCAAATCCCAGATTGAATGCTATCTGTGTAGCCTTACATTAAGTCACCTTACTTCACCAGGTCACTTTCCTCATCTCTCAGATGAGTGGATTGAACTAGGTGTCTTATGATTTTCCTTCCAGCTTTTACCTTCTGGTCCTATGATCTACAAGTCTGTGTGCTTAACTATTTCATGTATGATGACCTGGGGTTAGAATTAATTGGGAGAAAAAAAAAGGGTGCTAGAATGCATTTGGAATGTTATAGTCCACCTTTAATGATTTCACACTGTTTCCTGACAGAAAATATATATTTTTTAGAATCAGTATTCTCACAGTTATTCTATGAGACATATAACTCCACAATCTTAGAAGAATAAAAACTGTGGGAGAAATAGAGAGAGATAGAGAGATGCTCAGTGGGTGTAAGTAAGCTACACCATATTGTCAATCTTGATTCTCATGCAAAAAGTCGAGCCAAAGACATTGTCAAGGAAATGGATAATTGGAAAAGAAATGGGCTGGTCATTTAGCAAGAGCTAGGTGCATAATGAATTGACAGCAGAGTAGCATTCGGTGTGATCACAAAATGTTAAAAGACCTAGAGGAAGGCCTCTAGCACGTTGGGTAGATCTTATATTGAGCATTCATAAGAAAGAATAGAAAAAAAAATCACTAAGGATGAGTACATGATTTGTCACCTGTACTATTAGAGGTACTTGATAGAGCCATTAAACTATTAAAGCCTATGTAGCCTCCCTAGAGTCACCATAAGCTCTCAGAGGGATTCTTGTTTGAGTTTCTTTTTATAACCCACAATACTCAGTTGGATTTTGTGAATGTAGTAGGTTCAATTAATATGAATTGGATGAATGGATATGTAAAATGGGTCTCACCAGTGGGGTCTTACCCACCAGTCTCAAGTGCTAGACCTTGAGTTGCGAAGTTGTTGTTCAGTTGTTTCAGTATTCGGCTCTTGGTGACTCCATGTGGGGTTTTCTTGACAAAGATACTGGACTGGTTTACCATTTACTTCTCCAGCTAACTTTCCAGATGAGGAACTAAGGTAGATAGGGTTAAGTGACTTGCCCAGGATCACACAGCTAAGTGTCTAAGGGTAGATTTGAACTCGGGAAGATGAGTCTTCCTGACCAGCCCAGACACTCTATTTACTGAGTTTAAATCCTGCCTCAGTTATTAGCTGTAGGACCCAGGGCAAGCCATTTAACCTTTGTGTTCCTAGGTTGCCTCATTTCCAATTGAGGATAACAATATCCCTTACATCCCAGGGTTATTGTGAAGATAAAATGAGATAATACTTGGAGATGTTAAAGTACCAGGTAAATGTTAGCTATTATTATTATTGCAGCTGGAAAGAACATAGAATGTCAGAACTTAAAGTGATATCACACTCATCCAGCTTATTTCATTAGAATAAAAACTCTTTGAGAGTAAGGATTATTCCTTCCTTCCTTCCTTTCCCTCTCCCTCCCTCCCTCCCTTCTTTCCTTTCTATTTTCTTTCTTTGAATTTGCATCCTCAGTTTCTAGAATAGTGCCTAGAGCAAGGTAGACACTTTAATCCTTTTTGGTTGTTGAATCTAGTCTAGCATCTTCATTTTACATGAAATGGAATTCCAGAGAAGTACAGCAATTTTTTCAGGGTCACAAAGAGTCAGGATTAGGTTTTTCGGCCAATACTATTTTAACCTGGCAAGATGAAGAAAATCTAAGTATTGTAATAAAATATCTTATTTTGTTGGCATCACTCCAAGAAGCTCAGAAAGAGGGTCTAGTAAATGGCAGGGCTCTCAGGTTGTAGGGACTGCTGAACAAAATGCTGAGTGTTGAAATGCTCTCAACAACCACCCCCAGATCCACGTGTAACTAACCCTCCCTGTGAGCTCCAAAATAAATACAAATTTACATTCTCCACCCAAGTTTGAACTATAATTGGCCCTCTGATGATTTAAATAAAATAAATTATAATGAAATAGTAATAATCAGATATCTCCCTAATGATTTTTCTTATGTGTTCATACCCTTCTGTCAAAGTTCTTATAATAAATAAAGCCTTCTTCCCTACAAGCCATATACCAGATGTGTACATCTCATGTGAATTTAGCTGCCATTGTGGTGCCTCTGACATTGCTCTAAATGAGCCATTTGTATTTTTTTCATTTAAAATACATCAAAAAGGCATAGTATATTACTTTTTGCTTATTATATCTACTAATTGTAGAAAGCTACAAATTTTATCATAGAATCATAGACCTACAGTTGGGAAAGACCTCGGAGAGTGTCTAATCCAACCTAATCAATTACAATTGAGGAAACTAGAAATTAGAGAGATTAAGTGAATTTTTATCAATGTCATACACATAGTTTTTATTGGAAGCAGGATTCTAACCCAGATCATCTGGTTCCAAATCCAGAGCTCTTTTCACTATACCATGGTGCCCAACTCTTTCCTTCTATAAATGAGAAAACTGAGGTCTAGTGAGAAGTGAATTACCCTAAGTCAGTTGGGTGACTAGTAGTAGATCTAGGAGAAGAACCCAAATTTATCACTTGTTCTGTAGCACCCAATACTGACTCTCTTTGAAATACGTTTATTTAAAAATGCTTTTTAAAAAATTAATCTATTCCCTTTTCTCCTCCTCTTCCACATTGAGAAAAAAAAATCCCTCATGTGTCTTGCATTGGCTAACAAAACAAATTTCCATGTTTGCCACATCTGAAAATAAGCTGCTATTTTTTTACTCTCTGAATTTTGAGTTGATTACATCTCTGTCTGGAACTAAGTGGCATGCTTCATTCCTTTGGACTCATGGTTCATTATTGTGTTGATCAGAGTTCTAAGGTTTTTCAAAGCTTGTTTTTTTTTATAATATTATTACCATTGTATAAGTTGTTCCCCTAGTTCTGTGCACTTCACTCTACATTGGTTCACATAGGTCTTCTCAATTTCGTCTGAATTTATTCTTTTCATCATTTGTTATAACACAATAATATCCTATTACACTCATATTTCAAAATTGGTTTAGCTATTGCCCCAAAGAACATGCCCTTAGTTTTTAATTTTTGGCTACTATAAATATTTTTATACTTTTGGATCGTTTTCCTCTTTCTTCAATTTCTTTGGAGTTAAGGTCTAGTAGTGGTATAACTGGGTGTGCATGGCTTGGTAACTTTCTGCTTGTAGTTCAATTGCTTTTCAAAGTGGTTTGACCAATTGACAGCTCTACCAACAGTGTTCTCATATACCCGTTTTTCCATAACCCCCCAGACATTTGCTCTTTTCTTCTTTAGTCATCCCTGACAGACTCATGATTATGAGATAGAACCTCAAGAGTTGTTTTAATTTTCATTTTTTTATATGAACAATTTAGGACATTTTTATATGATTGTTGATAACGTAGATTTCTTTCTCTAAAACTTGTCTGTTTATATCCTTTGACCATTGTTTATTGGGCAATGACTCTTGGTCTAATACATTTGAAGCAGCTCCATACATATCTTGAAAATTCACTTTTTCAGAACTTCTGCAAAGACTTTTCCTAGTAACTAGTTTCCCCTCTAACTTTTACTACATTGGATTTGTTTGTGCAAAAATCTTTTAAGTTTTATATAATCAAATATGTCCATTCTTTGGAACATCTTTAACGTCAGATGTAAATACCAGTTGGCTTTACCAGTCTGAAGGACTGCTGAAGCTCTGGTTGGCTCTGGAGTGTTTTGGAGTTGTTATATCTAATACTATCCTTTTGTAATAACTCAAATTGTAGAGCACCATTATCGCAGTAACTCTGTGAGGTAATTAGTACAGAAATTATTATTCCCGTTTTACATACAAGGAAAAGGAACTTTCAAGTGACTTGCCCTAGGTCCCAAATTCTAAAAGGAGCAGACCTGGGGCTAAAACTCTGATCCAGTAATACTAGATCTTTCTTTTTAGCTGGATTGCCTTCTACCCTATGTGGCCACAACATTAAAAAAACAAAAAACAAAAAATACTCTCTAGCATCAAAGATAATCATTTCAATTAGAACAGAGGATATCTCTATGGGATAAAAAATAAGATTGTGCGTGCGTGTGTGTGTGTGTGTGTGTGTGTGTGTGTGTGTGTGTGTAGTAACTTTGGTCAGTCTCTTCAAATCCATGCTTTTCTTCCCCAAAAGTTATTCAGAGAATAGTTCTGTCATAAAGAGAAAGAAAAGTGTCAATGGTTCCATTGTTTTGGGTGGGCCTCCCTCCAAACATCTACTTCTTCTATTTGATAATAGGTGGTTTATGTTTACAAACAGCTAGGTCAACCTATAACTGTGTTAACACTGTGGGGAAAAAAAAAATATGAAGGCTACCATGGTAACTGAGAGACTTATTTCTAAGTGATGTAGATGTCTTGGATCTTCTGAAGCTTCTTCAGATTCTAAAAAATGGTTTTGTCCTTTTAATCCCAATCTGCTCTGTATTTTTTTAATCTGTTGAACAGCATACTAAACTGATGCTTCATATCTTTGTTCCTCCCCGCCTTCTTTCCTTTTTCTTCCTTTGTTCCTTTCCCCCTTTCTTCTTTCCCAAAATTAAATACCTTCATCACAGAATAGAAATAGGAACTAGATGTGAACACATGATTTCTATGTCCTAGGTAACTTCAGAATAAATAAATTACCTCTACCCATGTAGGACTGTCACTTTCTCTTGCAACTTCTATCTTAGATAATTTCCTAGAGCTCTAAAGGGTTGGATGATTTGCCTAGGGTCATACAGCCATAGGTGTTAGAGGCAGGACCTGAACCCAAGTCTTTCTGGTTTCTAGGCTAGCTCCCTATTCACTATACCGTGCTGCCTATCAACAAAATTATATCTACTTAATTGAAAACCTTTCATTTAAGTAAAATAAGTGTTTCATTATTTTATTAGGGTCAGGTTAGCTTTGAAGTGGGGCAGCTAAGTGGCAGAGCAGATAGAATGCTGGACCTGGAGTCCAGAAGACTGGAGTTCAAATCTGCCCTAAGACACTTCTTAGCTATGTGACCCTGGGCAAGTTACTTAATCCTATTTGTCTCAGTTTCCTCATTAGTAAAATGAGCTGGAGAAGGGAATGACAAGGCACGCCAGTATCTTTGTCAAGAAAACCCCAAATGAGGCCAAGAAGAGTCCGACACAACTGAAACAACTGAACAACAAGAAGCTTTTAAGTAGTAACTGGCCCTCTTTAACTAGAACACCTGTCTGAAACAAAAAAAAATTAGGGTTTTTGACATACCCTCTGAATGTAAGTCACTCATGGGTACCACGCATGTGAGTAATTTATTATTTTTATATTTCTATTCCTTTATTTCTATAGTGGAGAAAACTGGACGAGACAGAAGGTTAAGTGTCTCATTCACTGCAACCCGGATGATCACTGCGAGAATTCCAGCTTCCTGACTCTAGTCTGTTACAAAGACCAACAGAATATGTTGTTCCTCATTGGCCCTCAAATTATTAAAGTGAAATCTTTTTCCTTGACTGTTCCAGGTGGGGCCTCATAGTGCTATAACAGCTTGTTCAGAAAAGAGTGAGACACTATCCCAGTTACCAAACTAATAATTCCTCTGCCCATAGCTTTCTCCTTACTGAACTACCCTAGAAATAAGCCAGACCTGCTGTTCATGACTCAGTGCTCCACTGCTATGGGTGGGCATTCCATTTGCCTATACAACACAGTAATTTGATTTAATTAATTACTTTGTAAAGAGCTTGGGGATGCCTTGACTATAAAAGGTACTGTGTAAAATCAAATACTTTCATATTCCATGTATCCCAAAGCACTTTCCAGATTAATGAGCTAGATACTAGTGGTATAGTACTGCATAGGCAGAGAAAGCACCTGCTACTTGGTCAGCAGTGGTTCAAATGGAGCAGAGGTGGGGAAAATTTGATAAATGCCACAGAATCATCCATTGATGTTCTTCGTGATGAGAGTGACTTGGCATAAAACCCTAATGGCCAGGGCAGCCTTTTAAGCCTTCCTGATACTTCTGTTCCTATGCTAACCACATGCACCTAATGCCTTGTCCTACATGTACTATGGTACACATGACATAAAGGCTTATTTAGTTGAATTCTAGTAATCATGATGTGTGTCAGTAACAAACAACAACTAATATTTATAAGCGCTTTAAGGATGGCAAAACACTTTATAAATACTGTCTCATTGTATCCTCACAATAACCCTGAAAGCTATATACAACTATTATCTCCATTTGACAGAAAAGGAAACTGAGGTTTTAAGGAGGGTTAAGTAACTTACCCAGGGTCTCATAGCTATTAAGTGCCTCAAGTACAACTGAACTCAGATCTTTCCAATTTCATGTCCAGTGCTGTATATAATGTATCACTTAACAGCCTCAGGAGCAAGCCAGTAGATGATCCAAACCAATTAGAGTTTAGGTTTAGGAAAAAGAGTCAAATTGTTTCTACCCATAAAACTTGAGGTGGTAGAAGGTAAACAAGTCATTCGAGGGGTATTATTGTTGTTCAATAGATTAGTCATGTCCAAACCTTTGTGACTTTTGGGATTTTCATGGTAAAGATACTGGAGTAGTTTGTCATTTCCTTTTCCAGCTCATTTTACAGATGAGTAAAATGAGGTAACAGGCTTGAGTAAGTTGTTGAGGTTCATGCAGATAGTAGGTGTCTGGGCCAGATTTGAACTCCAGGCTTCAGACTCCAGGAAACCTGGTTTCCTTTCTGAAAGACAGAGTCAATCATTCTCAGTTTTGTTTTTATAATGCTAGTGTCTGATGTAGGACCTGGTAGGTTCTTAACACATGGTTTTTGATGAATAAAAAAGAATCCATAAAATCATTATTAAAAAAAACCCAGAAAATCATTAATATAACCATAGAACTAAACAACTGGAAAGAGATAATAGAGGTCATTTTATGTTATTCCCTCATGAGGAAACTGAGGCAAAGAGGCATAAGATGAGTTACACATGGGTAACTACATAGATAATTAACAATGCAACATAGAATGCATGCTAAGAAAATTGTGGGAATTGAAAGTTATTGTGGATAGCTTTGGGAATTTTATTAAGAATTCCATGAAGCTAGAGATTTCTGAATAATATGAGAATTCATATCTGGAATGAGAATTCCAGAAAATAAATCTGTTATTTCAAGCTAAAATCCAGCTCCTGTTGATGATATATCAAGGAGTTCCATTAGTTTAATTTAGCATTTGTCTCCTTTTTCATTCTTGGTCCGTATATTTTTGTGCCCTTGTTAATATCATAAATGAATACAAATAATGGATAATTATCTTTGAGACAGTCTTCACCATTTATTTTAAACTTTTAAGG
Source organism: Notamacropus eugenii (assembly GCF_028372415.1). NCBI lineage: Eukaryota > Metazoa > Chordata > Mammalia > Diprotodontia > Macropodidae > Notamacropus > Notamacropus eugenii. The sequence goes on from NC_092872.1 coordinate 70,479,567, forward strand.
ATTTAAAAGGTTCCTTAGGTCTTGATTATACTTTGATTGAAATGACCAATTTAGAATCGTCATTTTCTTCATGAGCCATCTTGGAGTCTCCCTTGTCTTCTGAGCCTTATTTAAACAGTATTTGTCAGTATATTAGATTTGTAGGAACAAATTAAGGACATAGTCAGACCCTATAGTTTGTAATCAAATTATAACTTTTAGATAACTTTTGCAGTGGAGGTATATGCTTGGAATGTTCTCCTTCCAAGTCTCAGCTAAAATGCCACCTTCATCTGGAGACCTTTTCTGGTCCTTTCTAACCACTAGCATCTTCCCCTCTAAGTTTACCTTCCTTTTAATTTTCACATGCCCTTTATATACATCTTTATTTACGTGATATCTACCCATTAGAATATAAGTTCCTTGAATACAGGAATTGTTTCTGTCCCTTTTTGAATCTCCTATATTGAGAACAACTCCTGACCTATAGTAGGTACTTAATAAAAGCTTTCTCATTGATTGATTGGATCACTACTGAGTTCTATGCCTCTAGTTATCACTATAGCAGTGCTTCTTAAACTTTTTTTCCACTTGCAACCTGTTTTCACCTGAGAAATTTTTATGTGACTATGTATACAGGTATACAAATAAAACAGTAACTTGTAATAAAACATAAAAAAATCATTTTATTTTATTTTAAAAATTCTTTTTTAAAATTAATTTATTTATTTTTAGTTTTCAACATTCACATCCACAAGATTTTGAGTTCCAAATTTTCTCCCCACCTCTCCCCTTCACCCACCCCAGGACATCATGCATTCCAATTACCTCTATTACCTCTTCTGCTAATCTACCCTACTTCTACCACAACCCCCTTCTCTTATCCCCTTCCCCTCTGTTTTCTTGTAGGGAAAGATAGGTTTCTATACCCCACTGCCAGTATATCTTATTTCCCATGTGCATGAAAAAAATTAACAATTCATTTTTTAAAATTTTGAGTTTCAGCATCTCTTCCTTCCTCCTGCCCCTCCAATCCCCACTGAAAAGGCAAGCAGTTCAATATAGGTTATACATATGCAAAACACTTCCGTAACAGTCATGTTTTAAAAGACTAACTATATTTCCTTCCATCTTATACTGCCCTCCATTTATTCTATTCTCTTTTTTGAATCTGTCCCTCCTCAAAATTATTTACTTCTAATTACCCACTCCTCCCATTTGCTCTTCCTTCCATCATCCTCCCACCCCTCAATTATATTCTTACACCTTACTTTCCTGTAGGGTAAGATAGATTTTCATAACAAATTGAGTGTGTGTATTATTCCCTCCTTAAGTCAAATCTGATGAGAGTAAGGTTTACTCTTTCCCTCTCACCTCCTCCCTCTTCCCCCTTTGAAAAAGCTTTCTCTTGCCTTTTTTATGTGAGATAATTTGCCCCATTCTATTTTTCCCTTTCTCCTCCCAACATATTCCTCTCTCACCCCTTAATTTTATTTTTTAGACGTCATCCCTTCCTATTCAACTCACTCTATGCCCTCTATCTATATTTATATAATCCCTCCAACTACCCTAATACTAAATTATAGATGTTATCTTTCCATGTAGGAATGTAAACAGTTCAATTTTAGTAAGCCTTCTTTCCTGTTTACCTTTTCATGCTTCTCTTGATTCTTGTGTTTGCAAGTCAAATTTTGTGTTCAGCTCTGGTCTTTTCATCAAAAATATTTGAAAGTGCTCTATTTCATTGAAGGACATTTTTCCCCCTGAAGTATTACACTCAGTTTTGTTGGGTAGGTGATTTTTGTTTTAATCTTAACTCCATTGACCTCTGGAATATCATATTCCAAGCCCTCTGATCTCTTAATGTAGAAGCTACTAGACCTTATGTTATCCTGATTGTGTTTCCACAATACTCAAACTGCTTCTTTCTGGCTGCTTGCAATATTTTCTCCTTCTAGTGAGAATTCTGGGATTTGGCTATAATATTCCTAGGAGTTTTCCTTTTGGCATCTCTTTTGGGAGGTAGTTGGTGGATTCTTTCAAATTCTGTTTTACCCTCTGGTTATAGAATATCAGGGAACTTTTCCTTGATATTTTCTTGAAAGATTATGTCTAGGCTCTTTTTTTGATCACAGTTTTCAAGTAGTCGCAATGATGCTTAAATTGTCTCTCCTGTATCTATTTTCCAGGTCAGTTGTTTTCCAATGAGATATTTAACATTGTCTTCTATTTTTTCATTCCTTTGGTTTTGTTTTATAATTCTTGATTTTTCATAAAGTCATTAGCTTACTCCTGCTCCATTCTAATCTTTAAGGAATTATTTTCTTCAGTGAACTTTTGGACATTCTTTTCATCTGTCCAACTCTGCTTTTTACGGTATTCTTTTCTTCATTGGCTTTTTGGATCCCTTTTTTCATTTGGGCTAGTCTTATTTAAAGGTATTTTTTTATTCAGTATCTTTTGAGTTCCCTTTAGCTAGCAGTTGACTCATTTTTCATGTTGTTCTTACATCACTCTCATTTTTCTCCCCAATTTTTCCTCTGCTTCTCTTACTTGAATTTCAAAATCTTTTTGAGCTCTTCCATGACCTGAGACCAGTTCACATTTTTCTTGTAGGCTTTGGATGTAGAAGCTTTGACTTTGATGTCTTCTTATCTGTGTATATTTTTGTCTTCCTTGACACCAAAGTAAGATTCTATAGTCTGATTGGTTTTCTGGCTTTTGCTCATTTCTCCAGCCATTTACTTGACTTTTGAGCTCTTTGTCAAATTAATTCTCTGCTTCCAGTGGTGGTGGGCATGTACTGTCAGCTGCTTGACCCCCCCAAATTATATGGGTGCCAAGCTCCAGAAAGAGCTGCTGCTGTGGCTGCTGCAGTCTCCTCCACCCCTTCTGCCACCCTGATGCTATGGCTGGGAATACTCTACTCTCACACAGGTCAGACAGATTTTTTTTCCACTGACATTCCAATTTGTTATTTTTAATATACAATTTATTTTTTTTTCATTTTTTAACAAAAGTGGGATACAGATAAGTTTAATAACATCTCTACACAGTTTGAATGTTGGTCAGAAAAAAATGCATATGCTGGCATTACTACCAATAACCTGCTTTGGGGTGCTAGATCCATTCATTAGTGATAATGATGTGTTCAGATGATCTTGACAGTTGAAATGTGGGTAAACAAGTAGTACTTCAAAATGATGAAATAATATTGCTATTTAGTAATATGGAAATGAATTTCATGTATCTGTAGGATAGAATAAAGAAAGACATAGAAACAAATATGCAGAACACTGTATTATGCAACATGAACACCAGAGAACAGTAGGAAAACTGGAAGTATTTGAATAGGAAATAGGGTTAGGCCAATATCTTTATCAAAGGCCATAACAAATTTCAAGTGGATAAATGATTGAAGGATAAAATTAAGATGATTTAATAAAACAAAGAAGGAAAATTATTTGTTTCACAGTTGTGGTTAGAGAAATAATTGAAATAATTCAAGACAGAAATATATGAAAGAGAATAAAGATGAGCTCAGTTACATAAGTTTTTAAAAAAGATAAAGTTTATTTATTTTTCAGTTCTTAACATTCACTTCCACAAGAATTTGAATTCAAAAATTTTTCCCCATCTCTCCCCATTCCCCACCTCAGGAAAGAATGTAGCTCCTCCACCCCTTTGTCCAATTTGTCCTCCCTTCTGTTATCCACTCTTCTTCCATCCCCCTTCCTCTCTACTTTCCTGTAGGGCAATAGATTTCTTTTCTCCTTTGTCCACATAGCTTAATTTCTATTTGCATGCTAAAACAATTTTTAACATTCATTCTTATAACACTGAGTTCCGTATTCTCTCCCTCCCTCCCCACCCTTCCTCATTGAGAAAACAAACAATTCAATATAGGCCATGCATGTGTAAAAATGCAAAACTCTTCCATAATATTTATGTTCTAAAAGACTAACCACATTTCTCTCTGTCCTATCCTGCCCTTCATTTATTCCATTCTCTCCCTTAACCTGTCCTGACACAATAGTGTTTGTTTCTGATTATCCCTTTCCCCAATTTGCTCTCCCTTCTATAATCTTCCCTCTCCTATTCCTTTTCCCCATGCTTTCCTGCAGGGTAAAATAGATTTCCATATCCACTTGAGTATGTGATATTCCTTCCTTAAGCCAAATTCCATGAGAGTAAGGCTCAAATATTTCCTTTCATCTCCACCCTCTTCCCCTCCATTGAGAAGCTCTTTCTTCCCTCTTACATTTGAGATGATTTGCTACATTCTACTTCTCCCTTTCTCTTACTCCTAGTACATTTCATTCAACAGTATTTTTTTAAGGTATTCTCCTTTCATATTCAGCGTACCCTGTGCCCTCTGTCTATGTGTATATATGCATATACGTAAGTATATGTACATATATACGTACATATACACACATCTACATATACATACCTACATGTATATGGTATGCACATACATGCATACTCATACACACTAATATATACATGTATATGTACATACATACATGTATGTATATTTCCTCTAACTACTGTAATACTGAAAAAGATCTCATGAGTTAAAGATAACATCTTTCTATGTAGGAATGTAAACAATTCAACTGTAATAAGTTCCATAAGGCTTCTCTTTCCTGTTTATCTGTTCAAGTTTCTCTTGATTCTTGCATTGGAAAGTCAACTTTTTTATTCAGCTCTGGTCTTTTCAACAAGAATGCTTGGAAGTCCTCTATTTCATTGAAATTCCATTTTTTTCCCTGAAGTATTATATTCACTTTTTCTGAGCAGGTGATTCTTGGTTGTAATTCTAGCCCCTTTGACCTCTGGAATATCATATTCTGAGCCCTTCTATCCCTTAGTGTGGAAGGTGTTAAATCCTGTGTTATCCTTGATTGTATTTCCACAATATTTTTTTCTGGTTGCCAGTAATATTTTCTCCTTGACCTGTGAGTTCTGTAATTTGGCTACAAAATTTCTAGGAGTTTTCCTTTTGGGATCTCTTTCAGGAGGTGATTGGTGAGTTCTTTTCATTTCTATTTCATTTCTATTTCTTTGGGTCTAGACATCAGGGCAGTTTGTTTGATAATTTCTTGAAAGATGTTGTCTAGGCTCTTCTTTTGATTATGGTTTTCAGGTAGACCAATAATTTTTAAATTATCCCTCCTGGATATATTTTCCAAGTCAGTTATTTTTCCAAAGAGATATTTCACTTTGTCTTCTATTTTTTTCATTCCTTTGGTTTTGTTTTATAATTTCTTAGTTTCTCATAAAATCATTAGCTTCCATCTGCTCCATTCTAATTTTTACAGGATTATTTTTATCTGTGAGTTTTTGAACCTCCTTTTTCATTTAGCCAATTCTGCTTTTTAAAGCATTCTTCTCCTCATTGGTTCTTTGGACTTCTTTTGCCATTTAGGTTAGTCTATTTTTAAAGGTGTTATTTTCTTCAGCATTTTTTTGTGTGTCTTTTAGCAAGCTGTTGACTTGCTTTTCATGATTTTCTTTCATTGCTCTCATTTCACTTCCCAATTTTCCCTCCACTTCTCTTACTTGATTTTCAAAATCCTTTTTGTGCTCTTCCATGGCCTGAGACCATTGCATTTTTTTTTAGTGGTTTTGGATGTAGAAACCTTGACTTTGATGTCTTCCTCTGATGGTATGCTTTGTTCTTCCTCATCCAAAAGGATAGAAGAAAATACCTTTTCATCAAGAAAATAATCTTCTATAGTCTTATTATTTCTCCATTTTTGGACATTTTCCCAGCCAGTTACTTGACTTTTGAGTCCTTTGTCAACTGGAGGACATACTCTAGAGACCTGTAAGTTCTCAGTTCCTCCAAGGTGGCACAGTAAAGGGAGAGGAGTTTACTCCTCTCCTCACCTTCACTCCTGTCTGAGAGTAACCATGAGCACTCTTTTCTGCTCAGGATATGTGAGTAGGATTCCCTGTCCAGAGCCTCCACCAGTTCCATCGCCCCAGGACTGCACTCAGGACTGAGACCAAGATCAGCTGCTAGATTTCCCCACAGTCTTTAGGCAAAGGGCTCCAAAAGTGGACACTGCTGCCACAGTAGCTGCTGCCACCCTGGGACTGTTTTTGGCATCTGTGGGTTTGAGAAATCAGTTAACTGCAGCTACTACCTGTGACTCCATGCCCTGAAGCCTGCTCAAGGACTGTGTGTGCTGTGGCCAAGCTCTGTTCTGAGCCTGGTGCAATAAACTTTTCCTGACAGCCTTCTAGGCTGTCGGGTTGGAAATCTCTTCCACTCTGTCTTTTTGTGGCTTCTGCTGCTGTAGGATTTGTTTAGAGTCATTTTTTGCAGGTATTTTATGGGCTATGGAAAGAGAGCTAGAGCATGTCATCTTTCTCCTCCCCCATCTTTGCTCTGCCCCACCCTGCCCCCGCAACCTTCCAATTTGTTCTCAGAGTCTTGGAGTTGAGAAGTCTGGAAGCTGCCACAGGTGCTAGATATTCAGTCCCCCTGAGTCCTGCTCAGGTCCTCTGTGTGTTAGGGGGACCCAAGTTGCACTGTGTTCTGTTCTCAGCCCAGTGCAAAAGGCACTTCCCATCAACCTTCCAGGGTCTCTTGGGCTAGAGATTTGCTTCACTTTGTCATTTTGTGGGTTCTGCAGTTCCAGAATTTGTTTAGATTCATTTTTTACAGGTATTTGGCTGGGCTTAGGGGGAGAGAACTAGCAAGTCTCTGCTTGCACTCCATCATCTTGGCTGTGCCCCCAAAGAAATTTATTTTAAAACAATTCTTTACTATACATACACACACAATTTTACCATTTATTAAAGATGAAAGCAAATTTGCATACTGAGATATGTTTATTTTTACATAAAGAATTAAATATTTGTGTAATATTTGATACTGCAGATTGTAGAGCATCTTCAACATTTTTTTCAGAGTTGATTGATATTTTGATTTCATAAACGTTAATGCTGAGAATGCTGCTTTTCATAAATATGTAGAATAAAATAGCAGAAGTATATTTATGGCTACTTCAGAAATTGTTGGAAATTTTGTCTTAGTCCCAAGTTAAAATTCATTTAACAATTTTTTTGGGAAACTCAAGTTTTAATCTTGTGTGACTTGATAACTCAGCAAATTCTTGAAATTTTAATGACAGAAGACTGAGGTTTCTAATTTAGCTTTTTAGAAAAAAAAATTTGAAGGGAAGTATTTCTGAAATTGTGTCTCCAGGCACTTCAGATGATCATTTATAACTCTTATAATTAAATCTTTGGGAAGGTTATTTTCCATTACAAAATCATTTGTCACTGTAAACATTTCTGAAGAATCATTTTCCACCCTATTCTTCTATATGTTAACTTTTTTAGTAAAACTTTCAATTTTATGTTTTTATGTTTAAATCATTGAGTTTTCTCAAAAATATCTGACAAATTTGAAAGCCATAAGTCATTATGAAAAAAATTAACAGCATCAGATTTCTGCTCAGTCAAAAATATAACAACTTCATCTTTCAGTTTCAATAATTTGCCTCTTAAGAGGCACTGTACGTCTGCATGTAGTAAGAAGTTTTTGTAATTGGAATCCATGTCTTTCCAAAGGTCTGAAGACAAATGACTGTTAAGGATTGACTTTAAATGAAGTTCATGATTTTGATAGTATCCTGAAGCACAACATCTAGCTCTGTTTTTTTGTTCTTGCTTTTTTTGTCTATGAGTGCCTCCTGATGGGTCATCTGGTGAGTAAAAGTGATATGCTCATTGCAACCTGCTTTACCTTTTGCTTCCATTCACACTCTTCATGGCTCCAGCACCAACTGTACAGACTCCAGTGCAATTTATCCACTGTAAATCTTCATTTATGAAAATTTAATTGACTTTAAGATTTATATCTTACCCTCCTGTGTGCCCTTCCAAAGGCTGATAAAACAATAATTCCTCATGTATGCTTCCTTCATAAACATATCTTACATAAAGTAACAACTGTGCCATGTTAGAAATATCAGTTGTTTCATCTAACTGAACTGCAAACTTTAGGCTATCCTTAAACCTTGTAATAAGCTGCTGGAATTGTTCATCACTAATTTCAAAAATTACTTTGTAAACAATATCATTTGATGAAGAAATTTTACGTTTTTACATACTTTTTCCCATCAACTATTTCTGACATTTTAATAGTAGTGGGTGACACAAGATCTTCTCCTATAACATAGGACTTTTTCATTTCTGCAGTTAAATACAAAAGCTGCAAATAAACACATTTCACTGATAATAACAAATTTCTCAAAACATTGTTTTCCTTCATTTGAAGATTTTAAAAATTGTTCAAAAATTTCCTTTGGTTTATTTCATTATGCTTTATGTTTCGTATTAAGATGTTATTTTGATTTTGCAGGTTTCATGCTCTCTGAAGCCAAAACTTCATTACAAATTAAGCAAAGAGCTTTTCCTACACCATCATCACTATTAGAAGTAAACTTACATTGCAAAAATAATTTGACATATTTTCCTTATCTTGTCAATTGATGTGTATTACAACCTCGTAGTGAAGACTCTGTCATGTTGTCATCAGTATTTTTACCACTTCTGTCTAAATTTAGCCACTTACCAAAAATTGAAAAATATTTTTTCCGAAAATGTATGTAAATATTTCTAATAATTTATCAAATAAATGCTAGTTTTAGTTTATGAAATTACATTTGTTTGTACTTAATTTTAAATATTGATGTTCATACTTACATACGCATACAGTGATGATGGTGGAGAAGTATTATTAAAGGGCTTTTGTCTTGCAGTTAAACACTTGTGTATCTGTAAAAGAAGGAGATAATGAAAAGTTTTTAAATCAAGCATTCTAACACAATCCAATATAAATATACACTAATTTGATGTTTTCATGCTGAGGGATTATGGTAGGAAAATATTAAAATTTTTATTTTCCCTAATTAAACTATTATGTTTCTCTAAGCACAGGAAACTTTATATGTACAGTAAAATTACTACAATTCATAGCATACAATAGTCTCAAATCTGAGTCAAGTTGTTTCTGGAAGTGTTTGTTGGTGGCATGATAGCATGTTCAGTGCAAAGTGTGCATGTTGTGTGTTAAGAACCAAGAGTGTGGTGAAGTTACATAATGCAACATGGGCAAATGCTGTCAGAAAGACCTCGGGTTCATTACACATTTGATTTTGAATTAATTTTCAGTTGTTGTATACACATAAACCTTTTACTGTTGCCAAATTTTTTGTGATGCCGTAAATTCAGCTATGTGGGGTTATGACCCACCATTTAAGAAGCACTGATCTATAGCCTAGACCTCAGCAGATACCCAATCAATCACTGAGAAAGCATATGCATAATTAGCATTTATTATATCCCCTCCCTTCTGTCCCCTCTTCCTTCTCCTCTCCAAAGGAAGGCAAATTTGGATGGCCAGAGGAGACCAAGTGAATTTGGAGTTTACAGCCAGATTCTTTCTTTCTTTCTTTCTTTCTTTCTTTCTTTCTTTCTTTCTTTCTTTCTTTCTTTCTTTCTTTCTTTCTTTCTTTCTTTCTTTCTTTCTTTCTTCCTTCCTTTCTTTCTTTCTTTCTTTCTTTCTTTCTTTCTTTCTTTCTTTCTTTCTTTCTTTCTCTCTTTCTTTCTTTCTCTCTCTCTCTTTCTTTCTTTCTTTCTTTCTCTTTCTTTCTTCCTTCCTTCCTTCCTTCCTTCCTTCCTTCCTTCCTTCCTTCCTTCCATCCTTCCTTTCTTCCTTCCATCATTTCTTTCTTTCTTTCTTTCTTTCTTTCTTTCTTTCTTTCTTTCTTTCTTTCTTTCTTTCTTTCTTTCTTTCTTTCTTTCTTTCTTTCTTTCTTTCTTTCCTTCCTTCCTTCCTTCCTTCCTTCCTTCCTTCCTTCCTTCCTTCCTTCCTTCCTTCCTTCCTTCCTTCCTTCCTTCCTTCCTTCCTTCCTTGTCTTTCCCAAAACCTTAAACCTACTTCCCTCTGAAACCCAAGCATTGCATGACAATTGGTCCCTGCCCAAGCTCCACTTAATGTCTCTTTTTGGGACCCTCCTGACTTCAGAGTGATTATCAATAGTAACTGTGACTCTTTCTCTCTCAGCTTGATTTACTTGTTTTCTTCTTTTGCTCATTAAAGGGGCCATTCCCTGATTACTTCTTAAAGAGGCCTATTCACTGAATGGGCATTACCTCACTCGAAGTGACTACCTGAATAGGCCAAGGTCTCCTATTGTATCTTGGGCCTTCTCTAGTCATCCTAATGAATATTTGGTCCTGGATCCAGGTGGCTCAAGAGGGGAAAGTAAGGCTAGTGTCCTTGAACAGCTCTCCCTCACTCAAAACAAAGTCAAGTGCAAGTCATGTCATCATTTCTCTGATGGCAAGATCTTCTTTGAAAATGAAGGATGAACACAGATAGATAATATATGTGTATGTATATATATATATATTTAGCATTTACATTTAGCATGTATATGTGTATATATAATAGACATACATCTATACAAACAGATGTGTGTGTTTCCTATCTATCTAGATATCTATATCTATTTGGAGTGTGAAATTCTACATATTTATTTCTGTGAGAAGAGTGTTCCATATCCCTTCCTCAATAATTACAAAGAGCCAGAACTTGAATCAATCAATAAGAGGGATGAACTAGGTATTAACAAAGGCAGACACCTCTCCATTGAATTTCTCATTTAGTCAAAGACATAAAATAAAGTGCTACCAACCTGGCTAATCAAGTAGGGAAAAAATAGAACTCTCTAGGACATTGTATGAATGCAGTGCTGTACAGGAAGTGTATTGGGATTGGGTAAGGTGGTTCAGTCAAGCCCTTCAGGTATTCTATAAAGTAGCCAGTTCATTTGGAACCTGAGCATTCAAGTGTCTGGTATCCTAGAGGAGAAAGCATTCAAAGGCCTTAGAGTGAATCATTAGGGTAGAGAGGAGGGTCTCTTTCACCCACATAGTTCAGAAGAGGAGGATGTTAGGAACTTTAAAAGATAAAAGTATTTGAACTTCACCTTGGTGTCCTAGCAGAACCTTCAGAACTGAGAGTGAAGTTCATATCAGGAACTGAAAACAATTGGGAACACTGGGTGATACAGCTTTAGGATTGTAAAAGGACTCTAAAAGGAATCTACGGCATGCCTAAGAGAACCTTAATGAAGGACCTCTGAAGGGAAGAAAAAGGATGTCTAGTAAAAGACTGTTATTTGCCTTATGTGCTCTAAATTTGAGCCTACTTTTCCCTGGACTCTACGTACTTGTCATGAAAATAGACTGCTGATTTGGAACAACGTTTGCTACCAAGTGTTTGCCCCCAAAATAAATGTCTCTAAAAGTTATGTCTAATCCAAATCAACTAATAATCAGTAAGGGAAAGCATGTCAATGGGGGCTGGTGAGGTATCACATTAGAACCACCCCTTCCCCTAGAACCTTGAGGGAAAAGTAACCAGCTAACTTCTGGGGATGCAGCCTGCTAATAGGACCTGAGGTGGGGCGGGGTTGAGAGAGTGGGAGCAGAATTTGTATTGTACTTATAAGTCGAGTGATTTTTTTTTTTTTAGACTTTTAGCTTTAATACCCCATATGTTAATTTCTATTATTTATATGACTAATCCAGTTTGCATATGCTAAAGTAGCATAGAGTAGTAGAAGAAATGCTAAATCTGAAGTCAGAGGAAACAGGTTCAAATCCTGAATTTCTTTTAGTATCCTTTTGACCTTGGGTAAGTGACAACGTCTCTGGGCCTCATTTTCTCTACCTATAAAATGCAGGAAGATGATCTTTACCATCCCTTGGGGGAGCTAGGTGGCTCAATGGATAGAACCCAATGACTGGGCCTGGAGTCAGAAGGACATGAATTCAAATCTGACCTCAGACACCCTGGGCAAGTCAGTTCTCCTCTATTTGCCTTAATGCACTAGAGAAGAAAATGGCAGACCATTCCTGTATCTTTGCCAAGAAAATCCCATATGGGGCCACAAAGAGTTAGACATGACTGAACAACCGAAACAGCAAAGTCCTTCTGGCTCTAAATCTATAGTGCTACTCTCAGTTAATAATTATGTCTGGCTGCTTAACAATGGGCCATATTTTGTTCCACTTGTATGCTGTCTTTACCTTCTGGTTAGGAGAAGGCAACATTCTGGAGCCTAGAAGTTACCTGATAATCAGTCAAGCTAATGTTATTTGATTGGGGGTAATTTGGGGAGCACAGGAAGAGTCATTTGAACTACAGAGGTCAAATCTGGATCTTTCTGAGCTCCCAGCTTCATAGGAAATTGCTATTCACATTTCTCACAGGAATGCAACCAATTTTACACAGTGCCCTGAAAAATGTCACCTAGATTATGTAAGTGTCAATATGAACCAAAAAGATGAGTGAGATTAAGCAGGGCCACTTGTGACACTAGTCACTGATTCACAATAAATAGCTAACCAGTTTTTCAGGTTTTTTTTAAAGGAAGAATTCTGTAAAATTCCTTTATTTTTTTATCTAAGTTGTACAGAACCCTAAGGTCAAACTAATGTAGCCATGCAATCGCCTGTAGAGTGAAACTCTAAAACTTATTGTGTGGAGTCTAAAATCACTCTCAGAATCACAGAATGTTATGGATGGGAATTTTGAGTTTTCTTAATGAGCTTCCTCATTAAGGATATTTTACTCAAAATTGAAAATATTGTCCTTAATCAGAAAGGACTGTGGGATCTACATGATGTGATTTGAAGGACTCCAGGAAATCTCCTATTCTCAGTAATATCTCTCTGGCTACTTGAGACTGAGACTGAGGTGCTACTTGAGATTTGTGAGACTGAGAGATATCATGATGTAGTAGTAGTAGTAGTAGTAGCAGTAGTAGCAGTAGTAGTAGTAGTAGTAGTAGTAGTAATAGCAGTAGTAGTAGTAGTAGTAGTAGTAGTAGTTGTAGTAGTAGTAGTAGTAGAAGTAGTAGTAGTAGTAGAAGTAGAAGTAGTAATAAAATAGTAGTAGTAATAAAAATGCTTCTAGAACAATAATGTCCTCTCTCTCAAATGATATATAATGTGTTATCTCTGAGGGAAATTAGATCATACGGCTCTACCTAGCTTAAAATTCATTACCATCTTCCTAATTTGAACTAAATATGACCTCTAAATTAAAAAGTGTGTCAAACCAAATTATTTTATTAGTCATTTTAAGTATATAGATGACATATAAGCTATATTGATTCCACCAAGACCATTGAATAGTTCTTCACATAATGGAATCTTTGTCTAGCAATTTCAAAAGGTCATTTGAAATTGACAAGTAAAAAATTCTTAACATATCAAGGAAAGGGAGAAACTAAAAGACTTAAACCTGAACCAGCAAATGATGGTGATACCTAAAAAGATCTTTGTTTATACCAGGAAAGATACATCAAGAATTTTGGAAGTGTCTGGAGAAGTTTGAGAGGAGACAAATGAAAGGGCTACAAAATTATTCAATTAGGCAAGCGAGTGTATTGGGCTGACAGGATGAGGAAATAGTAGGAAGGAAGGACTAAGGTTTAAGGTGGAATTAACTAGGAAGTCATGGAAAATATTGTGGAAAGGAAGAAAGTCATTTAATTTTCAAAAATGTAGTTGGGAATTAATTGGGGAAGAAGAGAGAATGTAACATAATTAGGAAACATGAAGAATTGATGATGGGAAGATTGTTGAGTATATAATACATTAAACACTCTCCCTCCTCATATCTCTCCTTCTTTACTTCCTTTAAAACTCAGTTCAAATTCCCCCTTCAGCAGAACCCCATCAGTACCATCTCTTTAATTTACCTTCTACACACACACACACACACACACACACACACACACACACACACACACACGTCTGTATCAGTATGTTACTTCTTTTTCCCCACCCCCATTTTCTCTTGGTATATGCTCTAAGCTCTTGTAGAATATAAATTCCTTGAAAACAAATGCTGTCTCAATTTCATCTTTGTATACTGAGTGTCTAGCACAGTGTCCCCCCAATAGTAGAACCTTTAAAAAAGCTCATTCAATGAATGAACACACAGAGCAAGTACAGGAATGCAGTACACCAATGACCTCATTATGCCAAATCTAAAATGCTACTCCCTGTCAACAACACTGCCTCACGATAGACAGTGTGAGTTAATAAATAAATGAATGTTTATTCACTTGCAAATATTAAGTACTTTAGGAAAGCTAGATCTTAACAGCAATAGTAATTTCCCACCTATCTAGAAGGAAGGTAGTGAGGATTAATTAGTTAATGTTTGTAAAGCACTTGGAATATCAAAAGAATCCTTTACACTTTTAGTATTATGTGCAATATTTGTGAGTTATGGATGATGCAGAGAGAGGAACTTTAAATTTTCTGATTTTTAGTGCATTTAAATTCATAACCATAACATTACATTAGCATAGTTTCCCTCCCCTCTCCCCTCTGACTATTTAAGTGAATGATAAGGTAAGCTCAGTCATCTCATTTCCAACCAGAGTGAGAAAAATTCATTTGGACTAATGACTCTTGATTTCTTCCAAGGCATATTTGTTGGGTTTGCCAATTAGAGTCATTTTGTTATCTCCAGGTGCAACGTTCTGAGGGAAGAGCCCTTACTGGTAGCCTTGGAGATTAGAGAGACTAAAAATTATCATTTCCCCCACATGACTTTGCTGTTAACAGAGACTGTTATTTTACTAATCCTTAGGATCCAAAATGACGTTTCCTTCATGTTTCAGGGCACAGCAGGTGGGAGAGTGGATTTGTTAAGCTGGGTGGGTTTATCCTTCTTTTATGTGTTCATTCAATTTTATGTTCATTTACTCATTGTACACATATGGCAAAAGAAGCTGCTGAAGCAATAATGGTTATCTTGTGAAACAAGAAGGCCAAGAATTCTCTCTCTCTCTCTCTCTCTCTCTCTCTCTCTCTCTCTCTCTCTCTCTCTCTCTCTCTCTCTCTCGTAGTCTCTCTCTTTCTATACCACCTCTTCCTCCTCTTTATCCTCCTGTTGATCTTTTCATCTATCTGCTTCTGTCTTTGCTTATATCTGTTGGTCTTTTTCTCTATCTCCCCCTAACCCCTACCCTGTTTTGA
This sequence comes from Notamacropus eugenii, assembly GCF_028372415.1. Lineage (NCBI taxonomy): Eukaryota > Metazoa > Chordata > Mammalia > Diprotodontia > Macropodidae > Notamacropus > Notamacropus eugenii. Next base: position 70,494,639 of record NC_092872.1, read on the forward strand.
AAATTTTAGGATGCTAGTGGCTTTTCAAAAAGAAAACAATGATTTTTGTCTGGAAAGGAACAAAATCAGAAGGCATCCTTACATGTAATTATATGTGCATTTTTATATGTATACATGTATATACACACGCACATACACACACATTCCTGCCAACTGTCTCATCAACTCTCTCAGAGATTTAAAAAGATGTAATCAGATTGTAAATTTTATGGGTGAAGAAAGTCCCTGTCCTGGTAGCAACATATCAAATTGTTTGCTATCTCAGCAGCACTGAAAAAGCATACATATTCTACCTGGATTTTAACAGATTAAAGGATAAGTGATTTGTTGGACTAAGCCAAAATTGTTAGACAGAAATGGAGCCTGGGGGTGAGGAGGGAAGAAAGAAAACAACTAATCTTTGAGATAACATTTTGGTAAGTGGCTGGCTTCTGTTTTTAGTCATAGTACCATAACATGAACTGAGTATCATGAATAATTAAGGAAATAACTGGTATAATCCAAGGGAGGGAAAGCATACAAAGCATTAGAAAGGCATTTGAAGATTTTATTTTTTGGTAGTTATTAAAAACAAAAAAATAATCAAGCAAAAACTTCCCTTTATTCAACAGAATAGAAAGTCTGAGTTGTGGTTATTGTTGTATTATACTCCCTGCCTTCCCCCAACCTTTTTAATTCAAGTATTTGATACAGGATGACAGGTCCACTGAAATGTTCTCTTTTGCACTTTAAACCTTTGGAAAGTTTCCCCTTTTTCTTTTCTCTGATAGCCTATTTGTCTCATGACAGCATTGTCTGCATTTCTCACAAAAATGCAAGCATTTGTCCTTGCACTAAGTGCTGACATCTTCTGATAAGAAGAAAGCTAAAAAGGAAAAGGACTGAAGGTCAATATGTTTGCTTTGCTCTCCAGAGAATTGTGTGTGTGTGTGTGTGTGTATGTGTGTGTGTGTGTGTGTGCGCGCGCGCATGTCTGTCTGTGTTGGGGGTGGTTTGCGAGGATAAATACTTTGCAGTGACTGACTGCTCACTACAATGCAAAGTTTCCTGATGCATTAGGATGAACATCTACATTACCATTAGCCTGAAGAGAAAAGCAAAGCTCAATTGGAAAAGCTTCCAGTTAAACATAGGGAGAAAAGCAAATGATACATATTATTGCACTCCCCCCCTCCCACCCTGCCTTGTTCAAGTTAATTGAAAATTTCAGTTCATTACAGAGAATCAACACAACTGTCAATCATTTTGCCTAGCACAGATCAGCCAGAAAGAAGGAAATGAAACATCCTTAATAGCTCAGAGTAGATGACAGCAGCATGTCTTTGGTTTTCAGTGGTGTGTAGTTGAAAACTCCCCCCTGAAGACTTCCATCACTTGCATGTGGGATTCAAATACTCTTTTATTGCAATGATTTTGTCAAGCCCCAGAACATGACTAAGCCTCCTCAGTAAAATCCACTGAAATATGAAAGACATTTACCTTGGAGAGTCCAAGTGGATGAAGAAAGCACATTGCCCAGACATGCAATTGGTTAGATAAACGATGGAGTCAGTCACTCAGTATGTTATACACATACACATTTATGAAAATTATGCTGCTTTACATGATCCCAGACTGCTCAATTCTGAAAAAAACTATCGTAATCTCTTAGCGATGACATAAGGGCATTATCTAGGCCACTATAATATCAGAAGAATCATATAGGTCACCCAAAAGACAATGGAAAAAATGGCGAGTACAAATAAGATGTAGCATATTACTCATGTTGACTTGTGAGTGACTAAGGTGCTCATTCTGTTGTATAGTCAAAAAGGAAAACTGGATTTAAATCAAAGCATTGATGCTTATTACTTGTCTTATGTTGGTTAAAACATTTAATCCACCTGAGATTCAGGTTCTTCATCTATAAAATGAGTCAACTGGAGTGGATGATCTCTAAGAGCCCTTCCAATTTTACTTCCTGTGTGTATTAATTATAATAAACAGCATCATTAAAAAATCCTCAATATCAAAAACTACATTGTTGACATGTATGATAGGAGGAAGTAGTGTTGAGGTAGCCAAAAGAACTGGATTTAGGAGGCAGGAAGAAATAGGTTCAAATCCCACCTTGAATACTAGCTAGCTGTGTTGCCCTGAGCAAATTGCTTATTTTCTCTGTATCTCAGGTTCCTCATCTGTTCGGCCTTGAGGCCGATGGGCTACCTGAGTCTTACCTTACCTGTCGCAGGTCTTCGGCAGCCAAACCTGATAAACGTATTGAGAGAAGAGACTTTCCAGAGTCAAACAAGGGTTAGGCTTTATTCAGGGTCTTGGTTACATGTGCAGGGTGAATTCTTCCTCAGGAGAGAGGAATCCTCCTCCTCCCAAGGAGGCAAAGATAGTACAGCAAGAGAATGGGAGTGGGAGAGGGGAGGGACCTTCTGCCCTCTAAGGGCCCCTCAGCACGAAGAGCGTCTTCAGGCTTTCCTGACCCTACTTAAGCTCTCCCACCGCATAGTTTGCACCTGAATACCGTGCCTGCTCTCAGCCTTTTGCTAGACAACAACAGGTGTGCTCAGACCATGGGTTAATCTCAAGGGTGGGATGCTCTCCCCAGCAAGTTTCCCATGGAGAAGAGGTGGAAATGCATGAGATAGCCTGTATCTCATGCCTCAATTCCCAGCTGTTCCCTGGGGGGCCTCATGAGAACTCTGAGGTTAGAAGTCCTCACCTTTACCTGTCCGAGACTGTTCACATGAAACTGAGCTTACACCCCCAACACTCATCTATAAATTGAAGGAGATTATGCTCTGTTTCCTTTCATGCACATGAAGTATAACCATGGGTGCAAGTGGGACCACCTTAGAAAAGCCCACCATTTATAGGGATTATCCCTTCCATTTTGTCTTGCCACAGAACGTCATCCAGGACAGTGGTTAATACCTTTGAAAAAGACATATATCCATGTCACTTGCTTTTCTCAATGGTCAATGGTTGTAGTCAGAAAATCATTTAACAAAACTACCTCTCCAGTTGATTCTATCAAGGAATATTTCATGATTGAAACCTGTGTTATTGAGAGAGTCAAAACCAAGAAAACGTTGCATATGGTAACAACAATATTGTTCAATGAAAACCTTAATGACTGTTATTCTTAGTATTAAAAATACTCAAATTAACTACAAAGGATCCTTGAAAGAAGATACTATCTATCTCCATCATCTTTGCTCTGCCCTTCCATAGAACTGCCTTTATGGCCATTATAACAAATTGTTCTCATCTGCCCATTCTGCCGGAGGAATTCTACACATGTTTGGGGTAGACATCCTCTTAACTCACTGAAGGGTTTGAGGCTTGTTTGTTACCCTCAGCCTGGTTTAACCCATATGTCAAGACAGTTTTACTGGGGTTTGGCCATGGAGCAAGCCATAGTTTCTTGGAGCCACAGGTGAGAACTATGTGACAGGTGAATACTAAAGGTGGATGAATAGCTCTGTATAGGTCTCCACAATTCCTCCCACCTGAAATGATGGCTCTCCCTGAATACTTTTTCCCCCAATTTATTATCTTATCATATATTTATATAATTTTTCTGATTTTTAACCATTTTCAGTTTTTTAAAAAAATATTTATTTTTAGTTTTCAACATTTATTTTTATAAGATTTTGAGTTCTAAGATTTCTTCCCACCCTCCAAATGTCCTTTCCGAACATAGCATACAATCTGATATACACTTTATATGTATGATCATATTAATCATATTTCCATATAAGTCATGTTGTGAAAGAAGAATCAGAACTAAAGGGAAAAACCATGAGAAAGAAAAAAACACTGTGAAAAAAGGGAAAATAGTATACTTTGATCTGTATTCAGACTCCATAGTTCCTTCTTTGGAGGTGGATAGCATCTTCCATCATGAGTCTTCTGAAATTGTCTTAGATCATTGCATTGCTCAAAAGAGCTAAGTTTAACAAAGTTGGACATCACGCAACATTGCTAATACTATGTGCAGTGTTCTCCTTGTTCTACTTGCTTCACTCAACATCAGTTCATATAAGTCTTCCCAGGTTTTTCTGAAGTCTGTCTGCTCATCATTTCTTATAGCACAGTAGTATTCCATTACATTCATATACCACAACTTATTCAGTCATTCCCCAATTAATGGGCATCCCCTCAGTTTCTAGTTCTTGGCCATCACAAAAAGATTTCCTATAAATATTTTTTGTATATTTGGGTCATTTCCCTATTTTTATAATCTCTTTGGGAGACAGCCCTAGAAGTGGTATTGCTGGATCAAAGGGTAATGCACAGTTTTATAGCCCTTTGGGCATAGTTCCAAATTGTTCTCCAGAATGGTTGGATCAGTTCTCAGCTCCACCAATAATGCATTAGTGTTCCAGTTTTCTACATCTTCTCCAGATTTTATCATTTCCCTGTTTTGTCATGTTAGTCAATCTGATAGGTGTGATGTGGTACTTAAGACCTATTTCGATTTACATTTCTCTAATCAATAGTGATTTAGGGCATTTTTTCATGTAACTATAGATAGGTTTAATTACTTCATCTGAAAACCACCTGTTCATATCCTTTGGATATTTGTCAATTGGGGAATGACTTGTATTCCTATAGATTTTGACTCAGCTCTTTAATTTTAAAAATGAAGCCTTTATCAGAGACACTAGTTGTAAAAACTGTTTCCCATATTTCTGCTTCTCTTCTAATCTTGGTTGCATTGGCTTTGCTTGTGCAAAACCTTTTTAATTTAATATAATCAAAATTTTACATTTCATAACATTCTCTAGCTCTTGTTTGGTTATAAATTCTCCCATTCTCAATAGATCCAACAGGTAAACTACTTCTTACTCTCCTAATTTGCTTATAGTTTCACTTTTTATGTACCCATATATCATGTACCTATTTTGACCTTATCTTGGTATACAGTGTAAAATGTTAATCTATGCCTAGTTTCTACCATATTATTTTCTAGTTTTCTCAAATGTTTTTGTCAAATAGTGAATTCTTATTACAGAAATTGGAGTCCTTGGGTTCATCAGACAGTAGATTACTATAGTCATTGACTACTGTGTCTTGTGTACCTAACCTATTCCACTGATTCACCACTCTATTTCCTAGCCAATATCAAGTAGTTTTGATTTTTGCTGATTTATAATACATTTTATGATCTGGTATGGTTAGGCTACCTTCTTTTTTAAATTAATTCCTTTCATATTCTGGAACTTTTGCTCTTCCAGATGAATTTTGGTGTTATTTTTCTAGTTCTATAAAATATTTCTTGATGGTTTGATTGGTGTGCACTAAAGAAAAAATTAATTTAGATAGAATTGTCATTTTTATTATATTAGCTGGGCTTACCCATGAGCAGCTGATATTTTTCCAATTATTTAGATATGACTTTATTTATGCAAAAAGTGTTTACGATAGTGTTCATACAGTTCCTGGATTTATCTTGGTAGGAAAATTCCCAAATACTTTATAGTGGCTACAGTTACTTTAAATAGAATTTATTTTTCTATCTCTTGCTCCTTGACTTTAATAGTAATATATAAAAATGTTGATTAATTATGTGAATTTATTTTATATCTTTTAGCTTTGCTTAAGTTGTTAATTATTTCAAGTAGTTTATTCAGTTGTTTTTCTAGTATTCTCTAAGTATATTATTATATTGTCTGCAAAGAGTGAGAATTTTGTTTCTTTATTGTCTATTCTAATTCCTTCAATTGCATTTTCTCCTCTTATTGCTAAAACTGACATTTGTAGTACAATATTGAATAACAATGATGATAACGGACATCCTTGTTTCACCCTGATCTTATTGGAAATGCTTCTAGTTTATCCCCATTACATCTAATACTTGCTGATGGTTTTAGATAGATGCTACATCTCCATTGATTCCTATGTGTTTATAATAGGAATGGTTGTATTTTTGTCAAAAAGCTTTTTCTGCATCCACTTTGTATATCTATCTTTATATCTATGTCCATATCTAATCTATATATAAGTTTAGTTAATTTTGTTATTGATATGGTCAATTATGCTGATAGTTTTCCTAATATTGAACCAGCCCTGCATTCCTTGTATAAATCTCACCTGGTCATAGTGCATTATCCTTGAGATAAGTTTCCATGATCATTTTGCTAATATTTTATTTAAATCTTTGCATCAATATTCATAAGGGAAATTGATCTATAATTTTCTTTCACTGTTTTGACTCTTCCCAGTATAGGTATCAGTACTATGTTTGTATCATAAAAAGAATTTGATAAAACTCCTTCTTCACCTATTTTTTTCAAATAGGTTATATAGTATTGGAATTAAATGATCTTTAAATGCTTGGTAGGATTCACTTGTGAATCTATCTTGCTCTGGAAAATTATTTTAGGCAATTAATTGATGACGCTCAATTTCTTTTTCTGAAATGGGGTTACTTAAGTATTTTGTTTCCTCTTCTATTATAATCTGGGCAATTTATATTTTGGTAAATATTCTTCCATTCCACTTAGATTATCAGATTTACTGGCATATAGTTGGGTAAAATAGCTCCCAGTCTTTGTTTTAATTTCCTCTGCATTGGTGGTGATTTCACCATTTTCATTTTTGATACGTAATTTATTTTCTTCTTTCTTTCTTAAGCTCAAATTAGCCAAAGATTTATCTACTTTATTTTTTTTTATAAAACCAGCTCTTAATTTTATTTATGTTAGATAGTTTTCTTAATTTCAGTTTTGTTCATCTCTCCTTTGATTTTCAGAATTTCTAACTTCATGTTTAATTGGGAGTTTTTAATATGTTCTCTTTCTAGACTTTTAGTTGCATGCCCAGTTCATTGATCTTTCTCTACTTAATTCATGTAAACATTTAGAGATATAAAATTTTCTCTAAGAACCACTTTGACTGTATCCCATAAGTTTTGGTATGTTGCCTTATTATTGTTATTCTCTTAGATGAATTTATTGATAGTTGCTTTATGATTTGTTTTTTGACCCACTCATTCTTTAGAATTAGATTATTTAGTTTGCAATTAATTTTTAATCTATCTTTCCATGGTCCATTATTACACACCATTTTTATTGCATGATGACCTGAAAAGGATACATTTAATATTTCTGCCTTTCTGCATTGGAGTGTGAGGTTTTTATGCCCTGGCACATGGTCAGTTTTTGTGTAGGTGCCATGTACTGTCAAGAAAATGGTATATTCCTTTATATCCCCATTTCATTTTTCTCCATAGGTCTGGCGTATCTAACTTTTCTAAAATTTTAATTCACATCCTTAACTTCTTCCTTGTTTATTTTATGGTTGGATTTATCTAGTTCTGAGAGGCGGACATTGAGATCCCCCACTAGTATAGTTTTGCTGTCTATTTCTTCCTATAACTCCCTTAATTTCTCTAAGAATTTGGATACTTTACCACTTGCTGCATATGTTTAGTATTGATATTACTTCATTGTCTATGGTACCTTTTAGCAAGATATAATTTCCTTCTTTATCTCTTTTAATTAGATCTATTTCTGCTTTTACATTGACTGAGATCAGGAATGATATTGCTGGTTTGTTTTTTTTTCCTCAGCTGATGCATAATATATTATGCTCCAGCCTTTTATCTTTATTCTGTGTATATCTCTCTGTTTCAAACATGTTTCTTGTAAACAACATACTATATAGCATTATGATATTTAATTCACTCTCTCTGTTTTGTGGGACATTTCATCCCATTTGCATTTATAGTTATGATTACTATCTGTTTCTTCCTCTCCATTCTATCACCACAGCCTTCCTCAATCTTCCCTCCTTTTCTTTCCCCTTTTCCCTACTAATTTTTCTCTTTCTTCTTCCCTGACTTCCATTCACTCCCTTCCTTTCCTTTCCTTTCACTTTTCTCCTCCTATTTCCCTTTCTCTATAGACTGTGATAGGTTTCTATAAAGAACTAAACATGTATGTTATTCCTCTGTGAGCCAAACCCAATGAAGGTAAGATTTAAACAATGCTTGCTTCTTTCTTCCCCCCTTTAATATAATAGATCTTTGGGGCTCTTCCCATGATATAATTTACCTTATTCTACCTCTCCCTTTCCTCTTTTCCTAACTTTTTAGGAACTTTCCCCTTTTTAACCCCTTTATTACTTCATTAAGTTTATCATCACATTAAATTCAACTTCTTCCCACACCTTCTGTCTATGTATACATCCCTTCTAAATTCCATAATAAAGGTACAGTTCTCAAGAGTTAAAAGTATCATCTTCCTATGTAGGGATGTAAATAGTGTAACCTTATGGAAGGACATCTTATTTTTTTTTTTTGTTTGCCTTTGTTTTCTTTTTTGTTTACCTTTTTATGCTTCTTTTGAGTCTTGAATTTGAAGATCAAATTTTCTGTTCAATTCTGTTATTTTTTAATCAGGAATGATTGCAAACCCCATATATCACTGAATGTCCATCTTTTCTCCTGAAAGTATATATTCAGTTTTTATGGATATGTGATTCTTGCTTGTAATTCTAGCTCCTTTGCCTCCCAAAATATCATATTTCAGGGCCTTTAATTTAGGAGCTTTTAAGTACTGCATAATCTTGACTGTGGTTCCACAATACTAAAATTGTTTCATTTTGGCTGCTTGTAGTGTTTTCTCTTTGACCTGATAGTGCTGGAATTTGGTTATGATATTCCTTGGAATTTTAATTTTGGGGTCTTTTTCAGGAGGTGATCAGTGGATCCTTTCAATGACTATTTAACCTTATAGTTCTAGGATGACAGGGAAGGGTTTTTTTTTTTAAATAATTTCTTGAAAGATGTTGTCCAGGCTCTTTTTTTTAATCCTGGCTTTCAAGTAGACCAATAATTCTTAAATTTTCCTGGTCAGTTATTTTCCCCATGAAGCATTTTACATTTTCTCCTATTTTTTTCATTCTTTTGATTAAATTTGACTGATTCTCAATGTCTTATAGGGTCATTAGTGTCCATTTCCCCAATTATAATTTTTAATGATTTGTTTTCTTGAGTTAGGTTTTGTATCTCCTTTTCTACTTTCCCCAAATTCTGTTTTTTAAGGAGTTCTCTTCAGTGAGCTTTTGTGCCTCCTTTTCCATTTGGCCAACTCTACTTTTTGTGGAGTTCTTTTCAACTGGATTTTTTTTTTGTAACATTTGCCCAATTGTATTTTTTAAGGAATTGTTTTATACATTCAATTTTTGTCCTTCCTTTTCCAGGATATTACCTGTCTCTTTCTTACCTCATTTCTTTTCCCATTTTCCTTCTATCTCTTTTATTTGACTTTTAAAATCCTTCTTGAGCTCCTCCAAAAGACATTTTGGGCTTGAGATCAGTTCATATTCCCCTTCAAGTTTTTGAATGTTGGTGTACTGACAATGTTGTCCTCCTCTGAGTTTGTGTTTTGATCAACCCTCTCCTCATAGAAACAGTCCTTTATCTAAGTTCATTTTTGCTTCTTGTTCATTTTTTGGCCTATTTCATGGCTTTTAAAGTTAGGCCCTCTTCCTGGAAGATAGGGGCTCTGTCCCGAGCTTGGGCTGAGGTCCAGATGACTCTTCATTAGCTTTATGCCCTGGGACTCAGGTGATGACAGTTGGAAGTTGTAAGGTTCTTGCAGCTTACTTTGTGCTGATCTACGGTCTGAGCTGCAGTTTCTGGTGTGTGCTGAAGTGAGGTGTTTTATTTTTATTTTTATTCTTGCATTTCCACGGGACTGTGCTGAAGTACAGGGAGGTTGGGTTGCTGGAGGATGCTTGTCCACTTGAGTCTGTGCTAAGATACATGTCTGTTCTCTCAGCTGGAGTCTGTCCATTCCCCTTGCTGTATTAAGGCAAGTGGAGCATCCTGGTCTTGATCTTTGCCTACTCCACTCTTCTGGGGCTCAGGATCTCTTGCTGGTTTGGTGAGGTGGAGCCTGCCACAGGCTTTCTGGGATGCCTTTTGTCCTGGAATGTGCTCCCTTTTTACCCAAATGATATGGAACTTATTTATGAAAACTCTAAATTTCATAGATTAGAAGCCCCATCTTTCTACTGGCTCTGTTTTTCCTGAATCTATTGTGGGGCACTGTTTTATGGATGTTTGGAGATGAGAATGGAAGAGGCACAGTTATCTTCTGCTTACTCCACCATCGTGGTTCCCAGAGGTCAGGTTCTTTGTCTTTTAAATCCCTATTTTAAATATCTATATATCTATATCTATATATCTATACATATATATGTGTATGTATAAATATATTTCTACATAAAATCTGTGTTAATTTTGCATATAAATACTTATAGTTTTCTTTCTCCTCATTAGAATGCAAGTTCCTCGAAGACAAGGAGTATTGGTTGTTGTTGTTGACTCTAGTGCTCAGTAAGGTACCTATACAAAGTAATTAATTAATAAATACTTATTGGTTGATTGATCACTTCTCTATTGCCTATCATAGTGCACTGCATATAACAAGCATTAAAAACAAATTTATTGCTTTGAACACATTTTAGGTTTCCTTTAGTTTGGAATGAATTACTTGTTTTTATAGGAGTATAGTAGATGCTCAATACATTGTACTTATTGACAGTGTCAATTTGAGATATAGAGCCAGAGTAAATTGCTCACAGAACATTAGAGTGGAAAATGGGTCTATGAAATTATCTAACCAGAACCTTTGTTTAATAGATTAGAAAGGGGAGACCCAGAGTGATTTGTCCACTTTATATACCTAGGAAGTAGCAGGGTAAATACTAGATTTCAGATCTCCTGACTCCGAATTTCCTGTTCTTTCCAAAAATACGAATAATTGGAAAAAAAGAAGCCCTCAATATTGTAGAAGTCTAGATAGCACTTCATCTTTTGACAGTCTGAGTTACTTGTTACAACAAAATAAATCAGTGTTTTCTTTTTTATCCTCTAACATGATTGTGTTCACTCCAATATAGGATTCTCACAATTAATTCATTTCATAGGTTCATGAATTTTGAAGTTGTAGGAACTTGAAAGGTTTTATAGTCTAACACAATTCAATTCAAGAACAATATACTGTATCTCTGGGGGTAATATCCTATTTGGGATGTAGGAGGACACATATAATTTAGTTAAGGCAAGGCCCCTGTCCTCATGGAACTTATAGTTCATTAGGATTAGGAGAAGGGAATGAGCATTTATTAACTGTCTACTATGTGCCACACACTATATAAAGGGCTTTACAAATATTATTTCTTTTGATTTTATAAATATCTCATTTTATTATATATAAGTGCACAATTAATCATTTCTATAGTATAAGGGATTTTTAGAGTGTATTGTATGTGAAATTCAAGTTACAAGTAGATCATTTAAATTTCTCACATATTATGGTAACCAAATCTCACTAATCCTTGATAGCACACTGATGTTAGTTACTCAAAATAACCATCTTTTCTTACTGAGTAGTTATTCACGACTATAAACCCATGTCTAGATAAAGGCAATGTTGCAATTTGGGTTAGAAATAATGATACCTAAGATACAGTTATCAATTTTCAACCAAAACTGAATATCTAATACCATTACAACTTACAAAATTCTTTCATGTTGATTATATTATTTGATCTTCATGACCATCTCTGGAGGGCAAATAGGGAACATTTTATGATCCTCATCTTACAGATGAAGGAACCGGATTTTGAAGAGTTTAAGTGCCTTACACAAGACCACCTGGGTAGTAAATAGCAGAATTGGCACATGAATTCAAGCCTATTAATTCTCATTCCATTCTCTTTCCATTAACCCATTTGATGTAGATTTTAAATGTTAACTAGCCTTCTCCTGGTCTTTATTGTTACTCTTCTTCCAGTCTTATCACTTCTTTGTTTTCATCCCCTTAATGTCATTTTCACTCAATTCTACTCCCAGGTATCCAGTAAGCCTTATTTTTTTCAGCCCTTTAGGTGCTTAGAGATTTGCATGCAGTTTCTATAGTTGTCATGTTTGTGATAGGATAGTCTGTAGTCAATTAAATTCATGAGACCATCTTGGAAAAATCTTTCTATACTTTTTTTTTATTAAGTACTATTTCTTTGCTAATCTACCTTACTTGTGATCATTGAGAAAGATTAAGCATTTTAGCTACTTTGTTCCTCATCCCCACGCTACAGAATCAGAGTTCTGGCTAAAAGACAGGTGTTCTTAACTGCTTTTTTCAGCTCCACCTCTATTCCTAGGCTTTTTCTTCTTTTTAAATTCACTAAAAAGTTCTATTTGCATACCTAGATGAAATCTCTTATTCAGTCAAAAGCCTTTGCCCCCTCTACTGATATTTAGGATGTCCAACTGACTGGAATAGGTAAGAATCAATCTCACCCATTCATCCTAGAGTGAGAAAGAGAACTGAAAAGGCTTTTATCTTTTATCTTACTGTATAGGTGAATGGCATTTTCCATCCACTGCTTTCCTACATTGAGGATGGACAAAGTTTCTATCTGATTACCTCTCTCTAGGGAAGATAATGAGTCTTCATTACAATTCAACTTAATGTAACAAATGGTTAGAGAGACAACATGACATAATGGATAGAGGATTATCTCAGAATTAGGAAAAGCTACGTTCAAGTCTCATATTGGATATATTCAGGTTTTGTGTCTCTGGCCAAGCCCCTAGATAAGTGGTCCAAAAATACAAAGAGAAACTTTATTACATAGTGCCTATGATGTTTAAGTCTCTTGGTGGTACAAAGATGAAAAAGACAAAATGTTGAACCTTAAGGAGCTTACAAGTCTAATAGGTAGACTATGGCATGTACACAACTATAAAATAATTTGATTTGCCTCAATATGATTGGGACAAAGGAGAATTGTAAGGAGATTAGAAGACAGAGAGCTCAATTTAATCAAGGAGGAGTGTGTGTGTGTGTGTGTGTGTGTGTGAGAGAGAGAGAGAGAGAGAGAGAGAGAGAGAGAGAGAGAGAGAGAGAGAGAGACAGAGACAGAGACAGAGACAAAGGGGCAAAGATAGACAGAGATAGAGACACAGAAAGACAGAGACAGACAGAGATATAAAGATAGACAGAGACAGAAACAAGACAAAGAGCAGAAAGAGAGACAAAGAGGAGGAGAACAGGAAGGAAAGGAAGTGGGGTAAGAGAGAAGAAAGAAGTTATGGAAGCAGGAGGAAGAGGAAGAGTATGAGGAGAAGGAAGAAGAAGAGGAGAAGGATAAGGAGATTAGGGAAGGTTTCTTGTCCATTGGGTAACAGAGGGTGCATATCCAATGGGCAAAAATCTTCCCATAGACAACCAGTGCTGTGGTATTGCTATTCAAATAGAAATGGAGGTATGATGATGTATTAACCATTTTGGGCAGAAAGACATGTCAATTCCTCAAAACTGTTGACTAAAAATGGTCAGCAGATCTGGTTTCTGCTGCACAGAAATCGACAAAAATTCCAAAATCTTTTTCCTGAAATTTCTCCCACACAGTTAGAAACATTTTACTGCATAGGAAAATTCTCTCAATACAGATAAGGAGACATTTTTGTTTGTGTGCTTTTGGTGGTGGTTTTGCCTGAATAATCTGGATTGTCTCAATTTTCCATTTTGCTTGGCATCTGAATATACATTCTTGCAATTTTACAATTAAGTCATCCTTTTGATACTAAGAAACAGAAACCAGAATATGCTGAGCTGGACCTTTTCCCATAGAATTTGAATTTTGCCAATAAGTAGACAAACAGAAAAGAAAAAAAAATATTGCAAATGACTTCACATTTCTTTAAGACTCAATACAGATTTGATTTACATCAAAAATTTTAGGTCATTGATGAAATCACAGAGAATTTTTTTTTGGAAATTCTCCCCTAATGAGGTACCATTCTTTATCTAATGAATGAAAATTCTTTGACATTAGTTTTTCAAAATACTGTATGTTTGTAATGAGTAACTAGAGATGAGAGGAACTAAAATGATAATTTAAATAGGAAAATCTTTCCCATTCATTAATAAGCCCATGTGCCATGCTTAAATCACATGGAAGCCTAAGTCACATGTTGTGGGAGGAGCTTGTTGAAATGGTGGAACAGCAAGAGTGGAACAGAGCTGGAAGGAAGTTGTTCAGGCTAATCAGAGCTGCGAAGGACACAGGCTAGCAGGCCCAGCTAGACTTATGAATGTTGGTTTGTTTGCTTGTGGGAAGGCCCTGGGAGGAGGGGTTTGAGGGATGGGGGGGAGGCTTGGAAATGCCTTTGTCCCTTGCAGTGCTAATGTGTATGATTTCTTGGCTACTATGACTAATTTGGCTTTCTGGTTTGGGGATTTGGCTTTCTGGTATGTGAATAACTGCTTTTCTTCTGTCTTCTACATGGAGAGTCTATTATACTTGGCGACTGAGAATTCCGCTGTCATATTCATAATCACTATTAGTGCTGTGAATATTTCCTTGGTGATACAGCAACCTTAGGAACTATTTAGTCTAAAATCCTTGTTTTATAGATAAGAATACTGGGACCCAGAGCGGTTTAGGTATGTGTACAAGGATATGAATCAACAATGTGAAGAGAATGGGCATTTTCCCTGCCAATTTAGCACATAATAGGTATTCAATAAATTATTCTTTGATTAAACTGTATGTCAATGGAGTGATGGTGGTGGTGAATTTAGGGCATGAGAGATGGACCAGTTATGGATTGAGTACAATGAATAACCAAAGAACAGTTGTTCTAGATGTAGGGTTTCTTAAACTTTTCCTACTTGCAACCCATTTTTACATTTTGAGTATTTGTTGGCATTGAGGGCATGTACAATACAAAGCTGGCATGCTTTGTGTTCAGAGGCTGCAATGAAAGTGCATGATGTAACATGAGCAAGAGCTGCCAGAAACACCTCAGATTCATTTTCACTTTGACTTTTAATTAATTTTTGGTTGTTGCATGTTTAGAAACCTTTTATTGTTGCCAAATTTTTCACCACCCACAGTTTAAGAAGTGCTGATTAGAGAAAGAGCTCTAGCACTTTGAGTTGGCCCCATATGATGGATTTTATAGGAGCACACATGAACAATAGTTGCACAAGATGAGTGGGGAGTACCTCCATTCACAAGACATCAAATCAGTTGAATGCAATGGAGTTGTTGTGATAAGATACACCTTACTGATATGACATCAATTCTTTATAGAATATTGATGAGGAAGAATGTCATAATGAAGAGTAAATCATCTTTGGTATCAAGAAGAGCTGGGTTTAAGTGACACTTCTTACACACACTGACTGATTGACCTTGGGTAATTCATTTAATCTCTTAGTGCCCTAGACAAATTTCATGCAGACAAACTACCAATCTGTGAATTTTTTTCTATAATTGTAACAGTCTATTATGATGAAATCACAGGTATTAGTCAGAGAAGCAACCATCCTCTTCCCCAATACTTACTTTTGTTTTCTGAAGGATGGGGAGAGTATAAGATTTTCTATTATCATTTCTTAGGTTGCCTTATCTAACTTATCCTTAAGCATTCAATTTGTATTCATTTGGTCAAATGTCATCACTTAATTCCCCATTGCAAAAGTTATGCTGCTTTATCATTCCAGTTAGTTAGAAATCTAGTGTTCTATTGGGCAAGAAACAGTGGTTTCAGAATTGGGGGACCTGGACTGAAATTTGTCTCTGCCATTTACTGGCTATTCACCTACATACAGCTCACTTAACTTCTCTGAGAAACAATTTCTTCATCTGTAAAAGGCATACAACAATCCTATCTATCTATGCTATCTACCTCACAGGGTTATTACGAAGGTAATATATCTTGAACTCCAATGCATTATATAAACATGAGGTCTAGGAACATAGAATTGATCCTGTGATTTCTTTGGAATAGGGAGTAATCCACTGAGGGGACTCCTTCCATCAGTGTAAGTCGACATCTCCTTGGGAAACTTACAGAAAATTGTCTTGAGCACTGAGAAGTGGAACCTTGCCCTGGGTCACACAACCAGGATGCATCAGAAGTAAGCCTTACATTAATTTCATTCTTCTTGGCACCGAAGCTGCCTCTCTACACATCATGCCAAACAACCTCCTAGCTGTAGGGAATGCAAATTATTTCCTTTGTTTTGCATAGCAAATCTGAGCTAGATTTCGTAAGTTTTTTCAAGAACAGATTCTTCAACATACAGAATATCCCAAAAGGCTTAGTTTAGGTTAAAACTTCAATAACTTCAAAAATGTGGCTGCCAAAAACTTACAAAAACATCATTTGAAAGTTTATTTCTTTTATATTTATTTAGTTTTATAAATTTTTAATAATAAATATTTAATTTCAATTTTAACAAGATGGAGTGGAAGTTTCTAGTTGCCTTTTTCACAGATTGGTAGATTGATAGAGGACACCTGATCTATCTTCTTAAGACTTTTTTTTTTTTGTGGAGTGACATCAAAGCTGTCATCTAGGCATAAAACTTCACTACATTTGGATGATGTTAAGGCTGGGATTATAAATGAAATCCTTTAACTTGCTGAGCAACAGTTGATGAAAATCTTTCACCAACTGTTCAAAAAGCAACTAGAGTGACCTATATCACAATACAGTCTTTATGTTGAATTTTAATGAGACATATTAATATTTTAAAATATAACTACCTTTTATTTGTAAGTTTGTAACAGTTATATTTCTAAAATTATTAAAGCTTAAAGCTGTGCTAAGACTCTTGGAACAACTTCAATTGTTTCATATCTCTTTTAGAATAATCATTTTATTTCTTCCGTGTGAGTATTTGTGTTTCCAAATACATATAGATTTTACAAGTTAAAAAACATCGTCTTCTATGATCCCTTCTCTTACAGATGAAGAAATTGAAGTGAAAATGGTGAAATGATTTGCCTAAAGTCACATAGCTAGAGCTAAATTAGAAACAAGTGATCTGGTTGTTTGTTTGTTTTTTCTACTAAGATATCCACTGCTGTTTACAAATTCCTTGAACTTGGGGGCCATGGTTTATACTCAAAATATGTCTCTAATAGTTCTTGGTGGTCAGCACACAGTAAGTACTCAACAAATATCAAATTGTAAACTCCTAGAGGAAGGGTTGGGATAACAGTAGGGTAGAAAAAACATTGGATTCACTATAAGAAGATGTGATTCCAATTCCCCCTTTTTGCTTCTTACTTCCCTATCAGGTCTTGCGTAAGTGGCTAAAAGTCCCTGAGATTCAATTTTCTTATCAGAGACATAAGGGATGAGGACTAGATGAGCTCTAAGGTCCTTTCATGTATTAAATCCTATGATTTCCCATACTCTGGAAATAGCAACTCACACATAATAGCATCTCAATAAATATTTGTTGAATTGAGTTGCATTGTGCGAGAATAACGAAACGCTATTATAAGCAACTCTGAATTCTCCTATCAATAGTGTTTCATTATGTCTCATAATATCTTTGAGCTGGAAGGACATAAGAAGTAATATTTTCATGTGTAATTAGGGAAACTGAGACAAAGTGCCTTGCCTGAAGTCAGATTCCTCTTATTATTGGCAGAGCAGTTGAAATTAGAACTTGAGGCATTTGACTTTCAGGTTTCTTCCCTTTCTCTTAAATGTAGCTACTTTATGGGTAGAATAATAATCACTCCTGACCTTTATCTCATAGGGCTATTGTGAAGTGGTTCAGGGTTTCTTCAGCTTTCTTAGGAGTCTGAATTAAATTGTTTCTACAAAACACTGTGAATTCCATTGAGAAGGTAGATAGATATCTTAGTAAGTTATTAACGTAAAAATTAGGTTGGGGTTTTCCCCTTCTTTTTTTAAATTGGCTGTGTCCTTTTAAAAATCTATTATCTTCAATATGAAAGATGTGTATTTGGTGAAAAATGCTAATTTGGAGTCAGGAAAAATCCTGATGATTGTAACTGTCAACCCCCAAAACGTACTGTAGCTCATTAGTGAATCCATTTCCTTAAGACCTTTCCGCTGGACCTCAGAGTATAATCAGACCTTTATGCTGTTTCTCTTCCAACTCTGAAGAGACAGAAAAAAAAAGTTGGAATAATTGGTTGGTCTAGAAAAAGCACAAAAAGGTTTCTTATGTTTCTATGACTCATCTCTCAAACAGGAGTTGAAAATGAGGTTGGAGGTGAGAATATGAAACTGGGAAAGGCAATGAGGAAAAGGGAATGTTTCTTTAAATATATTCATTAAATCATAACCCAAAACAAGGAAGGAGAGGAAATAAAGCCAAAGCAGAAGGGAGAATATCAAAGAATTGAAACGACTTTTGTGTTAATGATGTATATATACTAAGCATATTAAGGGCTCATAGGGGAATCAGTGGAAATTTTTCACTCAGTAGCCAAGGGCAAATGAAACAATTATTTTTTTTCTTTTGATATTCCATTTTAGAAGTAATCATGGAAGGGACATTGAGAATGAGGCAGGGCATTGGGTGTAAGTTTCTGAAGGGGAAAGAGAAGGGAGGACAAAAGGAGAAAGGGTATTTTTAGAGCTGTCATTATGAAATGTACCTGCTTTTACTAGAGTGCTACTTTGACACAGTATTGGTGGAGTGGAAATCTCTCCAAGAGGAAGCAGCTGTATTTTAAAATAATAGGATTATGGCAAGAAACTTTAATCAAGCTCTCCTTAGTCTCAAGAGCAAAGAGGAGAGCCTTGCAAAAGAGTGAGACAGAAAGAGATTGTTCACCAGCCAGATTTTTCCAAACTTCATAAACTGGAAGAAAGTATCCAATGGATCAGTTCCCTGGAGGGATATGAAAGCTTTGTAAGCACTGTGATAAAAAAGAGATCTATTTAAATGATGTTCCTTATCTCATTCTGCTCCTCCTGAAGGTAATAGCTCAGTTTGTGACTCAAAAATCCTGAACCATTAATAACGAAGGTACTTGTCTAACTTTAGGCAATCTGCTCCACCTCCCCTGGAATGACTTGATAGCTATTTTTCAGTGGTTATTCAGTAACACCATCCCTTACGGAGGTTGACATTGCTCAAGTCATTTTGCAGATGAAGGAATTAAAACATAGAGTAGTTTATTGACTTTCTATTGTGTCTCATAACAAGTCAGTTGCCAAGAAAATCTTGGATCTTCCAGTAAACTGGCACCATTTATTGGTAGATTTGCCAGTTCTCCAGTGAATCTGACAGTGTCCTAATGATCACTCAGATGCAATCAGCATGGCTATAGAAGCCAAAATATTCATCAGAGAAAAATCTCTTTGGTGTGGTGGCCAAATGCCCTCATACACTCAAGAGGCACATTATCAGTGTGAAACCTTGGAGATTCTCCTGTCTGTGTTTCTCAAAAGGAGGAACTCTAGGGCTAGGAGGGCAAAGATTCCTCTTATTCAATTCAATTCAGCAACCATATTAAGTGTTCAACAAACATGTATTAAGGACCTTTAATATATAAGGGTCTAGAGATAAGAGTAAAGACAAAAACAAAAACTTCAAGAGAAGTGAGGCATAGTTGGAAAGACGGAAGGATATCTGTATAGGATCATTGACGATTTCTCTGGTAACTCCAGATGGCTGCATAAAAATTCGTCTGACTTAGAGATGAGCCCCCAGTATTTTGACACATGACTATCACTCCAAAAACTTTATGAACCTATAAAGACATTTGAATTATTGGTTATAGATCCATGTTAGGTAAATTATGGACCATGGGACAAATTGGCCTACTACTTTTGTATATTTTGTGAGATAAGAATAGCTGCTTTCATTTTTAAAATATTTAAATATAAAAATAGTATTTAAATATAAAAAGTATTAAATATAAAATATAAATATAGTATTAAATATAATATAATTATAGTATAATTATAGTATAATAGTATAAATATATAGTATACAGTATAAATATAATAAATATAGTATAATATAATTATAGTATAATTATATATAATATAAATATAATATTAAATATAATATAATAAATATAGTATTAAATATAAAAAAAGATAACAACAAAAATGTTCTTAGCTCCCTGTCCACACAAAACAATTGGTGGAAGGTCATAGATGGCCTTCAGGCCATAGTTTTCTCACCCCTGTTATAGATTAATATATGAAGTAGTCCTCTGTGACAAATGTGAGAAACACTTTCTCTGAAGGAATTTTATATTGCTTTCATTGTTTTTCCAAGGCTTTTTTTTGTGGATGTAATCATCACACTTTAAAAAAGATAAAATCTCTAAACCAATAGAATGATTTGATTAGATGGCTTAAGATGTCTTTGCTTTTTGTATTTTTTGGTTTTTTATAAAAATTTATTTATTTTCAGTTTTCAACATTCCCTTTCACAAAATTTTGAAATTCAAATTTTCTCCCCATCTCCCTGCTATCCTCACCCCAGGACAGCATGTATTCTGACTGCCTTTTCCTCCAATCTGTCCACCCTTTTGTCACCGCTCCCCCCCATCCCCTTCCCTTCTATTCTCCTGTAGGGTAAGATAGATTTCTATACCCCATTGTTTATATGCCTAATTTCCTAGCTGCATGTAAAAATAATCTCTAACATTCACTTTTAAAGCTCTGAGTTCCACATTCTCTGTATGTTTTGATCCTTCTCATCATCAATGATATAAGACAAAACCTCTTCACTGAGAAAGTAAGAATCTATAGCCTGCTTCTTTTTTCCCCATTTACTCATTTCCCCACCCAATTATTTGACTTTTGAGCTTTGTTAAGTAGAGGGCTCTAAAGGCAGCCTCTGCTTCAGCTGTGGCTGCAGCCATCCTGGGGCTGAGGCTGGGACTGGGACCAGATCATGATGCCCTCTCAGTCAGGTAAAAGACCCTTCTTCCCTCTGACCTTTGAAGCTATCTTTAGTGCTGGTGGGTTGAGAAGTTTGGCACCCACAGCAGCCACCAGTGATTCAGTCTCCTAAGACCTGCTCCTGTTCAGTCTCTGCCAGTGTGACCCACACCAAATTGAGCTCGGCTCCCAACCTAGTACAATAGACCCTTTCCATCGACCTTCCAGATTGTCTTGGGCTAGAAATTTGCTTCAGTCTTCCATTTTGTGTCTTCTGTTGTTCTAGAATTTGTTTAGAGTCATTACAGGTTCTTTTGAGGGTTTTGAGGGGAGAGCTGTAGCAGGTCCTTGATTCTACTCCACCATCTTGGCTCCACCTAAGACTACTTTTTTTTAGAAGGTAGGGAGGAAATATGATGACAAATGGCATATGCTAATTATAGTACCATTTTTCCTTCTATTTTGGAACGGTTACATATCCAAAAGATTGTGCCTATGTGTGCCCATATAGTAAAACCCAGAAAAGACATGTGTAGAAAAAACTCATTTCAAAATTGCCAGCAAGTTGCTCATCTGAGGGCAAACCCTAGTGATCCTAGAGCAAAGGGACATTCTCATACTCCTAGTAGTCTTTGTTCACATTTGGAATATTCTCTTCATTAGTCTATGTTGCTTGGTCATGATGGGCCAGTACCTAAATAGAATGAGTACTAATTGCCTCAAAATGCTCATGCTGGTTAGGTGAGACAAAAATATTTATTTAAATATTATTTGGCTGACAGCTAGTCTAATATGAATATCGGTCTTTTTATTTTCTTTTGTATCATAATCATTGCCCACTGGTTACCACCACCATGTTGTTTTGTCTATGGTTTGTTAATTTTCATGGACAAATAGCATTGTAATTTATAGTAATGCTTAGTGAGCTGAACCGAGCTCCTATAAAACTTCTTGAGATATTCGTTTTGAAATGCATTAAACAGATTCAGAGAAGTAATAAATTTAATTCAAGTGCCCCCTATAGCTAAACAGGAATTGAATCTGATGGCAATCTTTGCTAGGACAGGATTGGGTCTGTTTTTCAGGATAACTATGCTAGACCTGAGGTTTCAGGACATATGACTCTCTGTACCAGGATTCATTCTCAGAAAATGCCAAAGGAATGAGAAATGAGATGTGTATCCGCAGCTTATTCATACCCTGGATATTCAGCTTCACCTTGGTTTATTTGATTTGCAAAGAGCACTTAACATTTTATTAACCATCATTGTTTTCAGAGAAATCACTCTCAGGAGAGGTTCATTGCTGCCTTAAAATTTATTTTTTTAAATGATATTCCATATCATTCTCTAGCAATACAAAATCTCTAACTAGAAAATGATTTTCCATTCATTCAAGACCAAGTACCATGTCTTGAGTGAATTTTGAGTTCTAAATCTCCACTAGACCATCACAGACTTGAGTCCTGTTTAACCACATTTCAAAAATAAAAATCACCATTTAATAATAACTCAGATGTATATAGTGTTTTAGGACTTGTAACAATTCTGTGACATAAACAATACAAAGCTTATCATCTTCATTTTAGAGATGAAATAAGTTATGAATGGTTAAGTCATCATCATGATAGCTAATACCTATAAAGTGCCTTAAGGTTTGCAAAGTGTTTTGCATGCTATTTTGTTTGATTCTTACAACTACCCTACTGTGCAGGAGTTATTATTTTCACAATTTTTAGGGGAGGAAACAGATTGAAAAGAAGGTTAAGTGGCTTGCCCAAGGTCACATAGCTAATAAGTGTCTAAGGCAAGATTCAAACTCAAATCTTTTTGATTTCACGTCATGCTACATCACTGCCCATGACATAGTAAGTATTTGGATTTGAATCCAGATTTCTTGCCTTTGAGTCTATCAGTCTATTAATTATATCAAGCAGCCCCCTATTTTGCTTTTAAGGGGGAAAAAAACTATTAATTTTGTTCTAAACAATTTAGCAACTTGACCTTTGGCAAATCCTTGAAATAAAATTTGGTTTCATTAATAAGTGTCCTGAATTTTCTTCACCATGTAATTCTGTCATTTTCATTTATCAGAAAGGTGACATAATGGGCAGGAAGAGCTTGTGTTATTTATAGTTCCATCAAAGTCCGGTAACTAGTTGTAAGAATGGAAAGCATTCTCAGAAATGGGGAGGGAGTTCTAGAAAGACTTTTGAGGAATTTGAATAAAACACTTACTGACTTCCTCATGCTTTCTGAACACAGGAAGAAGGGTACGGAAGGGAGAGATTAGCAGGAACATCCATAGCAATGAAAATAAAAGAAAAGAAGAGATAAATGGGAAACAGAGAGGATTATAGATTTGTTACTACATGCTTAGCTGCTAATTTTGGTGAAATGTTAATATTTGGCAAGAATTGCCTAATTTGTGAATATTAAGTTTGTAAGGTATAATTCAGGACAGAGCATATTTTTACAGAAAGCTGCAACACACTCTTTTTTTTTTTTTTTTTTTGCTATTACTTTTTTTGGCTAATGCTGGATCTACAAGTCATGTTTATAACCCTCATATGCAGGCCACCACTTTAATATTCCATGATGAATCCAGGCCTAGAAAGATCAAAAAAAATCTTTTGGGGATAGGATTGTAATTGAAAAGGTTGAGTTTTAAATGCATTATGCAAGGGCCAGGCTTGCCTGGTTTTAAAAGGGATTCCTGCCATCACCCAATCAAAATGTGAAATCTTTTTCTCACCTTGTAAAAGTCAAAGGCAGTTCCCGAATTTTCATTATTTTGTTGGAATCCAAATATTATTCTTTCATTCTCTAACTGTTCTCATCACAGTGTGATCAACTATTGTGAGAGAAGGAAAGGTTAGATTTATCAATCAAAGTTTGCCACCAGCCCTCTAAATAATTGAACCCTCAGGAGAAACGAGACTCATGCATTCCTTTTTTTAAATGTTGTTGTTGTCTCAATATCTTCATAAAAAGTCATTTCAATATGCTTGGTTCTGTGGCAGAAGGTTTTATGAAATGTTTATCCTCCTCAGATTTCCAGACAGCATGTGTGTATATGTATATATACATATGTGGGAAATAGGGAGGGAGAGAAGGAGGAAGAGAGAGACAGATATAAACATAAATATCCACAGATACACAATGTGGGAGGCCACATGGAAAAGGGAGATGTGAATATCTATGATAAAGATGGATGGGGGAAGCAGGCAAAAAGAAAAAAAAAAGTCTGGCTCACTTTTCCTTCAGGGATCAGAGTCTCATAAATCTAGAGCTAAAAGTGACCTTAAAGACCATCTAGTCTAATCCTCTGATTTTAAGGATGAGGAAACTTAGTCCCAGAGAGACTGACTTGCCCAAGACCATCCAAGAAGCAATCATTGAAGTAGGATTTGAATACTGGTCCTCTGACTTCATAGCTACGATTTTTTCAATTATACCATGCGGCATCTTCCCAAGCAGATTTCCCCCAAACAAATTTCTCCCTCTCACAACCTTTTTTCTTTGAGAAGAGTGGGAGAAGTGAATGGGAAAGATGATAAAGGCAGTAGACTGAACTGCAGAGATTTAAGTGGAGGTTAGGCCAAATTAATTGATCATAAACATTTATTAAGTGTCTACTATGTGCCAGGCACTGTGATAAGTGCTAGGGATACAAAGAGAGGTAAAAGGCAGTCGCTGACTTCAAGGAGTTCACAGTATAATGGAGGAAACAGCAAGCAAGCCAATGCATGTTGTTGTTCAGTCATTTTTCAACCATGTCCTACTCTTCACAATCCTCTTTGGGCTTTTGTTGTCAAAGATACTGGAGTGGTTTGCCATTTCCCTTTCCAACTTTTTTTTCAGATGAGGAAACTAAGGCAGAGTTAAATGACTTGCCCAGGTTCCCTAGGTATGGGGTCTCTAACTACAGAGAGTAAGTATACAAGGCCAGATTTGAACTCATAAAGATGAGTCTTCCAACTCCAGACCAGGCACCATATCCATTGTGCCACCTAGCTGCCAAAACAAATGTATACAAATAAGCTAGAACTAAGATAAACTGGAAATAATTTGAAAATGGAAAGCACTAGAATTAAGCATGATTGTAGAAAATGAGACTTTGGTTGAGAGATGAAGAAAGACAGGGAAGTCAGAGCTGAAGACAGAGAACATTCCAGGCATTGTGAGACAGCCAGTGAAAATGCCTGGACGCAAGAGATAAGAGTATCTTGTTTGTGGAACAGTGTCATTGGATTGATGAATATGTGGCAGAGAATAAGGTATAGAAACAATAGAAAGGTGTGTGGGTGGAGGAGGGGCAGGATATGAAGGTCTTTGAATGCCAAAGGGAATTGTATCTGCTTCTAAAGGCAGAAATCACTGGAGTTTTTTGAGTAGGATGAGTGACATGGTGAGACCTGCACTTTAGGAAAGTCACTTTAGCAGATGAATGGAGGATGGACTGGAATGGAGAATGATTTGAGGTAGGTGGGCCACAAGTAGGCTAGGGCAATGTAATGAGGACTAAGGTGGTGAAAGTGTCAGGGGAGATAAGGAGGCGCATTTGAGAGACAATGCAGAAGCAAAACAGGTCTTAACAAAAGGTGATTTAGTATGAAGGGTGAGAGATAATGAGAAGGTGAGGACACAGAGGTTGAAAGTCTGAGGAACTGGGAGGATGGTAATGCTGCCTACAGTAATACAGAAGGTAGGAAGGAGTAGATTATGGGAAAATATAACAAGTTAAGTCTTAGATATGTTGAATTTAAAATGTGTACAGACATAGAATTTGAGATGTTTAAAAGGCAATTGAAGATGTAAGATTGGATGTCAGCAGAGGATGGGGCAGGAAAGGTTGATTTGGGAATCACCAGCTTTAAGATGATAAATACACAAGAGCTGTTGAGATCATCAAGTAAAGAAGTAGAGAGGAAGGAAAGGAGAGGGCCCAGGTCAGAGCCCTTTGAGACAGCTCTGGTTAGAGATTTCAGCAAAGGATACTGAGGAGAGGTCTGATAGACAGGAGAAGAACCAGAAGAGTGATGTCCCAAAAACCTAGAAAGAAAAAAAAAACTATTAAAGAGAAGAGGGTAATCACAGTATTAAAAGCTGCAGAGATAGAGGCAAACGAGGATTAAGAAAAGTCCATCAGATTTTTCAATTAAAAGATCATTGGTAACTCTGGAGAGAGCAATGTGAGTGAAATGATGAGGTCAGAAGTGGGACTGAGACTGAGAAGAGAATAGGAGAAGTTAAAGTGGAAGCACGAATCCTAAATGACCTTTTCAGGGAGTTTATCTACAAATGCAAGGAGATATAGGAGGATAGTGAACAAGGATGGGGGGGTCGAGTTAGAGCTTTTTTTTTTTGAGGATGGGAAAGAAGAGACATACATTTGTAGGCAATAGGGAAGGATCCAGTAGAGAGGGAGAGACTGAAGATCAGGGGGCAAAAATTTTTTGGAGAAGATGGGCCAGAATGAGAGCATTTGAATAAATAGAGGGGTAAGGAATAAGGCTATCTTTTCATGTGAGATGGGGATGAGGGAGGAAATAGTGGCAGAAGACATTTGAGTGATGTGAGATGAAGAGAGAAGAGGATGTTCATGGCAAACGACCTCATTGTTTTTCTGTAATATATGAGACAAGGTTCTCAAATGTTGAAAGTGATCTAAGGCTGAGGCTTGGCAGGGAACAATTAGGGACATGATAAGGCAGTTAGAGATTGTGTAGATAAGGCAACTAGAGGGCTGTGTAGACTTGAACTGGTTCACTAAGGAATCAAGGTTGAGAAATCGTGCTAGTACAGGGGTTATGACCTGGAAGAGAACTGATAGATCAAGTGAATATAGGTCATGACATGAATAAAAGATAAGGTTTGTTAAGGGAAGGCTGAGGGGAAAGGTGGAAAGCCAATAACTTATGGTCAGATAAGGGGACTTTGAAATTCTTGAATATGGAGGTGATCTATTTCTAGGGGACTGCAAGATCAAGAGGAAGACCATCTTTGTGGGCTGATGTAGGATGGAGAAGTACATCATAAGTGGTGGGTAGGTTGAGGATCTGAGTGATTAGAGCATTTGAGAGAGTCAGTATGTATGTTGAAGTACGAAAATATGGAAGTAGGGGCTGGGAAGGAGAGAAAAATTATGAGCCAGGCACTGAACTCATTTTGGAAGGAAGGGGAGTGACCTGAAGGTCTATAGCTATCAGGATTTTGATTAAGTGTTAACAATGGATTGCATGAACCTCAAAGGAGGAGAGCCTAGCTTTGAAATATGAACTGAACTAGAGCTGGCTGAGATTTGTAGCTTTCAAGCAAGTCCTGATATCTCAGCTCAGGCCCTGACAACCCAGAACAATGCACAAATGCCAAAGACAAAACAAAGAATTTTTACCATCTCAACAGTCAATGTGAGGTAAACCCAAAAAGGTCTTCACCTTCTTTGTTGGCCTCATCTATTTCTCCTAACTACCATGGTCCCAAAGTCCTCATGCTGTCTCCTGTTGTTTCAAATTTTGTATTATCTAAGTCTGTTCTTCCTAAAGTACCCCTTCATTCTTCTCTCTTTCATCCTTCTGTCTTTACCCCTAAAACAAAACCCTTATGTACAGAATCTTGGTGTGGATTTGGTTAAGTCATGAACAAGAAAATGTTCTTTCCAGTCACACTGGCTTTGCCAAGGAGGATCATTTGTTTTCCATTTGGTGGAATGTACATGTCAGTTTTGTGGCAGACATGAGTGAAGTAGGAGTTAAATGTCAAACCTATAACAGCTCTAACCTGTTCCTAGAGTTGTCTGTCAGTCCTCATCCTACAAACAAATCATAAATAAAGAATATAAAATGTTTTAATCTTCATTGTTTTTAAGCAGAGAGATCCCTCAATATGCCATTCTCCCCTCTCCTTCCTTATGCCTACAAGCCTCTTTTAATTCTTCCATCCCTGGAGAAGAAAACATTAGTTGGTACCATTGATATCTAAAACTGGGAAGAGGGAATCAGAATTCAAAGGTTCTTGGAAGAAAGTATAAAGAGCACTGACTTTGTAACCAGAGGTCCTGGGTTCAAATCCCCAGGCATGTTAGTTACTTCCTTATGTGAGTTACTTTACTACTCTGGGTCTTAGTTCTCTCCTTATGAAATTTAGGAAGCTGGATAAGGTGACTTACCTGGTAAAGTTGAAAGAGTCCAGGATTTGAAGTCGGACCACTGGGATTTGGGTCCTGTTACTACCTATCTGACTTTTGACAAGCCCTCTCTAGGATTCAGTTTACTCATCTGTAAAGTGGAGAGGTTAGTCAGATGGCCTCTTTCCAGCTCTACAATCTCATGACCTGCATGACAAAGTAGGAAGGATTTGAGCACTTCTATAGACCCTCTTAGCTGCCAAACTACAATCTCAAACACTCCATGCATACTGATTAAGCATCTACTACTTGCCAGGTACTGGACTGCAAAGAAAACACTGAAACCATCCCTGATCTCAAAGAGCTTGTATTAAATCACTGAAGATGGCCTATAAAGATAAATACACACAAAACACACAATAAATGCAAGGTTAATTTGAGAGGGAAGGTACTAGCAGCTAAGGTTGGTGTAAGCATCTGAAAAGACCTCATGTGGACAGCTGTGCCTGAGCAGTCTTGAAGGAAGTAAAGGAAGCTAAGTGGAGATAAGAAAAGGTTACTTCAGGCAGGGGAGCAAAGTTAAGGCACAGACAGAGAAGATGGTGTGTCTTTTCCAAATAACATCATGAAATACAGATTCGACAGACCATAGAGTGTAGACTACATAGAGTGTAGTCTATGTAGACCATAGAGTGTAGAAGTAAGATATAAGAGGTCTGGAAAGTAGTTTGGAGTTAAGCTTTGGAAGGCTTTTAAAAGCCAAACAGATATGTTTACTTTTAACTCAAGAAGCAATAGGACTGCTACCAGGCCTGTGTCTCAAAGAGATAAAAAGCAAAAAGGAATAGAACCTCTAGGTACAAACACATTTATGTGGCTCTTTTAGAGGTGACAAAGAACTGGAAATTAAGGGAATGCCCATCAATTGGGGAATGGCTGAAGGAGCTGTGGTATAGAATTGTGATGGAATACTACTGTGCTATAACAAATGCATTCAAGATGCTCTCCAAAAAATCTGAAAAGACTTACAGAAACTAATGCAAAGTGAAATGAGCAGAACCAGGAGAACATTTTAGGCAGTACTGACAATATTGTACAATGATCAAATGTGAATAGCTTAGCTGTTCTCAGAATACAATGATACAGTTTTGAAGGACTGATGATGAAAAATGATATCCATCTCCAGAATTGTTTTTATATGCAATTGGCAAAGCATTAAATAAAAAATAAAATGAATTTTAAAAAGGCAGTAGGAAGTCACTAGAGCTTGTTGAGTAGGGAAGCAACATTCGTGGACATTTGCTTAAGAAATGATACTTTGTCAGTCAATTGGAAGACAGAGTGGAGCTATGTTCTGTGACAGAATGTAAACTACTTGAGAGAAGAGCATGTTTCATTTTTGTTTCTGTATCTTCATCTATCTCAGTGTCTGATACACTATGGACATATGGCAAATGCTAATGGATTTATTGATTGATTTCTACGGTGCCTTCAATTCTGGATTATCATATATATTTCACAGCATTTGTGCCTGAAAAAATGCTATGTTCCATGTTGACCCTTAAATGGGATACACTCTAATAAGCAAGAAATTCACTGTAACTTTCCCTTTGTGCTTTTTTTCTGAATCTATTTAAATTTGAGTTGCATTCTAAAGAGATTTTGTTGGTATCCTTGCCTTTACAGAGGACCTTGTAAGAGTGATTTAACTTACCCCTGTCAGTTTCAGGGATAGACTTTTTCACACCTGTCATGGTTATTTAACTAAAGCACTATCTTTGCAGAGTTATTGGAAATCAACTGGTTGACTTGGTCAAGCAATCAGTCAATGTAGTTAAAAAACAAAATTCAGTGAAAATAAGCAATACAGTATGTTCATTACACATATTAGGTATTTAATGATTGCTTGTTGAATGGATGAATTCAGTAGCCCTTTTAAAAATAGTATCTTTGCTAATATTGAGGCACCTAGATGACTCATTGGATAGAATGCTAGGCCTGGAGTCAGGAAGACCCGAGTTCAAATCTGATCTCAGACACTCACTAGCTTTATGACCCTGGGGCAGGTCACTTAACCTTTGTTTGCCTCAGTTTCCTCATCTATAAAATAAGCTGAAGAAGGAAATGGCAAACCACTCCAGTAGCTTTGCCAGGAAAACCCCATAAAGAGTCACAGAGAGTTAGACATGGCATTCCAACAAGACCATTATTGCAATACCAGTTCTTCCCACAAACTAACTGGGGAAGAAAAAAAATCTTTTAAATTAATATGGCTACTCAATTTCTATTTTAGTGTTCCACTTTTATTTACTCTTTTAATTGATGTTAGCTCTTTCTTCTCTTCCCCCGATCCCTTTCCACCCATAATCATTCATTCAAGAGAAAAAGTTAGTTCAGGGCAGGGTGTCAACTTTGTCAATACTGCAGTGAATTCTATGCTGTCACAACTCCTCCAAACCATTCACTGATGATCTCAAAAAGGCTGTTGGATGTGCAGAAATAAAGAGGTGAAATAAATCATAAGCCACCAATGATCCCTTCTAGCCCTAACATTCTATGACTCTAACGTACTATAAAACACTTTGGAAAGAAACCATAAAAGGGTTGGAAGAAATATGGCCCCAAAGCAGGTATAGTAAGGAAAATACAGTGCCCTCTGCCATAATGGCCAACAGGATTTTCCATTCAAAGAACTATAAAATAATTCATGTGGTGAATTTGTCTTGGTTTCTTAAATGTTTTGATCCTATATGATGGGGAGAGGTGCCTGATTCATTTGACTCTCTGGCGCACTCTATTTTTCAAAAATTCAAAGACAATTTCTCTTTAAAATCCTTAAAACCTTGCTGGAAGAGTTGTATATTACTCATTTGTATCTCTAAGCTTGCAGATGCCTAAGGCTGACTTTGTTCTGAATTTTGTTTCTTTTTTATAAGACTGACTCTTCTTATCTCACACAAACTAGTAGCGTGAGGACTATTCATAGACCTGATCCCACTAATGATCAATATAGGAACTTTGACTTGCTCTTTCTGACTTGAGCCAGTTGGCCTCTCAGACAACCGGGTGACCTTCTAGTTCTGGGACTCCACTATTTTGAGAGAGAATTTAGTGCAGATCCCATGACATGCCTACTACTTCCCTGAACACTTAAGTTTAAGAGTTTCACTGTTGCAGCTCTGAATTCTCTAATTGCCCGAATATATATTTGACACAAAGAAAGCAAAAAAATAAAAAAAAAAGATGACTCTCCCCTTTTGATACAATCCTCAATCTATAAAGAAATGAAAGGGACAATGTCACAAAATATGATGGGTGAGGTAAGAGAGGTAGAGGAAGGGAAAAGAAGGAGAAAGAGGGAAAAGGGAAAGAACAAGGAGAGGGATGAATGGATTGGGATAAGGAGAGAGGAGGAAAAGAAATGGAGGAGGGACAGAAAAATAAGGCATAGAACTCCAGGGACAACTAGGCAGCTGTTTCTGGGAGGTAGTGATGTCAGAAAATTCTGCCAAATATTATGTTATTTTTACAAATAATGTTTTTTCTGATCAGTTTAGATTTACCCCCAGAGCAGCAAGGAACCCTACAGGTATCAGATAGATGTGAAAAGAACACAGTGTAATCTGCATCCTAATTAAATATGTCCCAAATATATAGACTTGGTTCTCCATTATTTAACTTTTGTCCATCTAATCTGTGGACTCCCTAGATTTTTTATTTCTCCTTTTCCTCCCTCTGTTCCATCCTTTGGGCAATTTTCAGGGATGACTGGAAGCCTTAGAAGAAGCTGAGCAGGGAGAAGAGGGGGAATATAAAATCAGTCTTTGGTTTTATTTTTAAGTAGCTACATTAAAAATCTCTCCAGAAAAGGCCATTTTGAGCATTGGAGAGGAATTGTGCAGTTAAAAGCATGCTTTATCTGTGCTGTCTTGCCCTCCATTGGGTTTCTAAATTATAATCAGCTGAATGATAGAGGAAAGCAGCCTACGTAAATTCCCCTTTCATAGTTAAATGCTTACTCAGATATTCCTTCTCCCTACCTCTAAACCAGAGACCACTGAACTCTCTCATCTCCCTCTTCCCTCTTTGCAAACAAGTAAATCTTCTGTCAGTATTTTCCTGGGTTTCGAATCCTTTAATTATTTATAATCTGAGGCTTCTCTTCCAATTCTTAAATTACTAAATTCTGAAATTCTATTGGTAGGGTAATAGATTTAGAAGTAACCTTTGAGATCATCTAATCCAAACATTCTGACCTAGATTAAAAAGTAATTGAGAGATACGTAGCAAAATAAATAAAATACAATGGAACATAGATGTTATTAGTGTGTGGTTTTTGAAGTCAATACGCAGCCTGGAATCTTATGTACTGTTTAGTGGTCTCTCCTTCTATTTGAGCTTGACATCACTGATCTAATCAAATACTTTAATTTTACTGATGAGGAAAGTAAGTCCCAGAGAAGGTAGTTACGTTACTAGCACAAGTTAACATAACAGATTGCCCTGAATTGTATGTAGCAGAGCTTCCACTACCCTTATTTCTTTCCCTTGTTGCTGACGAGGGAGAACACAAGCTTAAGGCAGAAAGATTTACAGACTAGTGTGTTTCAGAGAGCTCTGGATACACCCTCCCCCTCCTTTTCTTTGCTTCAGGGAAGAAGGAAAACTCCATAAGGTCAGGATAATGCACCAAATAGCAAAACATCATAGAAAAAATATCAACATTTCTCGAACAATTCATCATGGAAAATATGTCAGGAAGTCCAAGTCCAAATTTAACTGGCAATCACACCACAGAAACAGGTCATTTACGGAAAGCAGGCAAAAAAGACTGAGGTCAAAATGGCTGTCAATGCTTGTTTGACTTCTCAGAACCAAATAGAGCCAAGAGCTGAAGGTGAACAAAAATGCATCTAATTTATAATCAAATGAAAATATTCTTGCACAGGACTTATTTTTGGTCTCTTAAATATAACTCACTGGAATTCATTGTTTAAATACCATCCTATTCACCTTCTGAATTGAAAGCTTCCCATTTTTCTTTTAATCTGAATTCTGCATTCCATTGTAGAGGGAGTCTATACATTCCTGCCACAGCCATTTGCCTCAGAAGTAAGTTTTTTTGGGGTACTATGTGCTTAGCATAAAGACAGTGGTTCCCGAAAATTCATTTCAGGCATGAAAGACCTACATATGTACAGAAAAGAGAGCATGAAAAACACAATCTCCACTTCCCCTGTATGAAAGGCTTTAGGACAGAAAACTCTCAGACGGGAAACCCCTGAGCTCCACAATAGGCTGTGGAAGGCTAGTGGTTTTAGGATGAGTGAATGATGCAATTAAAGTTTTTTTGGGTAAAGTAGTGATCAGTAATCAAGAGGCAAAGGAGTTGGCAGAACACTAATGCATGAAGGTAGTACAGAGGGCAATTTTCAAATCCTGTAATTTTTGAGGGGGAAGTATAATGCTTCATCTACAAATATTTTTTAATACGTAATAGAACATATGGCAAATTGAGTGATAACGCTGAGCTCTGAAACAGTCGTACCGTATCTATTATTGACAATATCAACATGTGAATTAGGAAATCTGCCTTAGAAGAAAAGATTAAAATCATAGACAGAACCATAAGAGACCTTAAAGATCATGCAACTTAATACCTTCATTTTATAAAATGAGGAAACTGAGGTCTAGAATGTGACCTTACCCAAGGTCACACAAATAGTAGAAGAGGCAAGAACAAGACATAAGGCACCTACTGCACCACACTGACTTCTTTCATTTTGAGGTTTTTAAGACTGGTACATTTCCAATTAGCATTATTTGAAACCCATGCTTAATGGATGCTTCTTTGTTAATGTAAGATCAAATCTTAGAGGGAGTCTCTGACATCCATAGTGAGTTTAAGGGCAATTTCCAGGAAATCCAGACTCTAGACAATAATATATGACATGTGATAAAATAATGCTCATATTTCTATGAAAAATTAGAAGTCTCAAATAATGGATAACAAGGTAAAGTAATAGGATTGATCAATCATATTTTAAAAAATAATAATTTTACACTGCAGGTGTAGTGTTTACTCATTTTCTCTCTCCCCTTAACCTTGTTTTTGGATTGATTCTGCTATTTCATTAGCATAAACGACTTCCAGTGAGTTCCCCAGAGTAATGTGGTCTTTTTTTTTTAAACCCTGATATCTGAAGAATCTGATCAGAGCTGAGAGAAAGGTTGTGCTAGAGTATTATTGTATTTTCTTTATATTTCCCCATCCCTACCAAAAGAGAAGGAAAACGGAACAAACAAAAATCATGTGGCAGATGTGGAGTTTTAACTTTCATCTTTTTTAATTGAAATTTTATTGGAATACAGTTATTTTCCAAGTCATTCTCCTTCCACTCCAGTCCCCAGCCCTGACCCACACACTGAGCATTCCCTTATAATAAATAGTTAAGCATACTAAACCAACAGAGTATGCAACATTCTAGACCATAATGAACCTTTCTGAACTAATTTTGATCATTATATTTAATAAATTTATCTGCCTTGTCATTTTTTTTACTATTATATTTATACACATATTTTTTTCTCTTGGATCTGTTTTCTTTAGTTTGCATAAGTTCATGTAAGCTTCCTCACATGTGAGAGATTTTGAAATCCCATCTGAAACACTGCTATTAGGACACTGGCTAACAGCTAAAGAAGGCACAAGCCAAGAGGGAAGATAGTAGCTTCCTAGGATACCTACAAACCTTTGCAATAAATATTAAGTACCTTTTCTATAGACTTTCAGGCTGCTCTGAAATTTTGTAGGGTAGAAAAAGTCACTTAACTTTAAGTCCTTATGAAGTCAGGAAAATCATCCAAGTCACTCTACAAGGTAACTCTGAATGCCCTTCCCTCTCTCTTTCTGCCTCATTCCTTTTAAGATAATATTTTAAAGAACAAATACTTCTTTGTATGTTTGGTATTTCTAGACTGTTCAGCCTCCTGCTTTGTGGTGCATTTGTATTAGCAATCAAATGATTAAAACGTTCTTAGAGAGAAATAGGTTTCTCTTTTTTTCCCTTCTTCCTGTTGTTCTCATATTGAGGAAAAAATAGAAGTTAGTTCTTCCTTTTTCATTACCTCTTCCCTAATAGAAAAAGAAATATTTTTAAAAAGCCCTCCAGAGACAGAATGAAAAGAAAATGAGCCAGACTCACTACAGAAAAGAAATTACTTGGGAAGTTTTGTAGAAAGTACAGTTGGAAAGCAGGACTTCGATGCATTTTAAAAGTTTCAATAATCACCCTAACACTTAATTCTTTTATAGGGCTTTCATCTACATGATTATTACCTTGCTACAACACTGAATCAAAATGAGTACATATCTATATTCTGCAGTTATTCAAGTCAATTTCAGAAGGAAAAAACATCACTAAGCATGGTTGTTGCTACTGTTAGATATTGGGAAAGCAACTCACCATTGAGACCCTAAGATAAGCTATTTGAACTTTTCCCCAGCATTCCAACCAAACTAGAAGGAAATCCATTGTGTGCCTTATTACATTTTCCAGACAATCCATTAAAAATCTTACTAGGATTCTTAGAGAGGTAGTCTGATCTGGGTTCAAATTTCCCTTTGACACATATTAGCTGTGTGGTCACCCACAACTCAATTAACCTCTCAGTGTCTGACACAACTCTTAGAGTCAAGTTATAGACAAAGTTGCATTGAATTGGTGGAGGTATGCTGAATTCCCTATGTCATTGAACTCATAGGTCTGAACCTTCTTTCCCTCCCCCCAACCCCACCCCCTGCAAAGTTCTCATCAGTGTAAGCCCTTCTCGATAGATAGATATAATTTTTTAAAGAAGTACAGAATGTACTTCTTAAAGTAGTTGTAGACTCAGAGGCACTAATATTTCCACTCAATAAACAATTATCCAGTATATACTACAAATAAAAGTGTGCAAGTTGTGAGGAGCACATAATGATAAGATCAGTCCTACCTGCCCTCAGGGAACTTGTCATGTAAATGCTACATGGTAAGCCACTCTGTTTTATTCATTTCTATCACATATACTAATAGAAGAGCTATTTGTGGGGAACTAAGTCCTTCATGACCTGATAGACGAGTGTCTTGTGCCAAAAAATTCCTTGTGCCAAAGACTTTACAAAGAGAAGGTTACCAAACAATGCTTGATTTTCCTTTATTGTTGAAAACTAACAACCTAAATTTAGGTTGGTTGCTCAAATTCTGTATTTTGTTTTCAGTAGACAATTGGATACTAATTAATGTTAATCGAAATAATCCCTCAATATAACGATGGCATCTTTCCATTGATCCTTGATAGCTATAAAATTCAGAGAAGGATCCATTTAAGTTACTCTTGTGTTTGCTTCCTCTTTCCTCTCCTCCTGCTCCCACTCCTTGTAGGGTAGTGCTGGCAAAGAGAGAAATTCAGGAAACATTAAGCTTGAAATCTTTGCCAAGAAGTAGACTGCCTCCCACAGAGAGAGGGTGTTACGGTTATAGACATCCATTTCTTTCTTCTCTCAGGACTCATAAACTGTCTCGATGTCCTCCAATTTCCATTCAGGACATTAAAGTGCCCCAGTGTACTGTCAGCGTGTGATTATCTCCTTCTCCCGGAGGGACCTGCAGTTTCAAACACCCATTTTGATTCTCCCTACTGCAGCAGAAGCACACGACAATCAGCATTACATTTATAGGTCAATGCATTGCCAATTGGTTGTTTTTAAGTTTCTGATTTTTAAATACACTTCTAATAAATTGACTGAAATGAGAAAGAAGATGCAATTTAAAAATAAAAAAGAAAGAAGAAAAGAAAATCAAAGCTGCTATCCTGAATTAATTTCCAGAATATAGTACACTAACATATCTATTTGGCCTGTGAATTGATCCAGTTTTTAACCTTTTATATTCTCTGTCAATAACAACAATATGATAAAAAAAGCAAACATATCAAAGAACTTGAGTTGAACCTGGTAAGTATTTTTTCCAGGTAAGAAAATGGCACTCATCTGGGAACATACCTAACTCATTGTTACAGAATTTAGAAGCCAATTTCTGCTGAACTGCTATGTGTTTGCTGGGAGTTTACCACTGACAGAGGTATGGAACTTATATTTGACACACTAAATCATCTAGATGGGTATTTTAAAGGACTGAAATGTGCTTTTATAGCAAAATTGTCTCAAATAAAAGACACACAAACATATTTTTACGATGTGACTCTTTGTCATAAACTTTCATCTTTTTGGCTCCATAGTATGTATGCAGCTAGAAAGTTATGCAATATGAAGAGGAAACAGGAGTACATTCATTGAACAGTTGTGAAAAATAAGAAATTTTAGAACACAGATGTTTTTTGTTCTTCGTTTTCAAAGAGGACCGATGTTATCATGGGGTGATGTCATGACTTGTGTATGAATTGGATTTAAGTGAGGCAGAGTTGCACAATCATCAGCCTCATTCTGTCTTCCAGAGACAGGGAAGTTGATTAGCAAAACAAGTCAAGATAATTGGCAATGGTTCAAGGATGCCGTAGATGACCCTGGTATCTTAGATGAAGTTTTAGTGAAATTCCTGCTTCAGCTGCCTTCATTGCCATCAGAACAAATTGTTCTTGTTCTCCCATTCTGCAGAGGAAAGGCTTCACATGCTTGGGGGAGATATTCCCCTAATTCATTGAGGGGTTTGAAGCCTATCGATTATCCTCAACTCAGTTGATGGAATCCTAATAAAGCTGCCCTCAGCCTCAATAGATCGACTTCCTTATGGGCCTCACTGAACAGCAGGCATATCCTGATTCGACCACACAATCTGGCTTTAACCATACCACAGGCCCTTCTTACCTCCCCCTCGGCCAAACCTCACTGAACAGCAGGCCCACTTCCCCTACCTGCCCACAGCACCACAACTCAATATCCTAACTTCCTCATATATGCCTCATTGCCTCACTAGAACAGCAGCTATGTGCACAGCCATGCCCCACTAGGACAGCAGTTATATCCATGTGATGGGATCCCAATCACTGCCCCCAGATCCATTCCTCACATTTCCCACAGAAACAACAGGTATGTCCATGCACCCAACCATAGCCACATCCATCTAATCTCAGACAGGACCACAATAGCCAGCTAGTCAGTAAACAGCAGCATCAGACTGCCCCAGCAGGATGTGGACTCCAAAACAATAGAAGGAATTTTTCTCTAACCAGGTATCCGTGTAGTAACAGCAAAAGCTGCCCTTTAGGTGAGCTTATGGCCTAGAGAGGCTTTTTGTAACATCATTATTATGTATTAATGACCCGCTTTGGGCTTTTCTGTATGCATTGTAAGTAATTGCATGCACAGTTCCATTGAGTCTGGGACCCTTACCCTATTCCTCTATTGTCCCCTTGACAAACCCCTCCTGTCTTTTTAATATTCATAATTTCTGTTGTGTAATCAGCATTATTATACTGTAAAATTGCCTGTCTTGTATTACTGAAGTTGCCAGTTCCTCTTGAAATCCAGCCTGTTTCATGAGAGATGTCACTCTCAGTAAATAACTTTACTTGGATTGGAGATGGTCAGAGTCTGTGAATTCATTCAAGGTGACCCACATAACACACCATAAAACTGCAATATATAGAGATGTTTTCACAGAGTGTGGCTTCTACACATGCTACAGTTTCTTGGAGCCACAGATGAGAGTTGGGTGACAGGTGGACACCAAAGTTGGAGAAGCAACCCTGAAAAGCTCTTACACCAGAAGTGCTTTATCCTCCCTGGATATCCCATACACTCCAATCAATGATATAAGCTCATTAGAGATGACCAAAGTACATCTTCTCAGAGAACAGGTACTTTTTCAGTAATGTTTGAAAGTCAAATGCAGACAATGGGATCATAGGTTTTAGAGCCAGAAAGAAATAAAAATAAATATATCTTTTTTTTTCCCAGTGTGGAGTAGAAGAAAGACAACTATACTTGCGAATCTACAGAAACCTGGATTCATTTCCTATCTCTATCACTTATCATAGGCAAGTCACTTGAAAGGGAAGGGAGGGGAAATAAACATTTATTAAGTTCCTCCTATGTTTTAGGCACCATAATAAGCACTTTATATATATTATCTATTTAATCAAACTAGATTTGATTAACAACCCAACAACCCTGAGAGGTAGGTGCTATTATTATCTTAATGTTACAGATGAGAAAACAGTGGCAAGCGGAGGGTAAATGACTTCCACGAGGTCACACAGCTAATAAGTGTCTGACACTGGATTTGAACTCAGATTTTCCTGACTCTAGACCCATTATTCTTAGCAGAGTAATAGAACTGCTTCTAGTTGGAACTTCATTAATCTCTCGTGCAAAATGAGGAGGAGAACAACATGGCTAGCATATGGAGAACCAGCCTCAGCATGGAGAAGATTTAAGTTCAAGTTATACTGGTTCTGTGAGCCTGGGCAAATTACTTTACCTGCCAGTGTGCCAATCAACTCTCTAAAGCTCTATGTTCCAGAAAATGTGTCAACTTACTTTGGTAGGCACAGTTCCTTACAAGAGTACCCCCATGTGGATAAAAATAATTGATGAATGAATAAATGAAAGGATGAATGAATAAATGAGTGAAGATATGAAACACCTTCCTCGCTGAGTTGTCATGAAGATTAAATGAATGTAAAATGCTTCTTAAACCTTAGGAAATTCTATAAACACCTGCTGTTATTTTTAACGAACACCAGTTTACTGTGTTCATTGTCACCTAATTAAGTCAACAATCTTCAAATTAATTTACTTCTTTAGCCAGTTTACCACTTTTAATGGATTTTCAACTGTTCTTACTCTTTGGTCTTCAGAAGCTCTATTTTGAAAGTGATGGCCAGTGCACCATTCTTGGCAAGAAGTTGTTCACACACTTGCCCTGGTAGTGGCAATGACCAAGCAGTTAAATATTACCAGAAGGTATGGATGGGCTAAATTAATCTGGGTGCCCTATCCCCCCAGTCCCAACCCATGTAGTCCCAAAGTTAGAATTTCCCATCCATGTTTTAAATACACTTTAGTCAAGTGGGAATTTTGCCTCAAAACTCAGGTACTAACCATATAAAATCAAAGCCTCTATGTTTTAACCTTGTGGCATGTCTTCCTCATTACTTTAACCCAAATGGTGGAAAAAGAGAGAATTAGACAACTGAACTTCAGTTAGCTATTTGAGCCTGGCACTGCTTTGTTTTTCTTGCAACTCTTCATTCCTACAAAACCTTCCTTTACTAGCCTGGGAAAGTTTTAAATATGAGAAAAAGCAGTATTGGCACTTTGAAAAAAGCAGCAGATTGATAGTCAAA
The DNA here is from genome assembly GCF_028372415.1 of Notamacropus eugenii. Taxonomy (NCBI): domain Eukaryota; kingdom Metazoa; phylum Chordata; class Mammalia; order Diprotodontia; family Macropodidae; genus Notamacropus; species Notamacropus eugenii. Next base: position 70,534,819 of record NC_092872.1, read on the forward strand.
GAATCTGGCTTCATATCTTGGCTCTATTGCTTAGTGTCTACATGACCTTGGACAACTAATTCTTTTAATATCTCAGTTTCTTCATCTGTCAAGTGAGAGAATTGGACTATGTGACTTCCAAGGTACCTTCCAATGCTAAATTTATGATCTTCTAATCAAAAGGAACTAGTAAAATGAGTATGGGGGGTTGTGAAATATCTTACTTTTTTTCTCTCTCAATCTGAAATCTATGACAGTTAAGTGAGGCAATGCTCTTTTAAAATACCTCTTCAAGCCACAGTGGAGTTTTGCACACTTACCTAGGAAGCTGTGATAACTGTGTTATCTTTGTTTAAAATGCTCCTAGAATCATTGTCAAGATGAGGCTCAGGTCACTTTTCATATTACAGTTGGTCCTTTCATGGTCTTCAACTCACCAATTCAATTTCTATCTCACTCACATTGCTTTTTTGCCTTCATAAGGTTCGGGTGAATTTTCTGCTTATGATTGTGAAGTAATAGTGACTGGATAAAAGAGAGTAGCTCTTAAGTTTCACTTAGCTCACCTATTCAATATTCATTCCAACCTGTCCTCCTTGGTACTCAAGTTTTGCCCCTTCCCTCTCTCCTCTATCAGCCATGACATGGATGACATTCAGGCACATAAATAAGGATGAGACCTAATTTACACTTGTGTCCTAAAGTATGTATGGGAACTCAGGTCTTCTGAGATGAAAAGAAATCAGTTGCAATTGAAGCTAATACATGATTACATCCTACACAAAATTCCACTTAAAAATATTCCTTCAGTAATAGGAATAAGCCTATAGTATTTCAGGAAATCACTGTCCAGGTAGGGTGGGGTGGGTATGGGGGGAAGCCCTTGCAGCCACTCGCTGAAAATTAATTCTTTTCATATTCTAGTTACATTCTAAAGACACAAAGAAGAAAGGAAAAAAATCATTGTGAGTTAGATATTTATACATTTGCTGTCGGGTTGTTGTTTCTTTAATTGGTCAAGAAATAATGAAGTTAATTTCTCAGGCAATGTGCAACACTTCTTTCTTTAACCAAAGTGGAAGATTTGGTTAATGAAGGAAAGATTTGGACATTAAATAAGATCATAAATCATAGGTTTTCAAATTGAAAGGGATCTTAGAGAATATGTTGTCCAATCTCAATCCCCTCTTCCCCTGTCCTTCCTTCCACAGGCGAAAGAAACAGATATAGCTTGACTTGCCCAGGAACCTACAGAAACATACCAGTGGAGCTGAGACTAGAAGTCAGCTTTCTGATTGGGTGCTCGTTATGCTTAAATCCTAAGTTGGGACCCACTATTCCTTTGGAAAGACCTTTCCGGGTAGTACTCAGTAGCAGCCTAACATGTACCCTTCCTATCAGCAATATACTAAATAATTTGCAGGCAGAAAATAATATATTTCCTCAACAAAAATGGTTTTACCTCCCATGTTCATTTTTACCAATGGAAAACTTTTTAAAAATAGTATTAATTTCTTTATAATAATCCCTAACATTTCTGTAGGTGTTTGTAGTCCAGAAACCATTCCTCACAGTAGTCTTTTGAGTAAGTAGTATAAATATTATCACTATTTTTAGATGAATTTGAAACAGAGAAGTTAAGTAATTAGTTCAGGGTTATATACTAGTAAAACAGTGGGCTGGGAGTCAAACCAGTGTTCTTTCCACTACAAGAGGTAGCATGGAATCATGGGTAAAGTTTCGGACCTGCAGTTGGAAATCTCTGGGTTCAGACCCTTACTTGCTTTTGACCCTGGCCAGTTTTTTCATCTGTAAAATGGGTGTAATAAAAGACCTATCCCACACGGTTGTTGTGAGATTCATATGCAATACCTACAAATAAAGTACTTTGCAAGGCTTAAAGGTTCACAAAAACATCAACTAATGGTAATAATAAGCTATTATTATGGGAGGCAAATGTAGCCTTGGAGGTGGGAAGATGAATTCAAGTCCTACTTTCAACACAAACTGGATGTGTGATCTTAAACAAAGCTCTTAATCTCTAGATGCCTCTAGTCAACTACCTAAGACCATAAGCTACAGAGAAGGTATTGATTTGCATTGGTGGAGAGAGTTTTCTTAAAGTTCCTTCACCCAATGAAATCAATGGCCAAAAATGCAGTCAAAAAAATCTCTGTGGAGTTTGAATGAAGAATACCTTTCCTAAGGCTTTCTATTTTCTAGTTTTTAAAGAACGTGCTGAAGACAGTAGTTTGAATGGTACACACTGTTAAGTAAAAATTTCAAATTCAGAAACACCTAGATTTAGATTTCCAGCATTGAAAATGCCCTGATACCCCAAATATGTGTGTAAATACACACATATTTTTGTATATATATGTATACATATATGTGCATGCACGTATGCATGCATATCTATCCTGTATGTGTGAATACACATGTATGTTTTATATACATACATATGTGTATATATGCATGTATGGAGAGAGAGACAGAGATAGAGAGAAAGAAAGAGAAGAGAAAGAGAAAAAAAGAGAGAGAGGAGAGCCTGTCTTACATATTCATATGATTACTTGTCACATGCTTGGTCTCCAGTGTACCCAATAGAGTATATTTTACATGACAGCATTATTTTCTATCCTGATTTTCTAGTACAAAACATCATTAGAGAAAATGTGTTCTTCATTAAATTAGCCTAGAAGCTCTTTCAAAACATTGCCAATTCTGCTGTTAGATTTCTGCACCATCCATCTATGGTTTGTACATCCTTTTTCTTCATTCCCTCTTGGCTTTCCCATCATAAACCTTGAAACCTTCTGCTCAGTTTCTCTGAATGTATTTCCAAGATAATGTGAAATATCATCAGCAAGAGCAGCTAAGTTTCCTGGTAGCCAAGCATAAGGCACAAAGGGACTAATTTAAAGCATCTCTTCTCCTAAGCAAGGGGTCTGGCTTTGAACTCAACTCTTAATCATGCAGCAGATCACTTCAGCCCTCCTGGCAAGATTTCCTTTTAATTTTTTCGTTAAGTACCTCCTGTTTGGTTCTTTGATTGTGTTCACAATCCTTCTTGTTTGATTGTGTTTTCAACTGGTGATTATTACTTTTTCACTCTATGGCTCCCCATTGTGGAACCAAGAGGGCTGCTATGTGTCAAGTAGTCCAGGAGTATTTAGAGGTCAATGGTTCTCCCCAAATGCAGCTTCTGTAACATTAGTTGTGGATAGGGGACAACAAAAGGGATTTTTTTCAGGCCAAAAAAGAGAAGGAAAGAAAACTAAACATAATTAGGAATATTGTGTACAAACTGACTTTAGTACTTTAAACAACATGGGGCAGAGAGGTGGTACAGTGGATAGAGCACTGGACCTGGAGTCAGGAAGGCCTGTATTAAAATTTGTTCTCAGACATTTTCTAGATGTGTGACCCTGGGCAAGTCATTTAACCTGCTTACCTTAGTTTCTTCAACTGCAAAATGAGGATTGTAACAGAACTTCCCTGGCAGGGTTGTTGTAAAGATCAACTGAGAAAATAATTGCAAAGCATTTTGGCTGAGTACCCACCACATAGTAGGTGCTATATAAATGCTTATTCCCTTCCTTCTCTTTCCCTTGCTCTCTCATTTAATGTAGGATCTTATTGATAGAAACATTCCTCCCATGGCATAGATGGACACTAGCCCATGCTTTCTCATCCTGTGACACTTGTCTATGTCTTTCCACAAATCCTCCACTGGTAGTCCAGCGGTGAGCTGAAATAATTCTTCTAACTCTCCTAATATTTATTAGGCACCAAAGGAGCTCATGGAATGTCTATTTGAAGGACATCTATTGGTTTTCTTTTTCTCTAACTGCAACTTCAGCGTGCCTCCTTTTCCATGCCAACATTACTTTGATAGAACCTAGGTACTAAACTACTTTGTGTCTAGACAATTATTCATAATATTCTATAGCCTAGTTATATCAGGGCATCTTAACCTGAGTTCATGAACTTGGCTTTGTTTTTACTTTAATACTTTGGTGATTATATTTCAATATATTTGATTTCCTTTGTAATCCTACATATTTATTTTTTGCATATGAAAACCTTTTTTCTGAGAAGGGATCCATAGACTTCATCCAACCTCCCAAGGGGTCTATGACACAGATAAAGAACCCCTGAAAGAAACCAGCTACAGATATACAAATCTACATCCAGATACATTAGGGGAAATATGGTATACTGGAGAGTCAGAGGGCTTAGATTCAAATCCTTGCTTTGACCCTTAATACCTGTATGATCTTGGGAAAGTCATGTAAGCTTTCTGGGTCTCAGTTTCCTCAATTCTAAAACTAGGTTTTTGCATTAGAATGCCTTTAAGGTCTCTTCCCATTCTAAATTTGTGATCCTGTAATGCACACACACAAATATATTACATATTATATATTTATATCACACAGGACAGCTATTGCTGTTGATCATTTGTCCTTCATTCTTGAAAAGGATCATGATATCAGGGAGGTGATGACTTGATTTCCAAGTGAATTAAATTTAAGTGAGGCAGGGTTGTGCAAAGTTACCAGACTCACTTTTTTCTCTGGAGTCATCTGGTTCCAGTGGCAAGTTAGAGATCAGGATGACTGGAGATGGCCCTGGATACAGTCAGAAAACATGGTCTTTTTAAGCTTAGGTCTTTAATAAGTCCAGAGAATGCCCTCTTTGGCCTAGTCAAAAAAAAAAACAAAACAGACAAACAAAAAACTAATCCGTGTGGGAAGGGAAGACCCTGAAGGTTTTTAGTCAAAACTGAAACAATTGCTGTTTATATTTACTCTGAGCCAAATAAGTCCTGAAGAATGAAGAAGCTGAACTTGATCCGGGATCTATTGTTGGCCAGTCGATGACAGTCAGAGTGATTTGGGTTAGGCATGGTCCTTGTAAACTCCAAGATAAGGGTTGTGAGAGGTCTCAGTGATCAAAATTGACATTCCTTTGGGCAGAGCACCTGCTTCAGACACTTAGGGCAGCTATATGGTGCAATGGCTAGAGTGCTAGACCTGGAGTTAGGCAGACTCATATTCCTGAATTTAAATCTGGTCTTAGGCCCTAGCAGTGTGATCCTGGGCAAGTCATTTAGCCCTGTTTGCCTCAGTTTCCTCATTTATAAAATGAACTGGAGAAGGAAATGGTAAACTACTCCAGTATCTTTGCCAAGAAAACCCAAATGAGGCCATGAATAGTCAGGCATGACTGAACTACAACTGAATAAGAAATACAACTGTGTGTGTGTATCTATATATGTATATACACACATATATACACACATACACACATATTTACGTGTATGTACACACACATATACACATAAACTCTCTATATACAAATTCATATATAAAACATATATACACATATACCTGTATACACATGCACACATACATGTTGGTGCAGTTTTTTTCAGGGTGACTAGACCGTGAGGACTATATATTCATCCTCTCCTTTTCCTGAGTTTCAGTACCAAAATACCAATTGCCTATGGAACATTTCAAATTGGATGTCTCAGTATCTCTGATATCTTCGGAGACAAACTCAACATGTCCAGAGAAGAACTTCTCATCTTTCTCTGAAGATTCTTTTCTTTTCCAAACTTCCTATTTCTGTCAGTGGCACCAATGTTCTTTCAGTCTCCCAAGTTGGTAATCTTAGTTTTTTCCTCAACTCCTCACTCTCCTTCAGGATGTATAGCCAATAAATCTTCAATTTTTGCATTTCTCACTCCTTGACAGTTCTCAAATCAGAGCCCTTCTTTATTTATACAACTCCCACTTAATCACTTTAGTTTCAGGTGATTATGTTCAGTTCCTTATCACTCCTCTAGCCAAGATTATTGCAGTGTCTTCCTAATTGGTTTCCTTGTCTGAAATCTCTACCCATTGCAACCAATGTTCTATATTGTTGGCCAAAGTGATTTTCCCTAAGTACCTTCACTCTCTTCCTGGCTCTCTTTTGGACTTCCCAACAATAGTGTTGGCTCATCCTGGAACTTCTCTCAGGACTGGCTTGGGAGCTCCTTCACCTGAAATAGGTCACTATTCTTGTAGTTCATTCACTGTAGATCATTATTCTCAAGGCTTATCTTTCTCCTTCAATTGATGGGATTCTCCTAGAACCTCCATTTTGTGGCAAGGGTGAAGATGATCTACTTTAATTCTCTTCCTAGACCTATTATAGATATAAATGTGGACTTTAAAACCATGCCCTTTTGTCAAGCATCTTCATTTCTCAACCCTCCCCTGAAGCCCATTGGCTGCTTTTTGTGTGTTGCCTTGCTCCATTGAAATCAAGCTTCTTGAGGACTGCAACTCTCTTTTTTGCTTATGTTTGTATCCCCAGCACTTAGCACAATGTCTGGCCCATAGTAAGTGCTTAACAAATGTTTATTTTCCTCCTTCCTTCCAGATGGGATCAAGCCATTCTCCAACTCATTTGACTCCTTTGGCTCCACTGGCTCCATTGCCTCCAGCATCAAACATGAATTCCTCTCTTCAGCTTTTAAAGCCCTTTATAGCCTGGTCCCAACCTATCTTTCCAACCTCATTATACATTTATCTTCCTCCTACAGTCTGTGATACTGACAAATTTTATACTTTTCTCCAACTTTCACATACAACACTTCATCTGTCTCTGTGCTTTTGCAAGGCTCATCTTGTATGCTTGGGATGCAAGGTCTTCTCACCTCCATCTCACAGAATTCCCATGCCCTTTCTTCAAGAAAGAATCCTTCCATATCTTCTCCTTGAAGCTTTTCCTGATCTGCGCTCTAACCCTACCATCAACCACTAGTATTTCCTCCTCCCAAAAATGTATTATATCTGCATTTTAAAAATTTATTTATATTTGCTCTTCATATGTATTCTATAAATACTTATATGTCCACTGTCTCCCTACTTGGAATGCAGGCAACTGGCAAGTAGAGATTGTTTTATTCATTGTATTTATATCCTCAGAGCCTGGTACACACTGGTGGCTAATCAATGCTTATTTATTAATTGATTCCACTGGTAGAGGCAGCTTCTAAGGAGGAAAACCACTTTATTAATGCAGTTTGGCACCTATTCTATAATTCTATAATCTTAGTTTCTTTAGAGAGGGTATCCGAGATTTAGATGACGTACGTAAAGTCCCATGGCCATTATGTCTCAGAAGTACGACTCTCTTCTGGATCTCCCTACATCTATGGATGGCTCTCAACTAATTTTTGCCCCACTTTGATGTGTGTATATACACATACACACATACACATACATATGTACACACATCAATAAATCAACAACAAAAATAAAAACAAACATTTATTAAACACTTTTTGTGTACCAATCTATGTGTACGTCTGTGTATCAGGAACACAAGGGTATTTAGTGCCAGAAGGTTACAATCAAGGCTGGGGAGAGAACTTCATATAGAATGACATATTCAAAATAGTTGTAAACTAGATGCAAATTAGTGAGTGAAAAGGATGTCTTATAGAAATTGGCACTTGAGTTTAACTTGGAAGTTAATTAGAGATTCTGAGAGATGGAAGTGACAATGGAATATATGCTAGGTAAATGAGGTAGCCAGTGCAATGGAGTAAAGGTAGGAGATGTATATTTTGTACAAGGGACAGCATTGGATTGTCATATTCATGAAGATGAGTAATATGCAATAAGGCTAGAAAGGTATATTAGAACCACTCTTAAAAGACTTCAAATGTCCGTCTATTGAAAACATCTCCTTAGCATTCTACATACATAGAAGGATTACAAAAGAAATGGGTGGATGATGAAAGAAATTTTGTTAGTATGGAACAGAAATTCCAGAGGGCACACCGAAAAAGGTGATCAGGACTGGACATAGGTGAGTTAAAGATGAAGAGGATAGAGATAAGAAAATAGGAGAAAGGAATAAAAGGGTAATTTGCTCCCGTGTCTAGTGACTGAGTCATCTTTTTGTAGGGCTACTGGGAGATTAACCACGATATATGGGTAGAAGTGGGTGTCAGATAGGCAACAATTCTTGCAATCTCCAAAGGGAACTGTTCAAATCTGGCTTCAGATGTTTCCTAGTAGGGTGACTCTGGACAAGTCATTTAACCCTATTTGCCTCAGTTGTCTTATGTGTAAAAAGAGGTGGAGAATGGAACAGCAAAGCACAGCAGTATCTTTGCCAAGAAACCCCAAATGGGTTCACAAATAGTCAAACACAACTGAACCAATGTAATAGCAACAACAACAGCTGTCAAGGGAAATTATCACCAGGCAAGAGTCACTTCTTTATGTGTGTAGGTGTGTTTGTGTGTAGGAGACGGCAGTACTGGGGGGAGGAGAGGTGCTCTGTTTACCCCCTAACTCATACTATTATTGGTTCCAGTAGAGAATTGCTGGATCAGGAAAGCAAGAGAGTTCATTATTATTATCACTTAGACACCAGCATTGGCCCAGAAGGGCTATCATGTCATCATCTTTGTCCTTTTTTTTTTGCCGATTGTGTAAAACTACTCAAAAGTCATTTAAAATAATTACTAAAAACGCTGTAATGCTGAGAATGAAGGATCCTGAATTTGCAGGGACAATTTGTATCTCAGACAGAAATTCTGAGCGTAGAATGAGGTCCTATAAGCAGAACAGGAAAACAAATAAATGACTTGGTCCAAGCATAAGATTGGATGGCAAGTTCAGCAGAAAGGAAGTTAGTTATTAAATATAATCAGCAAGAAAGACAGGCTCTAAAATGTTTCTCTTTGTCATTTTGGTCGAACGCCATTCTACAGAATACATTCTGAATTAAGATACTTGTGTGTATTCAGCTTAATTAAATATTTAATCACATGTCATGCAGCTATTATTTCTGCTCCTATCATTTTCCATAACACACGGCAGATTTGGCTAATTTTTAACATTTCTATTGACTTTCTAGAAATCGAACACTCTTGCTTCATGCTTCAACCGCTCTCCCCATTTTCTAAGAGCCCTTCCTTCCCTCACCACCTAAAGCCTGCTAGTGATTGAGCCGGATTAGTAATCATTCTCCTGATATTTCAAGGTTCCTTTTTACCAAAATGAAATGCTCATGACATATCCAGGTTGAAAAGAGAAAGCACCTTATGGATCTGTTTTGAGTCCTACATATTCGCAGAGCTGTTACTTGTTTTTAATCAGAAGGAAAATGCAAAGGCTTGTATAATATGAGGAGAGGAGGTAAGGACTGGAGACTAGGTGAGGTCATTTAATTAAAAGGTGTAAGACAAATAGACCATCGGATTTAGCTAGTCCTTTTAGAAAAGCCTGCTTGGCAGACCTGAGTGATAAGCTAAATTAATACATGTGAATTTGGAGGGAGGAGGGAAGAGGGGGATAGGGAGTGGGGGAAAGAGAGATCCTTTTCAGCCTGAAGTCTTAGATGCTGTGGTTTTCTTTTTCAGGTTCAGGGTTAGAGGCTAAGCAAAAAAAAAAAAAAAAAAAAAGAATCAGTTGCAGAAATGCATGATTGAAGAATACATTCAAAGGGAGTTGTCTGCCTTTCCTTTCTTCCTCATCTAATGGAGGGCAGCATTGTAAGTTATTTGTTAGCCTTTCCTCTAGTTATTGAAACTTGGGCTGTTGCTTGAGAGAAGCTTGCAATGGAAAATTTCAATGGTGTACATATGTATATATTGTGGAGAGTGGGGTGTGTCTATATGCAGTGTTCTGGAAAGAGTCTGACTACATTCTTGGTCAGACACCATAAGGATTGAAACATTGTGGTACTATTATTGTATTATTATTAGCATTATTGATGTTAATAATTCTTTTTGGGCATTCTAGGCTGCTTGGTTTTATATATACATATTATATATATGCACACATATATACATACACACACGTGCTCTCAAGTACACACATATATGTATGTATATATGTGTATATATACATACATATATGACTGTAAAAACCTTTTTCTTTCAGAAAAGATATCCCTGATATTCCTAATGTTTCCAATTGCCCACAATCCTTCTCTTAAAGTCTCTCCCTTTAGGATTGCCGAAGACAAAAACAATAGCAGCAAAGAAATATGGTTATTAAGTATAATCCAACCAAGAGTCAGGAGCATACATTACACTGAGGGGAGGAAGGAGTGGAGTTTTGGGTGGACCACCCTGCTTATTTGTATGAGGTGTATACATTTTCACAGGTTATCATAGCAGGGTAGTAGAAGGGGAAAATACTAAAAGGCTGTAGTTAATTTATCTCCTTTGGGAAGAACAGTTGGCCCTGAGAGTAGTTTATTCCATTTTCTTCACTGTTGGATCTAACCCAGCACCACTATTGTTTAGCGTTGAGATAGTACTTTGTAGCCAAAAGGTTATTTCACAATCACTTTGCTAGCTATTAGATTTTAGAATATGACCATGCAAAGTATGGACCATTAAAGCACAATAGATATGCCTACCAGAAGCACACTTCCTGGAATTTTATTCTTTATGCCCATCAAGACAAGGTAATGGATCTGAGATTCTATGAAATGCCCTCAGTTTCAATTCCAATTTTGAATGTGTTGCAACCTAAGACTAAATACTGATTGATGGATAAGGCAATGAAGAACAATTAGTAAAGGAATGAATGAAGATGCTGTTCACATTTCTATTACCAAGGAGAAGCAGTGATTTACAGGAAGAGTCTAGCTAACCACCATTAACGTCATTAGCTCCCATCAGTTGGTTAAAATATCTTTAAATTTCACTGCAAAAGGTTAGGTTGATAGTACATTTTTTCTTACAAATCTTAGAAATTTTATTTAAGGTAGGAAATGTTTTATATTTCACAAGAAAAAGTAAAGAGATGTATATATGTATGCATGCACACATACACACACAAACACATATGTATTTTGTTCTCTTTGCCTTTTTTTCTGGAACCAGAAACCTGAACCACACCCTGAAAGTAAGTGCTAACTGGAAAAAACACATAAATATGTTTGCAAATAATTGCATATGTAAATAATTATGAAGACCTGGGTTTAAGTTCTGCCTCTTACATACACATATGTGTGTATATATAGACACATGCATGTATGTATGCAAGATTCTGATTATAGACGCAGCCTCATCCTTTATATATCTGTATACATACATACATATTTTATATATAAACACACAAATGTACACATATGAATATATGAATTTCTAGATCTTTTTTTTTATTTTGTAATGTTTAACAATCACTGCCATACAATTGTGACTTTATCCCCCCCACTCCCCCCCTCCCTCCCCACGACTGCATACAATTCTGTATAGATTCTACATATACTTTCCTATTGAGTATATTTTCACTATAGTCATGCTATGTAGTCAGACTAAGATAAATGAAAGAAATCGTATAACAAATCAGAACATGATACACAAACACATACACGTACACAAACATGATCTGCTACAATATGTGAGTGACTTCCATATTTCTCTCTCTGATTGTGGCAGGCATTTTGCCTTGAGATCCTCCATTGGGATTTTTTTTTTGGTAGGAAGTTCTTGTGTTATTACAAAAATCTAAGTCTACCAGAAAAAACTCTCACACACTGTGGTTGTTGCTGTGCATAAAGTTCTCCTGGTTCTGCTCCTTTCACTGAGCATCAGGTCATATAAGTCCTTCCAGGCCTCTCTGAAGTCTTCTTGTTCATCATTTCTTATGGCACAATAGTACTCCATTACATTCATATACCATAATTTATTCAGCCATTCCCCAATTGATGGACATCCCCTTGACTTCCAGTTTTTGGCAACTACATAGAGTGCTGCTATAAATATTTTTGAACATGTGGGACCCTTTCCCATTTTTATGATCTCTTGGGGATATAGTCCTAGTAGCGATATTGCTGGGTCAAAGGGTATGCACATTTTTGTAGCCCTTTGGGCATAGTTCCAAATTGCTCTCCAGAATGGTTGGATGCGCTCGCAGCTCCACCAACAATGAATTAGTGTTCCAACTTTCCCACACCCTCTCCAGCATTTATCATTTTCTTGTTCTGTCATGTTTGCCAATCTTATAGGTGTGATGTGGTACCTCAGAGTTGTTTTGATTTGCATCTCTCTAACCAATAGTGATTTAGAGCATTTTTTCATATGATTATAGATAGCCTTAACCTCTTCCTCTGAAAATTGCCTGTTCATATCCTTTGACCATTTATCAATTGGGGAATGACTTGTATGATTATACATTTGGATCAGTTCTCTATATATTCTAGAAATGAGGCCTTTATCCCCGAGCTTAGCTGTAAAAATTCTTTCCCAATTTACTACATCCCTCCGGATTTTGGTTGCATTGGGTTTGGTTGTGCAAAAACTTCTCAGTTTAATGTAATCAAAGTTATCCATTTTGCATTTCATAATGCATTCTATCTCTCCTTTAGTAAAGAATTCTTCCCTTCTCCATAGATCTGATAAATACACTATTCCTTGCTTCTCCAGTTTATTCATGGTATCAATCTTTATACCTAAATCATGTACTCATTTGGACTTTATTCTTGTGTACGGTGTCAGGTATGGGTCTATGCCTAATTTCCGCCACACTGTTATCCAGTTTTCCCAGCAATTTTTGTCAAACAATGAGTTCTTATCCCAGAAGCTGGGGTCCTTGGGTTTATCAAACAGAAGGTTGCTATATTCCTTGCCTACTGCATCTTGAGTGCCAAGTCTATTCCACTTGTCTACCTCTCTGTTTCTTAGCCAATACCAAGTGGTTTTGATAATTGCTGCTTTATAGTACAGTTTGAGGTCTGGTAGCACTAGGCCACCTTCCCAAGCATTTCTTTTCATTAGTCCCTTTGATATTCTGGACCTTTTGTTTTTCCAAATGAATTTTGATATTATTTTGTCCAGCTCTAGAAAGTAATTGTCTGATAGTTTAATTGGTATGGCACTAAATAAGTATATTAATTTGGGTAGAATTGTCATTTTTATTATATTAGCACGGCCTACCCATGAGCAACTAATGTTTTTCCACTTACTTAAATCTGACTTTATTTGTGCAAAAAGTGTCTTGTAATTGTGTTCATATAATCCCTGGGTTTGTTTTGGCAGGTAGACTCCTAAGTATTTTATACTGTCTACCCTAACTTTAAATGGGATTTCTCTTTCTATCTTTTGCTGTTGGACTTTGTTGCTAATATATAGGAATGCAGAAGATTTGTGTGGGTTTATTTTGTACCCTGCAACTTTGCCAAAGTTGTTTATTAATTCTAGTAATTTTTTACTTGAATCTCTGGGATTCTCTAGGTAAATCATCATATCATCTGCAAAGAGTGATAACTTAGTTTCTTCTTTGGCTATTTTAATTCCTTGGATATCTTTATCTTGTCTAATTGCTACAGCTAACATTTCTAGTACCATATTAAATAATAGTGGTGATAATGGACAACCTTGTTTCACCCCTGATCTTATTGGGAATGCATCTAGCTTATCCCCATTGCATATAATGCTTGCTGAAGGTTTTAGATAGATACTGCTTATTATTTTATGGAAAGTTCCCTTTATTCCTACATTCTCCAATGTTTTTAGTAGGAATGGATGTTGTATTTTGTCAAAAGCTTTTTCTGCCTCTATTGAGATAATCATGTGGTTTTTGTTAGCTTTGTTGTTGATGTGATCGATAATGCTAATAGTTTTCCTAATATTGAACCAGCCCTGTAGTCCTGGTATGAATCCTACCTGATCATAATGTATTAATCTCGTGATAAGATGCTGTATTTGTTTTGCTAGAATCTTATTTAAAATTTTTGCATCTATATTCATTAGGGAAATTGGTCTATAATTTTCTTTCTCGGTTTTGTCTCTTCCTGGTTTGGGTATCAAAACCATATTTGTATCATAGAAAGAATTTGGGAGGACTCCTTCTTCCCCAATTTTCAAGAATAGTGTATGTAGTATTGGAATTAACTGTTCTTTAAATGTTTGATAGAATTCACTTGTGAATCCATCTGGCCCTGGAGATTTTTTCCTAGGGAGTTCATTGATGGCTTGTTCAATTTCTTTTTCTGAGATGGGGTTGTTTAAGTATTCAACTTCCTCTTCTGTTAATCTGGGCAATTTGTATTTTTTAAAATATTCATCCATCTCGTTTAGATTATCGAATTTGTGGGCATAAAGTTGGGCAAAGTAGTTTGTAATTATTGTTTTAATTTCCTCCTCATTGGAGGTGAGTTCACCCCTTTCATTTTTAATATTAGTAATTTGGTTTTCTTCTTTCTTTTTTTTAATCAGATTGACCAAAGGTTTATCAATTTTATTAGTTTTTTCATAAAACCAACTATTGGTTTTATTTATTAATTCAATAGTTTTCTTAATTTCAATTTTATTAATCTCTCCTTTGGTTTTCAGTATTTCTAATTTGGTATTTACTTGGGGATTTTCAATTTGTTCTTTTTCTAGCTTTTTCAACTGCAAGCCTAAGTCATTGATCTCCTCTTTCTCTATTTTATTTATGTAAGCATTCAGAGATATAAAACTTCCCCTAATAACTGCTTTTGCAGTATCCCATAGGTTTTGGTGTGTTGTCTCACTATTGTCATTCTCTTGAATGAAATTGTTGATTGTTTCTATGATTTCTTCTTTAACCCAACCCTTCTTTAGAATTAGATTATTTAGTTTCCAATTGATTTTTGGTTTCTCTTTCCATGGCCTTTTATTACATGTAATTTTTAATGCATTATGATCTGAAAAGGATGCATCGATTATCTCTACCTTTCTGTACTGGATTGTGAGATTTTTATGTCCTAGTACGTGGTCAATTTTTGTAAATGTTCCATGTACCGCTGAGAAAAAAGTATATTCCTTTCTATTCCCATTTAATTTTCTCCAAAGATCTATCATATCTACCTTATCCAGAGTTTTATTTACCTCCTTACCCTCTTTCTTGTTTATTTTGAGGTTGGATTTATCGAGTTCAGAGAGGGGGAGGTTGAGGTCCCCCACTAGTATAGTTTTGCTATCAATTTCTTCCTTCAACTCCCCCAACCTCTCCTCTAAGAATCTGAATGCTATACCACTTGGAGCATACATGTTTAGTAATGATATTGCTTCATTGTCTATGGTGCCTTTTAGCAGGATATAGTTTCCATCCCTATCCCTTTTGATTAGATCTATTTCTGCTTTTGCTTTGTCTGAGATTAGGATTGCTACTTCTGCCTTTCTTACATGAGCTGAAGCACAATATATTCTGCTCCATCCTTTGACCTTTATCCTATGTGTATCCCCCTGTTTCAAATGTGTTTCTTGTAAGCAGCATATTGTTGGATTATGGCTTTTAATCCATTCTGCTATCCATCTCCGTTTTATGGGAGAGTTCATTCCATTCACATTCACAGTTATGATTGCAATCTGTGTATTTCCCTCCAACCTCTTTCCCACCATTTGTGCTTTTAGCTCTCCCGTCTCCCTTCCCCTCCTCAATAGTATTCACTTTTCTCCCCCTCCTCCTGCAGCCTTCCCCTCCTTCTTTTGACCCCCCTCCCTTTTAGTCCCCTTTACTCTTATTGCTTCTTTCCTCCCTTTTAGCCACCCTCCCCTTTCTTCCCCCTTCCCCTCCTACTACCTATAGAGCTAGTTAGGCTTATCTACTTAAGATTATTGTTCCCTCCTTTGAACAAATCAGATGAGAGTACCTCTCAAACAATGCTCATCTCCCTCCCCTCCTTCCCTCTACTATAGTTTTGTACTTCTTCCTGTGATATAATTTGCCATTTTCTGCTTCCCCCTTTCCACACCTCCTATTACATTCCCTTCTCATACTTAAATCATATTTTTGACATGACATCATTTACTTTATGCCCGTTCCCTCTACATATATCCCTTTTATCATAATAGCTGCACAGTTCTCAAGATTAACAGGTATCATCTTCCCTTATAGGGAGGTAAACAGTTTGCCCTAATTGAGTAGCAAGTTTTTGTTTTTGTTTTTTCCCCTCTGTTTACCTTTTTATGATTCTCTGGAGACCTGCATTTGAAGATCAAATTGTCTATTGAGTTCTGGTGTTTTGGTCAGGAAGCTCTGGAAATCCCTTATTTCGTTGAATGACTTTCTCCTTGCCTGAAATGTTATGCTGAACTTTGCTGGGTAGTTGATCCTTGGTTGAAGTCCCAACTCCTTTGCCTTACGGAATATTGGGTTCCAATTCTTTCGATCTTTTAATGTAGAAGCTGCAAGGTCCTGTGTGATCCTGACTGTGTGTCCTTGATATTTGAGTTGTTTCTTTCTAGCTGCTTGTAGTATTTTCTCCTTCACTTGATAGCGCTGGAACTTGGCAACTATATTTCTTGGGGTTTTGAGTTTGGGATCCCTTTTGGGAGGGAAACGGTGGATTCTTTCGATGACTATTTTGCCCTCTGAGTCTAGTACTTCTGGGCAGTTTTCCTTGATGATTTCCTGGAAGATATTGTCCAGACTCTTTTCTTCATCATAGGTTTCTGGCAGGCCAATAATTCTTAAATTTTCTCTCCTGGATCTATTTTCCAGGTCAGTTGTTTTTCCAATTAAATATTTTACATTTTCTTCTATCTTTTCATTCTTTAGATTTTGTTTGACTGATTCTTGTTGCCTCATTGAATCATTAGTTTCTACTTGCCCAATTCTAATCTTCATCGTAGTGTTTTCTTCAGTTAGCTTTTCCATCTCCTTTTCCATCTGACCAATTTTTCCCTTTAAGGAGCTATTTTCTCCATTTAATTTTTGTACTTCTTTTTCCATTCGACCAATTTTCCCAGTTAGGTTTTGGGTTTCCTTTTCCATCTGATCAATTTTCCCAATTAGGTTTTGGGTTTCCTTTTCCATTTGATTAGCTCTTCCTTTTAGGGAATTATTCTCTCCAGTTAATTTTTGAACTTCCTTTTCCATTTCTTCAATTTTCTTTTTCAGGGTGATGTTCTCATCAGTGAATTCTTTTTTTATAGTTTTAAAATCCTTGGCCAGTTTTTCTTTTATATCCTTCTTCAGACATTCCAGGTAATCTAGTTGTGCTTGCGAGAAATTCATAGTCCCATCTGAGGTTTCAGATGGAAGTACAGTCTCAGCTCTAACCTCTTTGGTGTTTGTGTTTTGGTCCTTATCCCCATAGAAAGATTCTATGGTTTTTTCACTTTTCGTCTGCTTTTTCCGATTCATGATGTTGGCTGAGTGTTGTAGCTTTTGGTTCTTTCAGTCAGAAGGTACAGATCTTTAAGTTGAGCTGATGTGTGTCTAGGCTAAAAGCAGGCTTTTGTTTTTTGTTTCCCCGATCAACCCTGGGGTTAGCTTGTTAGGTATGTGGGAGGGGTGGTCTGTCCTCAAGATATCTCCTCAGCTGACTTGAGGCAAAGGCAAGGTCAGGGGATGGGGATCCCAGCTTCCCTATTGTCTTCCCTTTTCCCCTGGAGGGCTGGGGCACGCCTAGAAGCTAACACGTGTTCCCGCCCCTCCTTGGGCTCGTCTCCCGGCTCTGAGGCTTGCCTGGGTCTCAGTGCGAATTTTCTCTGCCGTGGGTCGTCTGTCCCTCCAGCCATCTCCGCTAACGTAGGAAGAATCCCCCTTTGCCACTTTTCCAGCCTCTGCTGTTATGAGACCACCCGCCCCCTTCTGCTGTTCCTGCTGATCCAGGATTAATCTGGGGAAGAATTTTATGGTTCCCTCACGGTCATCAGGGGGGAGGAGAGAGCACTTACTGATCACTCTGCCATCCCAGTTCCTGGAAGTTCAAGTAGTGACCCACCGAAGTCCGTCTTCAGGCTGAAGATTTCAAGGGCTGCTGCGCTGATGTCTGGCACTCAGCGGCTCTCACCGCCTGGCTTATCTCCTGCTCCGCTGGTCTCGCCTGCCACTCTCTCGGGCTCCTCTGGTCCCCTCCGCCCTGCCTCGCCGACCGCGCTGCGCTGTGCGCCGGGGTCTTACCCCCGCGGAACAGATCCCTCCCGTGGACCCTCCGGTCCAGCCTGGGCTCCGAATCCGTCAAAGTCCGTCACCCACTGGATTCTACACCTCCAAAGTCTGGTCAGACTCTCCCCCCGGAGATATCCAGAGGAGTTTTTCCAGGAGCTTAGGTGAGTCGTTGCTTTCACTCCCTCTAGATCTTGATATATAGTGACTTGCCCAGGGTCAAATAGTTGGTGTGTATCAGAAGTTTGAACTGAAAATAGAAGATAGTAAACAAAACCTCAGGTTCTGAGTTTATAGATAGATGGATGATGATGGATGAGTAGATAGATAGACAGATAGACACGTGGATAGAGAGATAGACAGAGAAACAGGCAGACAGAGAGAGAGACAGAGAGAGAGAGAGAGAGAGAGAGAGAGAGAGAGAGAGAGAGAGAGAGAGAGACAGAAGTGTTTATTAAACCTACTCTGTGCCAGACTTTGTGCTAAGAATACAGATACAAGCAAAAAGAAAGACAACCTCTGCTCTAGGCCTCAAGAGGAAAGACACCATATAAAAGGGAACTGAAAAGAACAAGTGATTTGTTGGGGTGGAGGGGCTGCCTTCATGGGACTCAGTATAATCATAATCATTAAACTGTAAATTCCTTGAGGATGGTCCTGCCTTTTGTCTCTTTTTGCAACCCCAGCACTTAGCACAATACCTGGTAAAAATAAGTGCTTAGCAAATGTTCATTGATTGATAAGATGGCAGCTATAATCTGGGTAAAAAAGTATTTTAAGCTAATATTGAGGCTCTGTTGACTATATTCCTGTGAAAAGATACATTTATCAATCAGGAAGATGTGAATTCACATCTAATCTCTGACTTATAGTGCCTGTATGCCCACTGGTAAGTTACTATATACAGAAATCAATCTATATACCTGTGTGATGACTGGACCAAACTTGGGATTTCATTGATCTAATGTAGATCAGCACCTGCTCTGCTACTTTTACAGATCTGTGTGAGACACTGGAAGATTAAGTAACTTGCTGAGGGCCAAGTAATCAGGGGGCACCAGAGGCAAAATTTAAACCAAGGTCTTCTTGATTACAAGTATTTCTATTTCAGAGAAAAAGAAGTAAATACTAAAAAGTGAAATAAATTCGAGTATAGCTTATATTGGGACTAATATAATATGTTCTATTTGTAAGTAAGAAACAGTAACTGCTAAACCAGAGTTATGCTTGTAGTTTTTTTGTGAAATATAATCTTTTGCTAATTTAAATGTACAACCCCCCTACACCCACACCAACACCCACACCTACCCACACACCTATACCTACTTTTAGTCACTTCTGCGCATGTGTGTGTGACACAGAGACAGACAGACACACACACACCCCCTAAAATCTTGATTAAATTTTAATCTATAGTAGATTTAGACTTTTGGAATACCCTGTACATACAGTTGCTGTTGCTCAGTCATGTCTGACTATACTATCCATGGGTTTTTTGGGCAAAGATGCTGGAGTGATTTACCATTTCCTTCTCCAGTGGATTAAGGCAAACAGAAGTTAGATGACTTGCCCAAGTAAGTGTCTGAGGTCACATTTGAACTCAGGTCTTTCAGATTCCAGGTCCAGCATTCTATCCGCTGAGTCATCTCCTGTGACTCATAAATGCATACATATATACATCCATATTTAATCAATATCAGGAGCAGTGGCATGAGAACTCCCTTCATACCCCATTTCTAACTTAGTGGTTAAATTCTGGAAAATTGCCTGAGGCACACAGAGATTAACTGATTTTTTTCCCCAGGGTCATACAAGTAGCAAATATCAGAAGGAAGATTTGGATCAGTCCTTCCTTATTTCATGCTTCCAAAGGCAACACTCTTCCCCTCAGCCTGACGCTGACTCCTGTCCTTGCCCCCACAGTTGCATACGCTGAAAAATAACACCAATAGTACTTCTATTGGGGGCGAAGGGGATAGTGTCTAGATTTACAGCAATTCAGCATGTATCATTTCAATACTTCATTGCAAATGTGAGATTTTTTTAAGTATGTGACGTCCTATTATGTAAAGGGAGAAACTAATGCATAGAAATCTTCAATGATTTGCTTAAGGTAATGAAGTAAGACAGTGAGAGGAGGAAAAGAACTCTCTTTTCCCCCACTAGTAGAATGCTATGACGAAAGGGCTGTTTTCATTTCTAACATCGTAACGTTCCCCACCACCTGCCATCTAATCTGATACAAATGGGTGCTAATTAAGTTATTTTGAATTAATTTTAAAAAACCACACAACTTCTAATTTGCTTCTCTTGGTACAGTTTTAGAAAGTCCTTTTTTTTAAAGAATACCATCATATGCTAAAAAACATTTTCATTTTTCACTATCTTTTCCGATCATCTAAATTAAAATGTTTCAAAAACTTTTCACGTATGCATCAATGAAGACTTTTTAACTATTTTTATTGATCTCTACTAGAAACATGTATCCATCGGTCCATCCATTCATTTTTTTTCAACAAACACTTCTTAAGTGACCACTTTACACAAGGTATTATGGTGAGTGCTAGGCTACAAAGACATATGGCAAAGGCACTTGTCTTGAGATGTTCACAATGTAACAGAAGGAAGAAGTATGAGACTAATTATGATACAAAGGAGAGTGAAATAAGAGGCAGGGGTGGGGAACCTGTGCTTTCAAGGCCATATGTGACCCTCTAGGTCCTCAAGAGCATCGCTTGACTGAATTCAAACTAGACAGAGCAAATCTCCTTAATAAAAGGATTTCTTCTGTAAAACTTGGACTCAATCAAAAGGCCACAATCGAGGACCGAGAAGGTCCTCATCCCTGCGCAGGCAAAAAAATAAATGATTTTTCCTTGGTTGATGGAGTGTAGTTAGGGCACATTTTATGGAAGTGGCATATGAGTTGGTGTTTGAAGGGATGGAGGGGTATCAGTCATAGGAATTAGTGGAAATTCAATTTAGTCATAGGGCAAGGAGACAGGATGGGACAGGATTAAAACATATTATATAGTAGATAGAGTTCTGGGCCTGGAGTCAGGAAGCCTCCTCTTCCTGAGTTCAAATCTGATTTCAGACACTTACTATCTGTGAGACCTTGGGCAAACCACTTAATTTTGTTTGGCTCAGATTCTTCATCTGTAAAATGTGGTGTAGAAGGAAATAGCAAACCACCACAGCGTCTTTGCCAAGAAAACCCCAAAAGAGGTCTCAAAGAGTTGGACAGGACAGAAAAACAACTAAACAAAACAGTTTGGCAGAAAAATTAATATTTCTTTTTTAAAAATACGATTTTATTTTTCTAAATACTTGTAAAGACAATTTTTAACTTTCATTAAAAAAAAACTTTGAGTTCCAAATTTTCTCTCTTTCTCCATCCTCTCACCCATTCATAAGATGGTAAACAATTTCATATAGGATATGTATGTATGCATATATGTGTGGATGCACATACATGTATATATGCAATCATTTAAAAAATGTTTCCATATTAGTCATGTTGTGAAAAGAAGAAACAGACCAAAAACGGAAGAAAAAAACCTACAAAAATAAATGTTGTGAAAATAGTACGCTTCAATCTGCATTTGGACACCATCATTTCTATATCTGGAGATAGCATTTCCTTCCATTGAGTCCTTTGGAATTGTCAGATTATTGTATTGCTGAGAAGAGCTAAGTCATTCATGGTCTGTGATGCAAAATATTGCTGTTACTTTGTACAGCTTTCTCCTGGTTCTGTTCGCTTTACTTTGCATCATTTTAGGTAGCTCTTTCCAGGTTTTTCTGAAATCTGCCTACTTGTCATTTCTTATAGCACAGTAGTGCTCCGTTATATTTATTTACTACAACTTGGTTCAGTCATTCCCCAATGGATTGGCATCCCTTCCATTTCTAATTCTTTGACACCAGGAAAAGAGCTGCTATAAATATTTTTGTACATGTAGGTCCTTTCCCCTTTTTTTTTTTATTTAACTTTTAACATTTATTTTCACACAATTTTGGGTTGCAAATTTTCTCCCCTTTTATCCCCTCCCCCCCCCCAGACCTAAGCTTTCTAATTGCCCCTGTGACCTATCTGCTCTCTCCTCTATCCTCCCTCCCTGCCCTTGTCTCTGTCTTCTCTTTTGTCCTGTAGGGCCAGATAGCTTTCTTGACCCCTTAACCTGTATTTCTTGTTGCCCAGTGGTAAGAACACTACATTTGGTCCTAACACTTTGAGTTCCAACTTCTTTAGCTCCCTCCCTCTCCACCCCTTCCCCTTGGAAGACAGGCAATTCAATATAGGCCATATCTGTTTAGTTTTGCAAATGATTTCCATACTAGTTGTGTTGTATAGGACTAACTATATTTCCCTCCATCCTATCCTGTCCCCCATTATTTCTATTTTCTTATGGTCCTTTCCCTCCCCATGAGTGTCGACCTTGTATTACATTCTCCTCCCCTACCCTCCCCTCTATACTCCCCCCCACCCTACTTGTGCCCCTGTCCCCCACTCTCCTGTATTATGAGATAGGTTTTCCTATCAAAATGAGTGTGCATTCTATTCTTTCCTTTAGTGGAATGTGATGAGAGTAGACCTCATGTTTTTCTCTTGCCTCCCCTCTTTATCCAACCACTAATAAGTCTTTTGCTTGCCTCTTTTATGAGAGATAATTTGCCCCATATAACTTCTCCCTTTCTCCTCCCAATATTTCTCTCTCACTGCTTGATTTCATTTTTTTTTAAGATATGATCCCATCCTCTTCAATTCACTCTGTGCACTCTGTCTCTATGTGTGTGTGCGTGTGTGCATGTGTGTGTGTGTGTACTCCCACCCAGTACCCAGATACTGAAATGTTTCAAGAGTTACAAATATTGTCTTTCCATGTAGGAATGTAAACAGTTCAACTTTAGTAAGTCCCTTATGACTTCTCTTTGCTGTTCACCTTTTCATGGTTCTCTTCATTCTTGTGTTAGAAAGTCAAATTTTCTTTCCAGCTCTGGTCTTTTCATCAGGAAAATTTGAAAGTCCTCTATTTCATTGAAAGACCATTTTTTCTCCTGAAGTATTATACTCAGTTTTTCTGGGTAGGTGATTCTTGGCTTCAGTCCTAGTTCCTTTGACTTCTGGAATATCCTATTCCATTCCCTTCTATCCCTCAATGTAGAGGGTGCCAGATGTTGTGTTATCCTGATTGTATTTCCACAATACTTGAATTGTTTCTTTCTAGCTGCTTGCAATATTTTCTCTTTCACCTGGAAATTCTGGAATTTGGCCACAATGCTCCTGGGAGTTTCTCTTTTTGGATCTCTTTCATGCGGTGTTCTGCAGATTCCTTGAATATTTATTTTGCCTTCTGGTTCTAGAATCTCAGGGCAGTTTTCCTTGATAATTTCATGGAAGATGATGTCTAGGCTCTTCTTTTGATCATGGTTTTCAGGTAGTCCCAGAATTTTTACATTGTCTCTCCTGATTCTATTTTCCAGGTCAGTTGTTTTTCCAATAAGTTATTTCACATTATCTTCCATTTTTCGAATCTGCGCGGTATGTTCTGAGATATCTGTCTTTCTCATAAAGTCCTTAGCGTCCATCTGTACCATTCCAGTTTTGAAAGATCTATTTTCTTCAGTGAGCTTTTAAATTTCCTTTTCCATTTGGTTAATTCTGCTTTTGAAAGCATTGTTCTCCTCATTGGCCCCTTGCACCTCCCTTGCCAACTGAGTTAGGCTAGTTCTCAAGGTGCCAATTTCTTCAAGATTTTTTTGGTTCTCCTTTAGCAGGGAGCTGATCTGCTTTTCATGCTTCTCCCTCATCCCTCTCATTTCCCTTCCCAGTCTTTCCTCCACCTCTCTAACTTGATTTTCAAAATTCCTCTTGAGCTCTTCCATGGCCTGAGCCCATTGGGTGGGCTGGGACACAGAATCCTCGATTTCTGTGTCTTTGCCTGATGGCAAGCATTGTTCCTCCCCATCAGAAAGGAAGGGAGGAAGTGTCTTTTCTCCAAGAAAATGCCCTTCAATAGTTTTATTTCTTTTGCCTTTTCTGGGCATTCTCCCCAGTCAGTGACCTGACCTCTGAATGTTCTCCTCACACCCACCTCGCCTCCTGATCCTCCCAGCCAGCATTTGGGGACTGAGATTCAAATGCTGCTTCCCGCCTTAGGGTTTTTGGCGGTGGCAGGGCTGCTATTCAGTGTGAGAATTAAGTCCAGGTGGTCAGGGGCAGGGCCGCCTCTCAGGCTCAGTTCCCTCAGTGGGTTTATGCACAGACCTTCCACAATGGATCCAGGCTCCCGCCCATTTGGGGAGCCCCTGTCTGTAGCCGCCTCTCAGCTTCTATCTCCTGGGGGGGCCCGAGCCATGGGGGCACCCCACTCCCCTCTCAACCCGTCAAAGAGACTCTCTCACCTACCCCCGTCAGTCACCTGTTGGTGGGGGGGCTAGTGCCGCCGCTGGAGATCCCGTCTCTGGAGCCTTCTCAAATCTGTGCCTCTCAGAGCTGCGGCCGCCGCAGGTCCGGGCTGGGCTACGCGTCTGCATCGCGACGGACCTTTTGGGAAAGGTTTGCAGGTCCCTCTGTTGGTGGGGAGACCCGCGTGGCCACTGGAGATCCCGTCCCCGTAGCCCTCTCGGATCTTTTCCTCACGGTGTCTTGGCTGTGGCAGGGCTGCCCTCTGCTCCCCGTCTCGGCCGGCGCCTAGTCCACGGCGCGAAGGACCCCCCGCAAGAGGTTTGCAGGTCTCTCCGGAACAGAAATCTCCCTTGCTCCAATATTCTGTGGTCTCTGGGTACAGAATTCGCCCTGGGTTGGTCCCCTCTAGCCGTTCTGTGGTTTGTGGGTTCAGAGCTATGTGTATGTGCGTCTTTCTACTTCGCCATCTTGGCTCCGCCCCCCTCCCTTTTCTCTTTTTTTAAGATCACTTTGGGATACTGACTTGGTAGTAGTAATGCTGGATCAAAGATACCCTTTGATTCAGTTTTATAGCCCTATGGGCATAGTTTCAAATTGCTCTCCAGAATGGTTGGATCAGTTCAGAATTCCACCAACAGTGCATTAGTGTCTCAATTTTTCCCACATCCTCTCCTGCATTTATCATTTTCTTTTTCTGTTATATTAACCACCTGATAGGTGTGAGGTGGTACCTCAGAGTTATTTTGATTTGCACTTCTTATTGATTAAGAACATTTTTTCCCATAAGGCTATAGATAGCTTTGATTTCTTTCTCTGAAAGTTAATATTTCCTGAGGACTCCAATTAAAACATGAATTACCTTGTTAAACTTTTCAAACAGCAGTGCAAACTGTGAAGTCTTTCTTGGCTATGATCCTCTTGACTGCTCTGAAAGCCAGTCAACCATTCTCTACTGTGGATATCAGTAGTTTGTTTTTCTTTTTCTTCTTCCTTTTATTGGGTGTTCCCTTTTGAATCTCATTCCATCTTTTACTGATCATTTGACCATTTCAAGGAAATTTAAAATTCTAGCCTTGCTGTTCCAATTTGGTTTCCTTTGCACATTTAATGACCTAACATCTTCTTTTAACACTGAACTCCGCAAAGAATTTACGAAATCAGACCCCTGAGTCATCAATGAAATAAACTGGGTAGTTTGGTATAAGAGATTATTCTGGGTCCCTTACTCAGGCACAACGTACTATCCTACTGAGAACTTCAGTCACCCAGAGAATCACCTCCTTTTCTGAGTTAATCCAGGGGAACTATGCGCTTGTAGTAGAGATTTTTCTTGCTACAACTAAATGTATCCTCCAGCTCCATGCAACTCAACCTTAAAAAATTCTTATTCTACTTACATTGCCATGACCTTGCTATCACCATACCTGGGTTCTCTAGCTCCCGCATCCAATTCTTCTTTCTTTCCATTTGTCTTTTTCTGTATACTCCAGACTACAACATAATTTTCCTCGGAAATTTATTTATAAAGGAAAAAAAAAGTAATGATAGAATTTTAAGGTGAAGAAAATTGAAAGTTCATCTGAAAGAATTCTACCTAGCAGAGATTGGACCCCTCCCAGACTTTCTAAACTAGTCTGTGTTTTTTGCTGAGCTGAACTTATCCACTGTCACCCCTACCCTTCTTTTTTTGCCTTCTCCTTTGCCCTCCAAGGAACTGAAATATCCAGCTCCACCTTGAACTAAAAAAAAAAAAAGAAAACAACATCTTTCTTTTTAGAACATCCATGCCCTGCCCCCTAACCTTCACAAGATTAAGC
Source organism: Notamacropus eugenii (assembly GCF_028372415.1). Classification (NCBI taxonomy): domain Eukaryota; kingdom Metazoa; phylum Chordata; class Mammalia; order Diprotodontia; family Macropodidae; genus Notamacropus; species Notamacropus eugenii. Next base: position 70,560,918 of record NC_092872.1, read on the forward strand.
CAGTCAAACATACTGATGAAGTTCACTGTCCAGTTTATACTTCAGGTTGACTCCTCAGATAGTCAGGAAGCCTCATTGTCAATGGTCAAGTTGTGTTACTCCTATCACATTTCCCCATGTAATTACCATCTAATTAGGTATAAAAAGAAATCCCACTGGGCCCTAAGGATTAAGATTTCTCTGTCCCACTAAGGTACCATTCTTGCCCTTCCCTTCCTTTCCCTTTCCCAAAACTTTAAACCTACTGCTCTCTGAAGTCCATTGATTATACCACAGTACACCCCTGCACAAGCTCCACTTAAGTGCTGTTTTCTGGATCCTCCTGGTTTGACTGATTATCAATGGTAGCTGTTGCTGTTTCTCTCTCAGGCTGATTTAGTTATTTTTCTTTGCCTCATTAAAGGGGCCATTCCCTGACTACTTCTTAAATGGCCTAGTCACTGAATGTACATTACCTCACCTTAAGTAAGTACTAAATAGGTCTTGGTCTAAAGGGGTCAAGATCTCCCATTGCATCCTGGGCCATCTCCAGGCATCCTGATGAAGATCTGGTCACTGGATCCAGATGGCTCTAGAGAAGTGAGACTGGTGACTAGCACAGCCCTCCCTCACTCAAAACAAAGTGCAAGTCATGTCATCATTTCTTTGATGGCATGGTCTTCTTCAGCAACAAAGGATGAATACAGCAACACAACAACCATTCTTGAACAGGCTCAGATTTTCAGTCCTGAGGGAACATATTTCCTAAAGAGAGGGTCCAGACTTCTTTTATTCATTGTTTTTGAATCTTTACTCCACCACTCTGGGGAAGGGGTAGTAGTGCTAGAGATACCTACCTCCTGGTAAAGCCATCTTGCTAACAGAACACAAAATTAAATTTGACTCATGTCTATAATCTCCCCAAAAGGCAATACGCAATGTACAATGTAGATAAGGTAGAGAACAGCTATTTATTATTTTCTTATATATTATTTATTTACATATTTATGTATAATTTATTTGCATATTTTAAATATTTATATATTCATGCATTTATATATTTGTATCACTATTATTATTATTTATAATTATTAAAATACAAACAAACTAAACAGAAATGTAATGGCATTCATCTACAAAAACCATCTTGTAAGGCCTAATTCCCATTATACTCTCCCAAGAAGTCAATTATTAAAACATCAAAATATGGTATTTGTTGAATAGCCTGCTGAGTAGCTGAATAGCCATTTCACCTTCACTCTGTACTATCTGAACAGCTTTTTCAAGTTTTACTTCTTCTGGCAAGTCAGAGCACGTTTTATGTCCTTTCTCTTGTTTGTGGCATCTTCTCTAAGAAGAATATTGGTCACTACAGAGATCATTTCCCATAGTACAACAGTACTGAATAAGAGACCTGGTAATCCTGGACCTTTCAGACTCATGAAGTTGTCCCAAGTCTGGAATGTCCACCAGGATAGTTGTTTGGTCACCTATACACAGGAAAACACAAAACAAAGGAAATAGCCAGGGCCTGAATATCCAGTCTCAGGTTTACCTACTTAGCACATGTGCTAGATGTCAACTGCAAGCAGTCACTATCGATTCTAAGCTATATACTCAGGTATTAAGGAAGAAATTGAAGATAAGTGGCTCTTCTTGGATCAGTGGCCAGCACCCTCCCTTCACTGCCATCACAGGGATCAAGGAATCTCTGTGACATTGCAGAGTCCTTCAGTACTCAATACATATCTCTGGAAGTAGACAAGTTAAGCTTAGCTTAGCTCCACATATGCTTGAAGTGGTGTGCTCTACCTCCACTACTTTTTTTTTTTTCAGTAACAGGCCTCCCTATCATGCCCATGTTAAAAATACAAGGGCTACTTAGTTACACATAGACCCAAACAACCTCACTACTGATAAATCCAGAAGTTCTTGCATTCTTCATTTCTGATATGTGCTACTTTACCCTTCCTTAAACAGCCTGACACCACTCCTATCTCTTATTTCCTTCCCAGGTACTCACTATATTCAAGCTAGGCTTGATGTTGACCCAATTGTTTTTGTCCCTACTGCAGCCTAGAACTCAAGCCTCAACTTCAGCCTCTTTGGTAGCTGGAATTATATGCATTACCCCTAGCTCTACCTGTATTAAATAAATAACTCTATAATGATAATAATATCACTATACATATGATTATACACATTGCACAATCAACTCTATAATATAATTATATATTATATAATTTCATTCTATTGTAATTATTACAACCTAATGTAGTCCTTTAAGGTTTGTAAAGTGCTTTACATATATTTATTCATCTGATCCTCGCAACAACTCTATGAGTTAGGCACCATTATTAACCCCATTTTATAGATTAAGAAGTTGAAAGTTTGTGTGGCATGTATGTATGAGAAGCACCACAGTGTAGTGGATAGAGGGCCAGCCTCAGAATCAGGAAAACCCATATTCAAGGATTGACTCATATATTTTGGCCAACTACATTTTTCCCTTCATCATTGAGAAACCTGAAATTTATTGGGAGAAACAAAATACTAACAATCTCAGTGAAAGTAAGGAGAAATAGTAATGAATGAGAATATCACTTTTAGATGTCAAATTATAATATCATCATCATCATCATCACACTGGTTAAAAATAGAAAGGAAAATCACTGGAACAAACCTGATAAACAAGTTTTCAGAAACAATCAGAGCAAGTATAACAACATAAATTATTTTGCAATGGATCTCTCATCTATGAGAACTACTGTGGAAACTGGAAAGAAATTTAATAAAAATAAGTTTTAGATCAATGTCTTAAACCATGGCTACTACAATAAGCTCAAAATGAATATATGACATGAATATTGCAGTTCATACCATTAAAAAATCTGAGAGAAGCAGATTGGTATCTGGCTAAGGGAAATATTCTTTACTAAATGGAATAGAGATGAACACAAAAGATAAAATAGATAATATGAATCACATGAAATTTAAAAGATTTTGCACTAACAAAATCAATGCAGCTTTGATAATCATATCTGTTGATTGGGAAAATGTTATTTGTGTTGTGTGTGTATGAAATCTTTAGCACAAAATATCTCTGATGTGATTTTCACATACATAATTTAAAAGGACTCAATACAATAATGTAAGGAGAGTCACTAAAAGTTTTTAGCAAGGTATTTGATTTGGAGGTGGAAAGGATGGGTCCGATGTGAGGGTCAAGTGATAGAGGTTGTATTTAATTGGACTGGACACTACAGGAGAGATTGTAAAAGGCACAAAAAATTGGTAAAGTAAAAAAGTATTTCAATCACCAAGGACAGAGGTAATGAATATCTAAAGTTGGATGCAACAATGGAAATGGAGAAAAATAGACAATCAACAAACTTGTTGCAAATTTTAAATGTTGGAATTTAGCAACTGATTGAATGTGGCAGGTAAAAAGATGTAGTCAAAGTAGTCAAAGACGACTTCAGAGTGTCACTTATGGATGAACAGGGTAGGAGTGTCACTAACAGAAACAAGGAACTTAAGAGTAAGCGCAGGTTTTGGAGAGAAGACAGGTTTGCTTTTATACATGTTGTTTCAAAGAGAAAATCCACTCAATGAGAGAAGTCTAGTGACTAATTTGAAATACAAGTTTGTAGCTTAGAAGAGAAGTCAGGGCTGAGGTATAGATTTAAAAGTCAACTGTGTAAAAGTGATTGTTGAAGTCCAAAAGTGGATGATGTCACCAATAACTGTGTTTTGCCTATCCTAAAATGACTTTCCCTTGACCTTGTTTCCTTAGAGCTCACATTTCTCATTTCCTGCCAAAATTCTCGAAAGAGTAGTCTATTTTTACCAGCTTTACTTTGTTACCATCTACTCACCCCTCAATGTCTTGCAATCAGACTTGTGGAAATTTCACTCTTAAAAGTTACTAGTGACTTCCTAATAATCAAATCCAGTGACATCTTCTCAGACTTCAACCTCCTTGATCTCACTGCAAGCTTTGTCACTGTTGACTACTGCCATTTTCTTGATAATCTGTCTTCAATTTTCTTCCATGGTAGTGTTCTCTCCTGGTTCACCTTGTACCTTTTAACACTCGATTTGTTAATACCATTCATTCTTCCTTGTCCCATCTCCAAATTATGGACACCTCACTAGTCTACACTCAGAACATTTCTCTTTTCATTTTGCATCTCATTTTTACAATCTCATCTACTTCTGAGGTTTCAAATATGACTCCTATGCAGATGTCTCCCAAATCTATATCTACTACACCAACTTCTCCCCTGAGCTCCGGTTGTACATTTCCAATTACCTGCTAGATATTGCTATTGGATATGCTATTGTCACCTCAATGTCAACATATCATAGCAAAATTGTTTCCCCCAACCTTCATAAAACCTTTCCTACTTCCTAACTTTTCTGTTTCATTTCCAGTGGTACCATCATTCCTCCAGGCATCATAATAAAAACCTTGAAGCAATGGGCCTATACAACCTGTGACATGGCACGGGATTTCAGGAGGCCTGTGAAGAATGTAGAAGAAATGTAGAGGAAAATGAAAACAAAATTCCTTGGTGTACTGCAAATAGCCAGTGGACCATAAGCAGCCTGCAGGCTGCAGGTTGTGCAGTCCTGCCCTAGTCTCTCCTTTCTACCTTCTTGATAACAAATTCATTGATAAGAGCTATTCAGAAAAGGCAGTGTGGCATTCTGGAGCACTGGATTTGGAGTCAGATGGACTGGACCTTTGCTATTTGCCCAATATTCATGTTACATATCCAATCAATGATGAATTCGTCCAATTTCTATTTCTATAAAATCTCCACCTCTGCTCTAACAATACAACCACCACTTAAATTTAGGCCCTCTTCACTATCCAACTAATTATTGCAACAGCCTCCTAATTGCTTTCTATGCCTCAAATCTCTCCTCGTTGGAGAGATGGATTGGAATCTATCCTTCACACATTGAATAAAATTGAATCAGACACACATGTGCCTAGTGAGCAGTAGACTACCACAGAGACATAGTTTGAATGAAAAGAGTGAGTATTATCCCATTGTACAGCTGAACTCTCAACTTCTTTCTTCTGCTTCAAATAGATTTCTTATAATTAATATTAGGGCTTAAGATATCAATTCTTCTTTTCAGTGCCTTAGATGTAGGATTTTTAATGCCCCTTTGAATCCATCTCGATTACTTTCTTCCTTTTTCTCTTGCTGCTGAAACTTTTGGACCACTAGACTCTTTGCCTTGAGTAACTAAATCCTCCTATCTATGGAACATCTGGGGACTAAAATGATGAGGAATACGTGAACACAAATTTACATGGCCTGTTGGTCCAACAATATCTAGCCACCCACAGCTATCTTTTTTATTCTTCCCCTGCTGCTATGCTAACTCTCCTTCTGAGCACCATTTTCCACTCATTCTTCAGGAAACTAAAGACAGTCTCTGGTCTCAGGGATCTTAAAATTTAATATAGGGAAATAATACATGTAGGGGAGTAGTGATCAGTGAGGATTACTTTAGTCTGGAAAGTCACAGAAATGATGAATAGAAACATAGGGGAATCTTTCACGCAGCTTTTCTAATATCAGTGGTAATGCTGGTCTGATTACAATTTCAGTGGACACTTTGCTTAGTTCATAGTAAACATGTTATCAGATTTTTCCTCTTCACTCATTAATTTACTTATTCATTCATGATTTGTGATTTTTTTAAAAAAGAGATCCCTTGGAGCCAAGATGGCAGAGTAGAAAGATACACATATGCTAGCTCCAAACCCACAGCCCATAAAACATCTGTAAAAAAGAACTCCCAACAAATTTTGGAGCAGCAGAAGTCACATAACAATGGAGCAGAGGAGATTTCTGTTCCAGAGACACCTGAAAAACTGACCCTAAAGGGCCCTCGAGCACCAGACCTGGAGCAGAGCCCAGCCCTGGCTTGGCCGCAGGGCACCGAGAGGAGCAGATCTGAGCAGGCTTCAGGGACAGAATCTCCAGTGGCCAAGCAGGTCCCTCCACCCACAGGCAGCAAAGGTCAGTGAGAGGGGCTTTTCAGTTCATGGAGAGGGGAGTGGGATGCCCCCATAACTCAGGCCCCCTCAGGAAGCAGGAGCAGCAGAAGCAGCTGACAGGAGCTCCCGGAGTAGGCAGGAGCTCAGATCCATTGTTGAAGGTCTCTGCATAAACCCCCTGAGGGAACTGAGCCCCGCCTGGAGGCCCTGTCCCCACCTGAGCACCTGAACTTAATCTCACACTGAATAGCAGCCCTGCCCCAGCCCAAAGCCCTGAGGCTGGGAGGCAGCATTTGAATCTCAGACCCCAAGCGCTGGCTGGGTGGAGGCTGGGTGGATCTGGAGGCAAGGTGGGGGTGGAGAGGACACCCAGAAGTCAAGTAACCTACTGGGAAAATGCCCAGAAAAGGGAAAAAAAAAATAAGACTGTAGAAGGCTACTTTCTTGGTGAACATATATCTCCTCCCTTACTTTCAGGATGAAGAACAACGCTTAGCATCAGGGAAAGACATAGAAATCAAGGCTTCTGTATCCCAAACAGGCAAAATAAATATTCAATGGGCTCAGGCCATGGAAGAGCTCAAAAAGGATTTTGAAAATCAAGTTAGAGAGGTGGAGGAAAAACTGGGAAGAGAAATGAGAGAGATGCAAGAAAAGCGTGAAAAGCAGGTCAGCACCTTGCTAAAGGAGACCCAAAAACATGCAGAAGAAAATAACAACTTGAAAAATAGGCTAACTCCATTGGAAAAAGAGGTTCAAAAAGCCAATGAGAAGAAGAATGCTTTCAAAAGCAGAATTAGCCAAATGGAAAAGGAGGTTCAAAAGCTCACTGAAGAAAATAGCTCTTTCAAAATTAGAATGGAACAGATGGAGGCTAATGACTCTGTGAGAAACCAAGAAATCACAAAACAAAACCAAAAGAATGAAAAAATGGAAGATAATGTGAAATATCTCATTGGAAAAACAACTGACCTGGAAAATAGATCCAGGAGAGACAATTTAAAAATTATGGGACAACCTGAAAGCCATGATGAGAAAAAGAGCCTAGATATCATCTTTCATGAAATTATCAAGGAAAACTGCCCTGAGATTCTAGAACCAGAGGGCAAAACAAGTATTCAAGGAATCCACTGATCACCACCTGAAAGAGATCCAAAAAGAGAAACTCCTAAGAACATTGTGGCCAAACTCCAGAGTTCCCTGATCAAGGAGAAAATATTGCAAGCAGCTAGAAAGAAACAATTCAAGTATTGTGGAAATACAATCAGGATAACACAAGATCTAGCATCTTCTACATTAAGGGATCAAAGGGTGTGGAATAGAATATTCCAGAAGTCAAAAGAACTAGGACTAAATCCAAGAATCACATACCCAGCAAAACTGAGTATAATACTTCAGGGGAAAAATTGGTGTTTCAATGAAATAGAGGACTTTCAAGCATTCTTGATGAAAAGACCAGAGCTGAAAAGAAAATTTGACTTTCAAACACAAGAATGAAGAGAAGCATGAAAAGGTAAACAGCAAAGAGAAGTCATAAGGGAATTACTAAAGTTGAACTGTTTACATTCCTACATGGAAAGGCAATATTTGTAGCTCGTGAAACTTTTCAATATCTGGGTACTGGGTGGGATTACACACACACACACACACACACACACACACACACACACACACAGAGCACAGAGTGAATTGAATAGGAAGGGATCATATCTTTAAAAAATGAATTAAGTGTTTAGAGAGAAATATATTGGGAGGAGAAAGGCAGAAATGGAATGGGGCAAATTATCTCTCATAAAAGAGGCAAGAAAAAGATTTTTTAGTGGAGGGAAAAAGAGGGGAGGTGAGAGAAAAATATGAAGTTTATTCTCATCACATTCCACTAAAAGAAGGAATAAAATGCACACTCATTTTGGTATGAAAACCTATCTTACAATACAGGAAAGTGGGGGAGAAGGGGATAAGCAGGCTGGAGGGGATGATGGAAGGGAGGGCAGTGGGAAGAGGGAACAATTTGAAGTCAACACTCTTGGGGGAGGGGCAGGATCCAAAGAGAGAATAGAAGCAATGGGGGGCAGGATAGGATGGAGGGAAATATAGTTAGTCTTACACAACACAACTATCATGGAAGTCATTTGCGAAACTACACAGACATGGCCTATATTGAATTGTTTGCCTTCCAAAGGGAATGGGTGGGGAGGGAGGGATCAGGAGAACTTGGAACTCAAAGTTATAGGAACAACTGTCAAGTACTGTTCTTGCTACTAGGAAATAAGAAATACAGGTAAAGGGGTATAGAAAGTTATCTGGCCCTACAGGACAAAAAAGACGTTGGGGACAAGGGAAGGGAGGGATGATAGAAGAGAGGGCAGATTGGTGATAGGGGCAACTAGAATGCTCGGTGTTTTGGGGTGGGGGGAGGGGCCAAATGGGGAGAAAATTTGGAAACCAAAATTTTGTGAAAATTAATGTTAAAAGTTAAATAAATAAATTTAAAAAAAAAGAGATCCCTTCTGTGATATAAAGTAATATAGAATTTGGTGATTTGGTTCAGGGCAGTCTAGGGCATCTTAGGTTGTCAAGTACATAGTTTGTCTGACTTCCTCCACTGTACTGAATTAATTTAGTTGTTATTTATGCTATATACGTACATATATGTGTGCTACTTATGTTATATATGATCACTAAATCACAGTGTAAGAGTCTATTGCCTCTTGACACTGGGGTTTTGCCAGAGTGAATAAGTCCTAATGACTGGGCTTCATGAGTTCCTGACACTGTACAGTTTCAAAGAATGAACAATTCCTACTTTCTAGGAGCCTACATTTTAAAAAGAATGCTAACCATATTCCCAGTTCTGACTCCATCTACTACCAATCTGAGTTCTGGAACTGGGGAGAGGGCAAGTATATAACAGGTTATAGCATATAAAAGGTTATAACAAGGAAAAGGCAGAGGAAAATGGAGGAAGATCTTGCAGTGTCTGGGTAGGAATACATACATAAACAGAGGTTGCAGGTGTGAGATAAGTACAATGGAATGATATCCCAAAATTGCAAAATTAGGGTATAAAAAAAAGAAGATTGCATTGGAAGAAGAGGGAAGGGGGAGACAGAATGAGTCAAATCATCTCACAATAAAGAAGCATGAAATAGTTATTACAGTGAAGGCAAAGATGAGGTAGTGAAAGTGGGCAACACCAACCTTACTCTCATCAGAATTGACCCAATAAAGGAATAATATATACATTCAGTTGGATATAGAAATATTGTTTTATGTGTAATTGGGGGGAATAAAATATTATTCATAAAGAAATAATAGAGGGAAAGAAATTTGAAATTGCCTAAAGAGAAGTAGAACTATCATCTCTCTCATTCTGGAATCTTTCTCCATTAAAGCTGGAAGGATGTGGTCATCTTATCTAATCTTCTCATTTTACAGATGAGGAAATCTGAAGCCCAAGAGAGATTAGTGGTTGATCCAAGATCACATGGATATTAAGTGCCAGAGGCAAAATAGTTCTTTCTGCTGGACCCTGCTAGCTCCCTCTTTCAATTTTTCCTCCTCTCCTATTTACAATTTTGTCCTGAGTTAGTGTAGCTACACAGATCCAAAATGACTTGGCACATACAAATAGAGGGCTGAGGCAATTTGAGTATGGTGGGTGGTCTATAGGCTTGTGCCTCATCTTGTTTCTTAGACTCAGATGCTGGATTTATTGAAAACTAAAAAGTTACACACAAAAATATGTCAGAGTGTAGAATTAGTGCCCATAACTGAAATGGAGGAGATTTCAGAATGTAAATGAGGTGAGCCTAAGGATGGGAGGTTTTCTGTTGACAAAATATTCTTTCTAAGTTTTCTTTGGGATATACTTCCTTTTGAACGTTGCAAGTGAGCGCCAGATTCAGAGATAGGAATTCCATTATTGCTATTTTGTTCCTAATACATTTTTCAGCAGCAAAAATGTCTTTGTGCCACTAAACAACAGCTACTTGCAAGCGAAAGGGGAACAAAAGCTCATAAAACCGCAATAAAATATTTATTTGTCTTCAGCAATAGGATTAATTTTATCACTGTAGATTTATGACCCTAGAAATTCGTGGCTAGATATTAAATATATCAAAATAGCAGAACAAGGAGCTCGTATTAGGAACTATGTTGTGAAACTTGTGATTTATTGGAGAGAACAGATTTCGGTTTTGCTTCTTCATCTTTTTTTTTTTCAAAGGACTTAATAAAACAGCAACAAAATTGAATTAGCCTGGCATAAAGTTTAATTGCCTGACAAAAATTTGATACTGCTATTGTGTTACTGTTTATGTATGGCATACATCAGACTTGTGGGTTCCTCTTCTCTATACCCCCCCAAACCTGAATGGTGGGGTGGTAACGTGTGGTGGTAACAAGGGATGTGTTAGAAATGATTCTTCTCTGTACTGTGTTTGGTTTCCTGAAATGGAAAAGTTCCTTTCACAGTGGCCTTTCCAAAAAGGGAATACATGACTTTATAGCTCTGTGGCTTCTCCCCTGGCAGTCTCTCAGTTGTAAGCCAGTTTTCTTAGGAGCCCTCCAGCTTTGGAGTGCTCTAGCTCTTGTGATAATGTGTCTGCCTTCGTGATGTTCAGAGCTGTACATCTGGGAAGGTTGCTTTTTTTATGACAGGGATAGCTTGATGGCAGAAAGTCATAAAAGACAACACAAAATCTACAATTTTCAGTCTTTCTGGGTTTTGAATTCCTACTACAGCTATGAATTACCCTCCTCCTCCTCACAAGAGTTGGGTTTGTGTGTTTGTTTTGTTCTGAGGGGTTTTGTGGTTTTTTTTCTTTTTGAGATCTAAGAAGCATTATTTTGAAAACACAAGAAAACATAGACACCTGAGCTTTGAGTAAAAGAAAAGGAGTTGGATTTCTTTCTGTGAAGAAAGGTGATAGTCAATAACCCAGGCTTGCTTCTGAAGAAAAGCTGTCATAATTCAGATAGCAAAAAACATAGGAATAGAAATGCCAAACCCTGGTGATATCACACTTTATAGCCAGGGACCCTTTAGGTCAGTATTTTCTAACTATCCCTTCTCCTCCTCCAAGTTTCCTCTTCCCTCAAATTTTACCAGGCCATAAACTTTCAGTACCTTAGGTCTACAAACATGTATATATAAATGTATTTTTGCGTATGTCTATATGTGTGTATGAATGTGCATATGTAAATATACATGTATATATACATTTGAAAGTGTTATATGTTATATATTAATATATATCATAATGTGTATATGTATGAAGGATAGTAATGACTTCTTTCTGGAGGAATCTGAAGCTCCCTAATACATGCATGCACTGCATGTGCACATAAATGTATGTCTCTAGTCATAGTTATATGTATATATATGTATGTGTAAACTTGCACATACATTCACAGGTATGCATACAGTGCACATATACATGTCTAAATATGCAGTGTACTAGCAGCATACATTTGTGAATATATATGTATAGGTATGTACATACACATGCACTTGTATTCCAATACGCATACACATACGTATTTATAGGAACATATGGTTGGTTGTCCTTCATTCTCAAAGAGGACCAAAATGACATCACTATGCTAGAGTCAAGTTACAATGTGTCCAACTGTGGCTAAACAAATCAATATGAGCTTGGAATGTTCTATCACAGGTTGGGAACAAATAGTCCACGTGAACATTTGGGGTGGATTCTCTAAATCTGCACATCTTGTGTTTTCTTTGAACTACTTCAATTCTGCTTTGCTCATAGAGCATGGCATCTTCTCTAACGCAGGCATTCTGTGTTGAGTGATCCTGTGCCAGTGTCTCCCATGCTACACAATTAATTCCAAAGTTCTAAGGAGAGACCTTGAGAATGTCCCTGTATCATTTTCTCTGACCACCATGTGAATGCTTGTCCTGTGTGAATTCTCCATAAAATAATCTTTTTGCCAAGTGTACATTTTGCATTTGAGCAATGTGGCCAACCTGTTGGAGCTGTGTTCTCTGAAGTAGAATTTGAAAGCTTGGCAGTTTAGTTCAAGAAAGGACCTCAGCGTCTGGTATCTTTTTCCTGCCAGGTGATCTTCAGAATCTTCCTAAGACTATATAGATGGAAGTGATTCAGTTTCCTGACATGGTGCTGGTAGACTGCCCAGGTTTCATAGACATGCAACAATGAGGTCAGCACAATGGCTCTGTAGACCTTCAGTTTGATAGTTAGTCTAATACTTCTTCTCTCTCATAATTTCCTGCAGAGCCTCCCAAACAGTGAGCTAGCTCTGGCAATGTACGGGTCAATCTCATTATCAATGTGTACATCCCTGGAGAATACCATACCAAGATAAGTGAACTTATCCACAGCATTCAAAACTTCTCCATTTGCTGTAACCAATAGTTCCCTATGGATGGTATGATGATGGTTGATGGAGCACTTGTGTTTTCCTGGCATTAATTGTGAGTCCAAAATTAATACAAGCAGCAGAGTTGGTCCATACTTTGTTGCATCTCAGCTTCAGAGGCTGTACTGAGTACACGATCATCTACAAACAGAAAATATGCACCAATATTCCCTCCACTTTGGTCTTGGCTTATAGCCGTTCAAGTTAAAGAATTTATCATCAGTGTGGTAGCTGACTTCTATCTATTTATCTATGTTAAAAGCCTACTCTTTTCATTCTATACTTTGTCCTGAACTTTGGAAAGCTACTGAATTAAAGCTACCAAAGTAGTGGCATACACAGTAAGGAATTTAAATATTTTACCCATTTATAGTAGGGTTTGACTTGGGAAACAATCTAAACTACCTCACTTCTATCTCCATCCATCTCCTCCAGTTTTTGGATGCTGCAATCCAAAACACCAAGAATAGCCTCAGGGCAGGATCTAAGCACCAATCTAAGTGAGCTGATCTTAGTAAAATTCACAGAAGTATGTTTTGGTATGAAATTAGGTAAGTGATTATGTGTACCACTTTGGGCTAGTAAATAGGTAGCACTTGTAGGCTAACTCAAACAATGTCCTTTATTTCCTCACATCTTTTTCAGACTGGATTTGCTGCTTTTCCTCAGTCACCACATCTTCCTCATCCCAGTGCTTCCAGAGGTCTTAGAAGATGAATAAGTAAGCCAATTACTCTACTATATTATTGCTCTCCCTACAAAATTTGACCCATTTGCTTGTCTTACTTTATCTTGGAGGCAAATACATTGTCATATGTCTCAAATATGCTTGGGAGACTAGTTAGATCCAAAGGGGACCAGTACTTTCCTTCTTTTAACCAGATTCAGTTCGTAATGCTGTCTAACTGGGGAAGGTGCTAAAAATAACACAAGATGTAAACCATTGACAGCCAATCATTATTCTTTTGTCTTTCAATCTGACTGGGAATGACTCCCTGACAGCCAATCAGGAGGCTTTTGTCTCAAAAATCCTATGAGGTAAAAAATAGTCCTGAAGATCTATAAGAGTTTATAATAGAATGGGAGTCACCTTGGCATTCTTGCTACCATTTAATTCCATTTTCTCTCTTTCTGCTTGGAAAATTGAAGTAGTAAGACTTCCTGACACCTCCATGATGATTCTCCTGGTGCCACCTCCTAACATTTACAGATCTGCCTTATTCCCTTGTTAGCTTTTCATGAACTTTTTCTCCCCCCATCCCCTCCTCTGGAAATACATCAAGTACATTACACATTAGATCTAGAGTTGGAAGGACATCTACATGCTAGCCATACTCTAATGAGTTCCCAAGATAATATCTCAAAAGATGGAATATTCTACTCAAACCTTTTTTATTTGACTAGTACAATACCCTTGTTCTGATGTCACATTCGTCCTTTTACAGTCTTAACCCTATCGTTAGCCATTTCTACAGCCCTGGAATTCCCTGCCTCCCTGTCCTTTCACGCCGTGACAAAACCAAAGTCATGTCATTTTCTTTTTATACTCCTATTCTTGTGCTACTGAAAGCCACTGGAGATGATCCTACATAAAGTTATATTACCTGATCTCAACTGACCATTATTTAAAATTCTTTAATTCTCCTTTCCTTTTTCTCCCTTCCCTCAACTCTTCTCTTTTTCTTTTCTCTCCCCTTCTTTTCTTCCTCCCTTTCCTTCTTCTCCTCTCTTCAACTTTTCAGTATAGCCCTAATCTAAGGAAAATGTTATATTGTCAAGGCTAAGTTCTCTATGTTTGTATCTTTGGTCAGATCCCTTCTGAAAGCTTGTTTAATTAATTATCCTTTCTCTCTTCTATTATCCATTTCTTCTCATCTATCAACTCCTGTGCACAAACTACTTAGAATTTTCCATTCTGAAAATCAAACAAACAATAACAAAACTTTTATCTGACCCTGACCCTGTGCTTAGTAACTGGAGATAAGTCTTCTGACTGCACCATTTTAATTACACCATACAGATGATAGACTTAAGGAGCTTTGCACTGAAAAGAGAAAACATGGAGATATTAATGAAGAAAAACATTTTGTACAATCAGGATACTGGCATCTTTCACTGACAAAGCACCATTACAACTTGGAGACCATAGGGATGCTGCTCAGCAGACTATCACAACCAATGATACTCTATTTATGGACAAAATACCTGAAGATGTTCTGTCTTCATTTCTTTCATTCATCAACTAATTACCAAATACCTGTTTTGTATAAGTTTATGTACTAGTACCTGGGACACAGAAAGATGAATAAGCCATTATCTGGTCACAATTGATCTGGAGAACAGATTGAGGAGAGACAATACAAGAACTGAAGGAGTTATCAGAAAGTTATGACAAAAAATGAACTTGTATGAAATATTACAAGAAATTATTAAGCAAAATTGCCCTAAAGTTACAGAACGAGAGGTAAAGTAGAAATAGAAAAAAATCTACTGTTCACTATCTGAAAGAGATCCCAGGAGGAAAACTCACAGGAATGTCATAGTCAAGTTTCAAAACTTCCAAATTAACAAGAAAATATTGCAAGCAACAGCAACAAACAAACAAGAAGATGAAATACTCTAGAAATACAGTTAGAATTTCACAAGACCTACTAACATCTACTCTAAAGTATTGTAGGCCTTGTAATATTATATTTTGGAGAGCAAAAGAGCTAAGATTGAGTCCAAGAATAACTTATCCAGCAAAATTGAGTATAATCTTGAATGAAAAAATGAAAATTGACAAACTGAGAGACTTCAATGTATTTGTAACAAAAAGACCAGAATCCAATGGAAAAATCAATATAAAAGATCCAGAAGAAATATACGGAAAACAGCAAAGACTAAGTATAAGACACTTGTTAAGTTCAAGCTATTTGTTTGGTGTACGTGTGTGTATATGTATGTGTGTGTATCTGTGTATGTTGTGAAAATACGAGTATTTTTAAAATTGTTATAATTAATAACGTAATTTGAAAGAAAGGTAGTGTCTTAGATGTGTATGACTGGGTGATTCTACAAAACAAAATTGGGTAGGAAAAGGTTAAACAGAGCAATTGTAATATAAAATAGGGGGTGAAAGGAAAAAAATAATACAGAGGAAACAAGTGGAGGTGAAAGGCTGATAATGTTGGAACCTTATTCTCATTTGAGTTGAAGAGGAAGCAATATTCATATCTGGAAGGGCATAGAAACTGTCTGAACATGTGGAGAGGGGAGAAAACTTGGGATAAGGTTGGAGAGAGGATGCGGGAAGGATTTGGGGAGGGGTACAAAGGAATTTGGATTGGGAATGTGTGGGGAGAAGATATGGTAACATTGATAGGGTAAAAAGAGAGCCTGAGAAAGAAAACAGTGAGTAAAAATAAGATAAAATGAAATTCACAAACAGTAATTATAACTTTGAATGCGAATGGGATGTTTATAGAAGCTCTTTTTGTGTTTTCAAAGAACTGGAAATTGCAGGGATGCCCATCAATTGGGGAATGGCTGAGCAAGTTGTAGTTTATGGTTGTGATGGAATGCTACTGTGCTATAAGAAATGATGTGCTCAATGATCTTAGAAAGGCATGGAAAGACTTGCATGAAATGATAAAGAGCACAGTGAGAAGGACCAAGAGAACATTATATATATTAAGAGAAATATTGTTTTAAGAATGACTTTGAAGTCATTTTGACTATTATAAATGACTACTAAGTCATTTTGACTATTATAAATACACAAATTTTTTAAAAAAGTAACATATGGAAGACACTACCTAAATCCAGAGAAAGAACTAATAAATAGAAGCATGTATACTTTTACCTATATATGTAAATGATATTTATGTCTAATGGTAGCCATTTCTAAGGTGAGGCAGAGGGAAAGGAAGGAAAAAAGTTCAAAAAAAATTTATGAAGGCCATTAAATATTTAAAAGGAATAGTTAATTGTACATAGTAGATTTGCAGTTTCATGTGCACATCATCATTATATTGTTATGAAAATGCTTATTTTATTCCACAAATTAAAAATAAAATAATATTTTCTAAAAAGAACTAAAATACAAAGTAGAAAAGGAAAACAAAGTCATAGAAGTATGCACAGAATTGCTACAGTAGCTCAGAGGAGAGACAGAATGCTTTTAGCTTGGGGAACAAGGAAAGGTTTCATAGAGGAAGTGGAATCTGAATTGGTTGCACAAAAGGTGGTTGATATTACAATACAAAATATCTGATCTAAGGAAGGGTCTGTTTATTTGGAGAACTTCAGGTTCATCAAATGAGTCACTCTAAAGGAGATGACTTTCCTTGATTATGAACCTCAGGGAGGAGGATAGAGATTTTAAAATCTGCACAGAGAGAACAAGAGTTAACCAGAAGGTGACATAATATGGCTGGAATCTCAGAAATTCTGGGTGGATGCTTGAGTCAGTTTATAGAAATTCCTGATAACTTTACCCTCAAATTTCCAGTGAGAATGTGACAGAAAAGAGTGCTTTATCTATATGAATTGAAATAATCATGTAGCACATAAATGTATAAAAATGTAAAATCACAGATATTTCAGTTGGCCATAAGGTTCATATGAGCTTGTTATCACAATATGAACTTGTTATGAGCAGCCATTCTGCTATACTCTGCTCAGATCAGGCCAAATCTGAGGTACAGTATTCAGTTCTATGAATCACAGTTCATAGATGGACACTGATAAGGTAGAGAGCACACAGAGGATGGCAACTCATGAACCAATGGGGCTTATTAGATGGAAGACTAGATTTAGGGTCAGGAAGACCTGGGTACAAAGTCAGATACCTGTTATGTGACCTTATGCATCTCACTTAAATTTTCTCAGTCTCATTTTCATATTTGTAAAATTAGGAGGTGGTACTGGGTGACCTTGAAGGACTTTTTCGCCTTTGATTCCATCAGTCAACCAATCAACCAGTCAGCCAAACATGAATTTATTAAATACCTGCTCTGTGTCAGGCATCATACTGAGTTCTGGGGATACAAATGTGAAACAATACCTGCTCCTCTCACTGAGCTTACTTTCTGTTTTTTTGGGGGGAAGGGACAAGGATCGAAATTGGTTGATTTATTCTACTTTACCCCAGAGGACAAAATGAAGAGTAATGACTAGAAACTTCTAAAGTGCAATATACACTTGACAGAGGAAAAATGTCCCAATATGTAAAGTGACCCCAAAGTAGAATGGACGCCTTAGGAGGTAGTAGGTTCCTCTTAATTGGACATCTTCAAGGAAAGACTGGATGAATACTTATTGAGTACATTATGGGTAGGAGAGTAAATGTCTTTTTCAAATGAATTTCATTTGAACTAAATGACCAATTAGGTTCCTCCCAACTCTGAAAGTCTGTAGTTAAATTCTATCCCTATATTCTATTATAATCATCTTCCTTCGAACCATTTCCATAAAACAAATGTGAACTATGAGTTTTTTGGTACCTAATCCACTCTCACTAAAAATTAGTGTAGATATTTGTTACATACTATAATTCCCTTACAAACTTTGTCAGGTAACAACACATGTCCTCATATTCATATTGTGAGATGGTGGAATTTTAGAAAGGGGCCTCCTCATTCACCACAACCCTCAAGGGTGCCATCCTACCCGAGAAATCAAAATGCTTAGCTAGGGCAGGAATCATTTTCTCTAATTTGAAATATTTGTGGGTCAGTCTCAAAAGTAAGATTCTCCTCAATTTTATTTGTTCTAATTCAGATAATTGGTACATTAAAATGAACAAATTAGAAACAAGCAACCAGAGGGTGCTGGATTAACAGGAGTCTTAAAAGCTTTGTAGCATTCTTGCATAATTACTGAGAAGGCATGGTTAATTAGCATAAAACACATTAGTAAAAATTAAACAAAAGTCAGGGTCAACAAATTAACCTTTTTCCAATTTAAAATTGGCTTTTTAATTCTGGAGTGCCCTCAGCCCAGCAGAAAGTGCTATTTTATTTCAATGTGATATTCTGATACTATTATGATATTAAAAGTCTTTCTTTTCCTTTTGGGGTTGCACTATACTAGATGAATAGAGGCCGCCAACCAGGATTTTTGTTTCCAGAGAGACACCCACATGAGAGTCTCAAATAGGAAGGTTCAAGACTGAAAAGAATGAAGATGAACCTACAATTTCAAGAGACTGTGTTTTCCTTGCTGGACTCTTTTTGAGCTGCGTGAAAAATAGAATGAAGAGCCTTAAATAGTTGCTCCATTTCCTAATCCCACATCTTGTACCTCAATTGAAAAGGGTTAAGAGCCCATTAAATTCTCTTCTTGGTCCATAAGCTTCTTTTCAGTACCTTTCCTAGGTTGTGAAGAAAATTTCCTGAAGGTTAGCCATTAAAGCTTACTGTACTCCTGAAAATCCTTGACTTACATCTTGAAACATGGGGTCATTTTAATTATCTATAGATGAAAGACAGCAGTTTGACTCCAACTCACTTTAGGTGTCTCTTATGATGTATAACGTCTTAAGAATCCCATAAAATACTGGTTCTCTGGTTAAAATATAAGAGACTGCTGTGTTTTTCTTGGATTTTTCTTTTTTTTCTCTTTTTAAACTATGTTTCTATGTGACTAATTATTACAGATACAAGCAGTACTGACCCTAGTTTCTAAGGATGCTGGAACAAGACCAATACCTGAAAAATGAAAAGAAGAGAATGTTTACATTTATAGTTGTTCATAAGTACATTGGATTTTCCTCTTGTCATTAAAAGTTGTCAGTTACAATACTACCTGTGCCTGTAGAGAAAAGGAGAGTGGTTACTTGAAGAGGAAAATGAGGACATAAATCATTGTCTGATCATTGTTTTGTGTGAATAATAGCAGGTCCAATTGGGTTCCTTAATTTGTTTATTATTACAGTATTTAGATGGAGTAAAGATTGTATCCTTGCCCTTTTTAATAGAGATTATTTTAATCCCTTTAATATCAATTTATTAAGTTGTATTTTAAATACTTCATGTTCTCGATAGATCCAAGATAGTATGAAGCAATGGAAAAATGTTAAAGGTCAGGAGATTTGGCTTCTAGTTAGCAGAATGACCTTGGGCAAGTCATTCTACTCTGTCATCCTCTTGTAATCTACCCTGCCCCTGCACTCTCTGGACAATGAAATGCCCAAAGAATCCAGAGGATAACTCACTGAGTTCTAGAACTCCATGTAGGATGGTCCTGATCAATGAATTCATCAGCATAAACTTACGTAGTCCACCATATCTAGACAGTCCCAGTCTTACTAATATTCTGCCCCGACCATCTTCTTGCCCTACCACTGCACCCTCTGGACAGAAAAACCTACAAAGAATGTGTAGTCTAAGACACTGGAATTGGAATAAGAGATATCTAGGTCAAAACCTTATCTCAGATTGCACTAGTTGCAACCCAGGTTAAGTCATTTGAACTCTTTGTGCCTCAGTTTGCTCATCTGTAAAATGCAGGTTTTTGATATGATGATCTAAATCTGTAATTCTATGATCCTATGATCTGAAGGTGTAGATGATCTGTAATCTTCTCTGGTGAAGACAATACACTATTTGATGAGATCATAGATCCCTTAGTGTAGCTGTGATATAAAAAGGAATGTTTTTGCAACTAACTTCTCCAGCTTCTTAACCTAAGGAATCATTTCGTATATGACATACTCACCTTTATACTAGTTGTATTATCATGTACAAATAACTCAGCCTGTTTGGAACTTTGTTTCCCTAACTATAAAATGGCAATAATAACAGAGATAGAATAGCTCATAGGGATTTGGAGAGGATCAAATAAAATAATACGAATAAATGCTTTGGAAAAAAATTCAAATGCTATATAAAGGGCGTACATCTGAGGTCACTGCATAGGTTGTGTCTCACTCTTTTACATGGTATTAGTCAAGAAAAGCCTCCTTTTCCAGTTTGTGGAAGCATATGTATCTGGAGATAAATTATATCTCTCTGATGAGATTCTAGCCACTTCTCTATAATTGTTCTTTGGTAAATAATATTCTGCATCCTATTTGTGCCCATCATGTGCTTTCTTATTTCCTTTTGAGTGCCCACCAGTTTTAATTCTGGAAAAATTGGTATTTCATGAATTGCTGGCATACAGCTTTCCTGAAAGAATAATGGTTAAAAAAAGTGGGGTGACGATGCTTGTTGGTTCGAATACTTGGGGTGGAGGGAAGCTTCTAAATTACATTAAAAGGTACCCCAGTCTATTCTCCTCCTGTTAAACTTTGTCTTTTCTCTTTATATTTGATGGAATTCAGAGAGAAATAATTCTAGGATAAGTTACTATCTTCTTATTCTTCTTTCATATTTAGTGTTCAGTGGAATATTGAGAAAGCTGACAGAGTTTTTAAAAATGTGTAAAAATTTAAGTTTTACACAATTTATAAAACTTTTATAAAATTTTGAGGGGCAATTTCATCTCCTATGTACTCACTGAAAATATCATTCAGGACAACAGAACTTATACACATTTCATCTTGTTCCCATATGGCTTTAACTTATCTTTCTAGGTCTCTTTAATATATTTTGAGCCCTATTGTTGTACCCAGTTTCGACACTTAGATTGTTGATACAGCACCATCTATTAAGAATGATATTGTTAAATTATCATGTGTTAGTGTTATTCACATCTGAGTGATTGTGGGCCATCATTTTGTCTTTAATAATTATTCAATAGTCAATTTGTTGAATTCTCAAGTATGTTTTTTTTTAATTTGTGACATGGCGATATGACATATGCTAATTTATGAAGGATAGAGAGTTTCTGGAATATAACTCTAGGTATTCTATCATATCTCTCTAGGTGTTTGGTAGTTCCACAGGGTCTACTATTTCCTTTTAGAATCTGCATTAATCTATAAGCTTGGACTCCTTAAGTGTGTGTGTGTGTGTGTGTGTGTGTATGTGTGTGTGTGTGTGTGTGTGTGTGTGTGTGTGTGTGTGTGTAGAATTTTCCTATAACAATGGCCTCATCTCATACTGACAGCATTAAAACCTTTGTTTCCTAAATTTACTGCCTCTTTTCATTTGTTTGATGCTTCTTTGTTGACATATTGTTGGAATTTCTGAGTCCCATGTCACCCCTACAAGGCCTGTTAGGTCTGATCTTGGATTTTGGCTATTTTATGGACTTCATCTAGTGGTAAGTGGATATCAGTTTCATTTAGAAGTACCATGTGTATCTTTATTATTTATCTTTACCATTTGGTGAAGTGGTATCTATTCAGGAAATATGTCTATAAATGTTTAACCTATTTATCATTCAATCTTATAATATCTATCAATAGTCTCCCTCATTTTTGATGAGGACATATTAATTTTTCTATAGTTTTCTTGGTGTCATTATTGCTGTCATTGTTATTATAGCTAGATGTCTTTGAAGGAATATAGAAAATAGAAAAAAAAATACACCTACTAGATTGCTACAGCTACTCACTCCTTCCTCTGGCTCCCACCCTTGGAACATGCCTATCAACAGAATTATCCAGCCATTCCCCTTCTTTTCCCACAAGTCAGGTCCCACTCTCCAGTCATTCCTCTTGATTTCATTCCACACATGCATGGGAATGGGGAAACAATCTGGAAGGCGGTGTGATGTGACAGCCTAGGCACCCACCAAATAGGAAACTGCTCATTTTTTATTTCTAGAAGTAAAGATCCCAATCCATGCTTATCAGTTTATTCTGCAAAAATTCAAGTCCTGCGGTTCTATGTTTTTTGATCACTCTTATCCTTACTGCATAATACCCAACTTTTTCACCTTCCTCCATTTCACAAATAATGAAATGCTCAAACCAGGGCATTTATCTGCAATCATATCTTTAAGGTAACTTTGTTACTAATTAAAACAGAAAATTTAAATGGATTTCCAATATTAGGAAAACTCTGGAATGGGAACTCAGTCTCTGTGGGAGGTGAAATAAGAGAGATAGAGAGAGGGAGGGAGAGTGATGAGAGAGAGAGTGATACAGAGAGACAGAGACGGAGACAGAGACAGAGACAGAGACAGACAGAGAGAGAGAGAGAGAGAGGGAGAGGGAGAGGGAGAAAAATCACCATCATCCTTCCTGACTAACTTGAGCTATTACAGTCTCTTCCATCTTTCTTTTTGGGGTGTCTGCATACTTTTAGGCCCCAAATCATGATAGCGGTGGCAGCAGCAGCAGCAATAAATGTTTCCACTGTCTCTCTGCTCCTCAAGCAAATTATATTCTTTGTGTCTTCCCAATCCTACAACACTTTGAACATATATATCCCTAGTGGGTGAGCCTCCCCATCTCTCTAGAGTAGGGAAAAGAGGGACATTTTAGACTTTAAGGCAGTAAATGTCATTTAGTCCATGAGTCCTGACATGCTTAAAGATTCCTTTCTGGCCAACAAAACTTCATCTCCCAGTACACATTTCTCCACATCAGAGTTACATACTTGTATTAGTATCTCATTCTTCCCCTCTTGTCCAGCAGAGTTCAGATAGGAATGGTTCTGGGACAAGTTGCTATCTTACTTTTATTATTTTATGCTTAATGTTCTGTAGATCATTGTATAGGAGGCTAAAATGCTATTTTTTTTGTAGTTGAATAAAAATGTTAGGATGTAAGTTCCCCTTTTATAAGTACATTGAAAGCATTTTCAGGCCAACAACAGTAGCAGGCAGAATACTGTGGATAATACATATCTCATTCTAGTCACGCATGACTTTTTTTTTTTCCAGTTATGCTTCTATGTTTTGAAATTATTTTGTTCCATATAGTTTTAAAACTATGAATATTCAGCAAGGTAGCATCTATTAAAATGTTATTTTCAAATTTTCATGAGTCAGTGCTATGTCTGGGAGTTCGTGGAAATTTTTTTTCTCTGATAATGCTGCAATATATATACATATACATATAGTTTGAGAACTCAAGGATATTTAGATCTAATTTATAATACAGGGACTTTTTACTGGTTAGCTTTTGAAGAATGATATGTCCCTAGTTTTTTATTCTAGCTACCTGATCAAATCTTTCTAGGTATCCACTAGGTGTCGAATTTTCATTAACTTTCATTGGCATATTGCATAACTTCTAACACTTCCTTACATAATCTTCACTGAGCAATGGATCTGTGTTCCTTAGAGACAACCTCTATAATTTTTGATGGTGATGATATAGCATCGTATTGCTATAATAAACCACATCATATCTATACACAAATCCACATAACTCAGTCACTTGATCAATGGTTCTTTGTCACATTCTTTTTGGACTTATACATTCTGCCTATTGAGGATTTTTTGATTCTAATCATGAATGTTAGCTCTTTTTTGGTTACCTTTGGAGATTACATTGGGCAAATCCACCATTTACTCACTGGTCATCTTTACTCTTCTGCGAAGTTACATTTGTTTATTCCACAAATATTTAAATAATTTGTTATTATTTTTATGGGTATTATTATTGTTAGTTATAGAAGTAGTAGCAGCAATAGTAGTTGTAGTGATAGTAGAGCAGTAACTGTAGCAGTAGTAACAATAATATTGCGAGAAGCCTTTATACCTATGCTACCAGAAACTTCTTTGCTACATTTAGGTCACAAAACCCAAAACATATAAACTAAGAAAAGTTTATTCATTCATTCACTCATTCATTCATTCATTCACTTATTCATTCATTCCTTCACTCATTCATTCATTCACTTATTCATTCATTCATTCATTCATCTATGTATTTTCCTTGAGTTTATGGGCACTGGGGAATTTTCTCAGATATTGCCAATTTTGTTGTTTGTCCTTTGTTCTCAAAGAGGGCCAGTGACATCACAAGCATGATGTCTTGACTTGTAGGGAATTGGATTTGGGGGAGGCAGAGCTTTGCAAAGTCATCAGCTTCACTCTCTCCTCCACAATGATTAGAGTCCAGTGGCAAGACAGAAGTCAAGAAGACTGGCTACAGCCATTTGGTGGCTGACAACTTTGGTTTTAGAAACAGTACCTAAAATTTGCAAGACATCTTTGAGGTCACATGGCCCAGGAACTTCCACAAAACATTAGGCAGGAAGTTGGACTTGACAACCTCCTGGCTTTTTATTGTTGGGATGGATCTATAATAAAACAGCCCCCAAATCAAACCTCACAATTCAGAAGAAAAAGAGCATCTCTGGGCCTTCTAGCTGTTTGTTATTTTCCTCTACACAATGAATTTGCTCCTAACCTGGCTCTCTGGACCACAGCACATTTCTGTTGCTTTATAACACCTTCACTAAGCACAATTTAGCTGTTCTTTCATACCCTTATTTTCAGCTAAGAAAGGCAGCTATGTTCAAAAGTAAGGCCTTGTCAGTGCTCAGAAACAATGGGAACTGAAATGCCAATAATGACAGAGTCATTTTAGTAGCAACAGCTTGGAATAGTTAATTGTTCATTTTGATAAACTCCAGAGGGATTCATGAAGCAATTTTAAAAATGTAATAAGGCATAGTCACGAAAATTAGAGTTTATTTTCTGGGCTTTTTCCCCTTTGGTATATGCTCTTTTTATTATTATCATTATTATATTAGGCTTTACAAGAGAAAGAGTTGACAATACAAATACAGAACAATGCCAATAAACGAAGACTAGGAAAAATGATGCCTTGTAGAACTACTGAGTGACATGAAAGCACAGATCTGGCTTACATGATGAAATTAATTTCCAAAGTGGAGACCCTCTCTTCCCAGATCTAAACACTAAGGTTTACCACAAACTATATGCACATTGCTCAGGATAAATTGTGGAATGTAGTCATAAACAGTTCTGGAGTAATAATAGGGTGGAAAGAAAAGTTGGCCGGGTTCTTTTTTTTTTTTTTTTGTAATTGAAATGTATGGAAGGGGAGAAGGAATAAGTATTTGTTAAATATGCCCTACCTAGCTTAGCAATGTGCTAAGTGCTATACAAACATTACCTCATTTTGTCATCATAACAACCTTGTGAGGTAGGCAGAAGTTAAGTGCCTTATTGTATCAGTAAGTACTCCAACATGCACAGGAGGACCTGCTACCACAGTTCTTAGATCTGCATTCATTAAAGGAAAGGCAACTTTTGAGGGGTTAACAATCACTTCTTTAAGCAAGCACATATATCATTCACCTGGTTCAGGGGAGTCAGCACTCTGAACTTCAAGGAAAATACAGAGAAATTAAAAACCAACAAACATGGCTTCCCCTGCCTGACCATAGACAGTTCAACCATCTGACCATAGTTACTAGAGAAGGAAGCACCAACATCTGGGTTCTCAAAGCTGCAGTCTCCCTAGTGGATTCCCAGAGTCCTCCTCTGGCCAAACAAACCCTTCCAGTCAGTTAGCCCCAAAAATAAAACCTGTACCTCAGAGTTTTTATACACTTTTTAGAGCCAGAGGGCATCACATCTTTTGAGAACCAGTGCCTCATTAACAAAAGGCATGGGCCTTCCTACAAATCTTCCCAGCCCAGACAATGAATGAGAAATATTCTCCTTAATCACATTCAAGTAGAGGCATTATACTTCTTGATTATATTAAAACAAAAACGGCAAAAGATCCTTTTTTACTTGCCATTACACTTATTCAGGTCATTGTTGTATGCCTGTAAAACATGGACAATCTACCAGTGCTCATGCCAGGAAACTCAATCACTTCCATTTGAACTCAGGTTTCCCTGATTCTAGGTGCAGCAGCAGTATAGCTATGCATATACATGTATACATATGTATTTGTATTATACGCATCTTGCTTACTTATATATGAATGTATTGCCTTCTCCTCTAGGATGTCAGCACCTCGAAGGAGGAATTGTTTCTTTTGATTTCTGTCTTTGTTTACCTAGTATACGACATATAGTAAGCTCTTAACAAGTACTTATCTGATGGATTGATGAACTAATTTTTTCCTCCCTTATTTATGGTGTAAGTACAACTCAAGGCCATTGATTTCATCAGTATAGGGGACTCCTAGCACAAAATTCCTTCCACTGAAGGCTTTTCCATGCTCACAAAGCTAGTATATTGCAAAGGTCCTGTGTGGTTTTTCCAAGATCCTGAGGTGGCAGCAGTCAACTCAGGTGACTCAACCTTCCTTCTTTCAGAGCAGTCTGGAAATCCAGGAAACTTCAGTGGCAAAACTGAATTATTCTGGGTCTATAACTGAGTATCTCAGAGGATACAGTGCTAGTAGGAGGTGGGAAGTGGAGAAGAGTGGAAATAGAGTGAAGGGAGAATTAAGACTTGGAGTGAGGGTGTAAGATATTTTAGAAGGGGAAGGAAGAGAACTTGAGGGCGGGCCAGGAGGGCCCTACCTGCACATGCTCCAGTGCAGGTCTTCAGTGAGATCTAGCAGTCTCAGCCCATCTCTGTACAAACTGGGATCTGTCAAATTTGACCTGTCCTGCCTAAACCACATTAAATAATCCCTGTGCTGTGTGTAGAACCTCTTGGAAAGAATTCACCCTGACAGTCTCACTTTCGTAACTTGGAACTTTATTTTCCTTGAAAAAAGTGGATTATCTATGCAGGTATTATTACTCAAAAATATCTAATAATTTTTACCAACATTCTGTGCCATTCCTTAAAGGATCTCATATGGCTTCCACCCACTTCCTACTGTTCTTGGGGAATGGATCCAGTAGCTCAAGAAACTGGGTTAAAATGAGATTCTTAAGTGAGTGGGCAGGCAGGTCACTGGCTAAACACACCTTATGTCCCACATTGGAAAAGCAAGAGCATAACACTGCCCACTGTTGGAATCCAACACAGATAAAGAGCTATTAAAGCACTTAAATGTACCAAGGGAAAAGGATGAATCTTCTTCCTGTCTCCTAATAAAAGGAGAGCAATTAACAGAGTGTCTGTTTCCCAAAGGCAAAATTCCAAAATTGGCTATGCACTCCTGAGCTTTGCAAATCTTGAAAAACCCAGTCTTGGCAAGTCACTTTTAAACAACCAGAGGTGGAAAAGCAAAAAGTCTAATGAATTCACTCTTACCTATGTAGAAATGAATAATATTATAATGCTGGACATTATGACTAATGTCAAGCATGGGGGGAAAGAGAAAGAAAGAGAGACAGACAGAGAGAAAGAGAGAGAGAGAGAGAGAGAGAGAGAGACAGAGACAGAGAGAGAGAGAGAGAGACAGAGAGAGAGAGAGAGAGAGAGAGAGAAACAGAGAGAGAGAGAGAGAGAGAGAGAGAGAGAGAGAGAGAGAGAGAGAGAGAGAAGGAGGGAGGGAGGGAGGGAGAGGGAGGGAGAGAAAGAGAGACAGCAACAAATAAACTATTCTCAGCTGAAATATTTATAGTCTCATTTTGGAAATGTGGATTAAGAAATAAGCAGATGCAGGCAGGAGTAGTTCCTGAATTTTACCTAAACATCTCAATGTTCCAGAGAAGTCCCATGGTCAACTATGTCAGGAAGGAGCTGACAAATAGGGCATAATAGGAGCAGAGCTCATGCCCTTGTCAGCCCGCATACAGAGATCATTACTGATCCTCTGCAAATCATTACTGATCCTCAGAAAAATGTACTATGACTGGGTCTAAAACCTGACTGGAATTTTCCATAGATTGCATGCTCTTGGAGATGGTCTTAGGGCTGCGCTTGCCAAATAATCTTTGCAGAATGCAGAAGGTTACAGCCAGAGGGGTGAGAGCCATTCAGTTTCCCCTTCAGCAGAGGGGGATTTTAAAGCTCAAGCAATTTCCAAAAGGGAAGGGCAAAAAGGCGGGTTACCTATGGGTGATTAAGTATGAATACCAGTGGTTGCTGGAGTAATTTTGATCCGAAGAGAAGCTGAGTTATGTGAGACCGCCAAGGGCCCAGGTGGTTAGCAATCAATTCCAACCCAGGAAACATCTGCTTAATCAGGTCTAGGAGGGCTGAGGCCAGCCTTGAAAATCTGCCTTTTAATAGCAGCTCTTTCTATGACTTCCTGTGTGGCTTTGGGCAAGTCACTGAATCATTGAGACTCTCACTTTCTTTATCTGTGGAGCAGTGATAACACTCACTTTACAAGGATATTTTTGATAGGGCAAGCTCCTACCAAGGGATAAATGAGCAGGGAATACTTTCCATAAAGAAATTCTTTTTTCTCCTTTCTGAAACTGCCCTAGCTTAGAAAAGACAGATACAACCAGGTAGAAAAATGAAAAGAAGAAAGACTGACTTCAAATTGGTATGAATTTAAAGTAAATGTGTAGATATCCAATCAACTAGGGAATGGTAATATATAAGTAAGGGTAGAGGATGGACTTGTGAAAGTGTCCTATAGAGAACTCCCCAATAAGGAAACCCCATTATTCATCACATCCTTCTCATGCAAACCCACCCTCACTTTGCAATTTATAGTCTTGGGGAGTTGCCTACAAAATTTCTAGGTCAAGTGACTTGCAGAAGGTCATATAGTTAGTGTGTGAGTTGTGAATTGAATCCAGGGTTCAAGTCAGGCTCTCTGTCTGTTACTGCTTCCTGCCTCTCTCTCTGTAAGTATAATTGAATGATCCATAATGGAATAGACGACTTTGAAGAATTCAGAGAAACACAGAAACATGTGAGAAGTGGAATAAGATAAACAGAACCAGAAAATGATACATGTAACGCTTCCAGTAATGTAAATAAGAATTGCAGCAACACAAATGCCCCAAGTGATATGGAACGCTCTATAATTTTTATAATGATGAATCTGGGCCCCAAAGAAGATGTAAGAAAATGAAACTACCTCCCTTCTCTAGAAAAGTGGGAGGACTGGATTTAGAACATTATACATAATTGACAAGTACTGGAGTACTTACTATGTACTTATTAAGTACCTACTAAGCATTGTCCTAGGTACTGGGACATAGAAACAAAAAAGAAAGGAAGGAAGAAGGAAAGAAAGAAAGGAAGAAGAAAGGATGGATGGAAGGAAGGAAAGAAAGGAAGGAAGGAAAGAAGGAAGGAAGAAAGGAAGAATAGAAGGAAGGAAGAAACAAAGAAGGAAAGGAAGAAAGAAATCCCTTCCCTTAAGGAATTCTGCAATCTATTGGAGGATATTACATGTACATGTAGAAGTATAGACATAATAAATGAAAATAAATATAGTCAAATGCAAGGTAATTAGGGAAGAAAACAAGTAGTTGGGAGTACCTGGAAAGACTTTAAGAAGAAAGCGAGGGTTACAGTCTATGTCTTGAAGAAAAAGAGGGACTCTATGAGGTGGAGGCATAGAGAACGCATATCAGCCATGGGAAAGTCCATCACAAAGTCACAGGGATGGGAGTTGGGACACCATATAAAAGTAACGTGAATATTCAGGCTCAGTTGATCTTTTGGTTAGTTTTGCTGAACTATCCTCCCACCTCTATTTTTTTTTTCTTTGTTATAGGGATAACTTCCCGTGCAGGGAAGACTAAAGGTTATATTCAAGGGAACAAAGGGTATCAACACAACTCAAGTTTAAAATCATAGATAAATGACCATGAAGAGACTAGGCTTCTTTACAGATCAAACAGTCAGGTATTAACCTTTATAATTCTCAATAAAGATGGAGGCTTTAGCTGCTTGAGGACTACTAAGATTTACAGGTCCATCATCCTTCTTTAGCGCTTAGTCTTAGTGACTTGATAATACTCGAGTGGTAATGCTGAAGAGTTGCAGTCTGCAGCACTGCTATTGACTCCTGCTACCAGCCAAGGACTGAAGGAATCCCTCTTCCTTTGGACCACAACTCTGCCTTTTTGCTTTTTTCTAGTGCCTTTCACATCAAGAATTTCAATAAATTATGTATGAGCCAATATGCAGTATAGTACCTGCCTCAGAGTAAGTACTTAATAAATGATTATTGACTCACTGATTGATCAATTTTATTTAGGCAACAAAGACAGTTACAGTACTAAATAGGAGGAAGCTCTGGGTTTAAGTTTTGTACAAGTTTGGAGCTTACAGGTGCACAGTTTAGTTATGAAGTCTAACTTTTCCCAACTTGGTATAAAAGTCCTTTCTTCTTTACTCTCAAGGTACCCAGAGGCCCTCTTTCAATACCTCTGTCTCTGCCTACTGCCACCTCCCCCATATTTCCAAAAAGTAAACATGTTACTTTCATGCTAGAGTCCTGATTCAACAATCCGCAGGTTCAAGATGAACCACACAGTAGGTGACAACTTGACATTTTCTGCCCTAGCTACTCTTTTCTTCCTGGGTTCCAGGACCAGAATATGTACACTACATACCTCATAGAATTAGGACTACTGAAAGAAAAGCACTTTGTAAATTTTGAGATCTATGATTGTCTCCTTAGGCATTTCACCCAGATCAGCTCCCACTAACTATAGCTCATTCTCCTCTAGGTCTTGACTCAACCCTACCTCTCCTGCCTTATTTTACAGGCTCCTAGGTTTTCCTTTTTATTGCCCAATTCATTCAGTTTCTCATTTTTTTTCTATATTCCCACTAGCAAACTTTTCTTGTTAACTTCATCCCTTTCCTCCAATCTTCTTCTCTTGCTCCAGACATCCTGCCTCTAAGCTAATTTTAGTGCTAATTTATCTGCCACCATTTTCAGCTCTTTCAGTTAACAAACTTCTAATTAAGTGCCTACTATATGTAAAATTTCATGTTAGACTCTAAGGAAAATACAGAGATGAGTAAGGCATCGGGACCTTGGGCTAGTCACAGTCTTTCTGGGCCTCAGTTCCCTCATATATAATATGAGGGAATGTGGATTAGACTACTTCTAAGGCCTCTTGAACTTCTAACTCCTAAGATCTTTGGACTCAGGAAAGTAAGAAATAATCATGTGAAGTAAAAAGTGCTGACAATTCAGAAACTCTTAAGCTTTAAGCAATTAGTTTTAGTCAAGTAATGAGGTAGTTAGTGGCATAATAGAATGAATGCCAGACTTAGAGTGATGAAGACATGAATTCAAATCCTGCTTAGATGTTTACCAGTTATAAACCCTGGACAAAACACTGAAGCTTTTTCAAGTCCACTTTCCTCAATAATAGTGCCTACCTCCCAGGGTGTTGTGAACACTGGAGATAAGACGTGCAAAATCACTTCATAAGCACTAAAGTGCTATGTGAATTTAGCTATTATTATAAATTGCTCCAGAAATGAAAGATAAAACACTTGGAGAGCTTTAAAACTAAACTATGTACCTACAAGCTCCAAATCTGTACAAAAAACCTGAGTTCATGCCCTGCCTTTAACACATACTGGCTGTATGACCCTGGGTAGGTCACCTAACCTCTTAAGGTTCTAAGCAGCTCTCTATGACAAGAAGTTGCCAACCTGTGCTGGTAGAGGGAATTTCCTTATTTGGGAGCTTCTTATATCAATGAAATCCCAGGTCCAGTCCCTCTTCTATCCTAGAGTTTGAAGTAAGGAAAGATGGCAAGTCCTTTGTTCAAGAATGAGAAGTTTGCTCCCCAGATGAAAATTCAAAAGGCTACCAGTAGTACTTGTATTCCTCTAAAGATGATGGAAGTGGGACCTGGGGGAAAAGTAAAGGTGCATTGAAATGACAATGTAGTTAGAACAGAGAAGGGAATGGGTTCCTGCTCAAGGAGCAGTTTGACTATCTTGTGAGCTTTTCTGGGCAAGGGGAAGGGGAATATGTAGGGCATAGCTCTAGGCCTGCCTAGGTTTGGAGAAGGAGATCCAACTTGGGACCATTGGCATTGCTGGCTTTCCAGGAGCATTCTCTTTCACAGCATGATCCATGTCCCATTTTGGGGCTATTGGCAGTCAGGTAAGACAGCTTTCACTCATATGATCAACTAGAAAATATGCAACAGAAAAGATCTTTCCTACCAGGCTTAATGGGGAAGGGAGATCAAGCTAAAAGTCCATGGTTTTTGAGGACTCTTCTACCTCTCCCATCCCGGGCATATTTTTTTCCCTTTGAACTTAACCCTCTCCAACTTCTCAATTTTCTTGAAGGGAAGCCTGGAGTGTGAAGGATATGAGTTTGAGGCCAAGGAGTACCTGGAACTTCTGAGGTTAATCTCCCTGTTAGGCTGCTTGACTATGGTGGGAGATCTAGAGGCTTGTTTCTCAGAAAGGGCCAGTATCCCTGAGGAAGACTTGGATTCTAATTCCTTCTCAGTCAATAACTCTGACACTGTTTCCTTCTTTATAAAATAAGAGGTTTTGATAGGTTGTTTTGACTGTACCTTGGAACTCTCCCAGCATTTGAGTTTATGATGTTTAGACTTCCTTTGCCTTCATTACAAGTCAGTCTCAATTTCAATTAAGGTTGAATGAGCCTTCTTTGTGACTGTTTTTTCCCAGACATTTTTACAACTTTGGGTCTTCAGTTTCTTCTTCTGTAAAATATTGGACTTCTAGCACTAACTTGATACTTTAGGGTTTTGGGTGGGATTAGTGTTCACCCCCTTTGTCTCCCATTCCCCCAAAGCATCTGTTTGCTTTAATGATTACTTCTCATCATATAATGGGAAGAGGGAAAAGATTGCCTTATCCTCCCCTTGGGAAAATGAAAAACATGCAGAATACCCAGCAGGGCCCAGGACAAATTCCCTCTGGTAGATTTAAAAACGTGTCTAGACCCAGTGTTAGTTCTTGGGAACATTTAGTCCTGTAATATTTCATAGATCCATGATTTCATTGGTGTGGTCACTTCCTCTTCTGATGCAGATTTCAGCTTCTCCATGCCTTAATAAACTGTTACATGACTTGTTATGACTTACTGACTTAATTTGGCCAAAAGAAAGAAAAAATTCCCCTAATGCCCAAATCTCTGGTGAAGAATTTCTCCAAACTTAGCTAGATTGGCTGTTGGATGACAGTTGCAATAGGAGGTTTTCCAGACTGGTAGAACCTGCCAAGGCTTACGTTCCACTAGAATAGCCTTAGAAAATTCAGGGTCACCACTAATCCATGATGAGTCACTATAATAGAACTCTGGTAAAAGTTGAGTTTTTTTCAGCTGGAGGAAAATTGGAAAACCTTTGCTTGATTTGCTGTTGTAAATCATTGATGTACTGTTGGACTTCATAGAAATAGGACAAATTTATAGAGTCTCAGCATAATATTATGAAACAATGGAAAATGCAAAGTAATAAAATTGGACACAAGGCCCATTTTTCAATTTGCAAAACAGCACACTTTGAATTAGCTGAATTTCCTCTCTTTTGTTGTTTGCTGACTTTCAAATCACTTCAGCAGATTTTGAACTATTCTTAAACAACATGTTGTTTTTATTAATTATTAATCAACATAGTTAGCTGATTAGTGAAGGAAATATTTTGCTACCAATCTGGAATAAATGCCTTTGTGTTCTCGGGAGGACACAAATTGCCTTTGTTTTTATGGATAAAAATAAACAAGAAAAAATAAATCCCACAACAATAACAGCAAAAGATATCTCTGTACAACTCATGTGGTGATATGTATACAATACTGGACTTGGATTGAGAAAGACCTAGGTGTGAATGCCATCTCAGGCAAGTTATGTAACCTTTCTTGGCCTCAGTTTCTTTAGTTGTAAAATGAGAGGTTGTAATACATGGTCTCTGAGGGTCTTTTCAGTTTTAAATGCATAATTCTATGAAATTATGATATGATAAAAGCAAAATAATTTTATTTGGTCTTTAAATTTTACCTTATATACATTATGTCATTTGAGTCTCACCTTAATACTGTTATGAGAACTGTTCTATTGGTATCATTATTGCCACTTTACAGATGAGAAAACGAAGCTTATATAAATTAAATAACTTTGTGTATTGCCATAAAACTTGTGTCAGAGACAAAACTTGAATCCAAATCTTATTCATTTCAAGTCTGGACATTTTGACAGTCTACAAAGTTCTACATTGTAACTCATGTTATCCTTCTAGTGTAATCCTTTTAGCTGGAAATAATGTGCCTTACACCATGCCACATCACCTCTAAGTAGAAGGATTTTCCAACCCAAGGTATAGGGTAGAGAGTCCAAATCTCTTTTCTTACAATCTGGGGAAAGGAAGGAAGAAAGAAAAAAAGAAAGGAAAAAAGAGAGAGAGAGAGAGAGAGAGAGAGAGAGAGGAAGGAAGGAAGGAAGGAAGGAAGGAAGGAAGGAAGGAAGGAAGGAAGGAAGGAAGGAAGGAAGGAAGGAAGGAAGGATGACAACCAAAGAAGAAAGTATAAGCTAATTATTATTCAGTTTTACCTTAAAGTTCAGGACAACAGAGGGGCATTGTCTAAGGAGCTGGGCTGACTCTCAAGTTCTAAAGTAGGTGAAAGTTAAGGTAGGTGTTTCCCTTTCTATATTATATCCTTCTTTCCCTTTTCATGTCTATCCTCTTTGAATGTTCAGCACTCTGATACCAACCCTAGACTTCCCAACTATAGAACCCTATGTTGGCTTCTTGTGCCTTCACACCCTAATCTATCCCTTGCCGCTCCCTGAATCAAAGTCTGCCTTTTCTTCTTCATTCCTTACAGATTTTGGCTGTCTCTGGGGAAGCAAACAGACAAACAACAAAAAAGCAAAGCAAACAAAAATAAGCAAAAACTACCTAACCTACCTTAAGCTTCTAATGTCTTAGAGCTTAACTGTGGTGAAATGTGTTTCCCCAGGGCAATCACCAAATATCAGGCTTCCTACCTGGTTTTTTTGAAGTTTTCTTGGATGTTTCCAACGTCACAGGCATGGAGATCAGGAAGAGTGATTCTTTCAGACAATAGACCCCTTCAGATTCACAACCTTTCCTTTTCTGCTTCTTATATAGCTTTTTTCCCCTGGGTTGCTAACCTAACGTTATAGGGTACATACAGGCAATGATTTGAATGTCATACATAATAAAAGAAAGAGATCAACTGAGGAATGTAACATGGGTGGCCAGGTGAATGGTGCTATCAGAAATAAAGACAAAAAGTGGGCGCATGGAGGTAGGGAGGATAATGCCAAAAGAGAGAAAGAGTTAATTTCCTTCATCATGTCCTCAATGCTAATAAGTTTGTAAAAATATCCTGTACCTAGGAGCCACCACACCCTTGTATACAATTTTGTGTTGTTTTTTTACCATAATACCTGAGTGAAGATTGGAGGCTAATGGAGGCTAATTTCCCAAGTTGATCATGAAAAAATTGTGATCCCAGCCCTGGAAGTAGGATTCTGTAGTACAAATAGCATACAATTTTGTATTCAGAGGATCTGGGTTTAAATTCGTGCTCTGCAATTTTCTCTCTTGTCATAATGGGAAGGTCACTTGATCTCCAAGGCTTGGCTTCCTCATCTATAGAAAATGTGGGATTAGATTGTTTGCTTTCTAAGGTCCTTTCCATCTTTTGATTCCATAAACCTTTATTTCCAAAATCTATATTTGGTTTCTGGTTGTAGCAACCATACTTTCTCTTAATATCTTTACTTCACTCATTGTGGTTATTTCTGTCTTTGATTTAATTCAATTCAATTAAATAAGCATTTATTAAATGCCTCTATGTGCAAAGCATTGAACCATGTTTGAGTGATAGTCAGGAGCAAAATATTTCCTACTCTCAAGCTGGATACATTTCACTCACCTGAATATTCAAAGATGTTAATACTGATATTGATGAAGAACCCTGTGTGAGAAAAATGATCTCTTAGTCTTCTCTTTTCCAGCTAAGCAGCTTCAGTTCATTGAACTGTCCCATATATCTTATTTTAAAATCCTGAATCATATTTTCTTAACCATATGCATGAATATTTTTTGAGTCTGCCACACTAAAAACAAGTTGGGGGATGGTACTCTCAGGATCTTCTAGGCGTTAATCAATAGGGTGCCAGGAAAATTGAACTCCATAAAATCAGGATGCACTTTTTCTTAAGAGAGCTATTTCTGGGGACCATGAAACACATGAACTTTTAGGAGGAATTTCTAACTTAGTACAAAGATATAAAAAAACCTCCTATTTCATGAAAATAGCAGTCTTAACAACTAACCAAAAATATTTATCATGTGAATATTACTAAAAGGAGGATAATAATAGAAAATTAAGTTATAATTATAGTAGTACCACTGGGATCTGCAATGCCAGAGGGTGGAGAAGAGGAGGGTATACGGATATAAGTCTACCCAGTGTTCTCCTCTTTGACTGAAAGGAAGTGAGGTTGGAGGCAGAAAAGAGAGAGAAAGATATATAAACTTCCATTTTTCTAATAACTAGGTAGAAAACAAAGAGAGAGTTAACCCAAGGAACTTCTATTCCTCTAAGTCAATTGGGTTGGAAGAGAGAATAAATTCAAGAGAAAGATCCCAGAACATGTGTATCTTAAAATCTTGACTAATATTTCTGTTGTAGATAAATGACATGTTCCTAGATTTTACCTGAGCCCTCTCAAGAGAATGAAGTAACACCATACCTTCTATACTCTGCTGTATTTGAAAGTCAGTGGAGTAACCCTTTTTTAAGAAAACAATCAGTTTCAAATCAAAGGCATCCTGCCCTATTTATAATGAAGGCTATTCTTTCCTGGGACCTATAGTCCTGGCTAGAACAAAGGAAGGGAGGTATGGGTTATTCTGCTGCCTTGTCCCCATTTTAGATAGCCACGGGATAACTTGGTATCAGATAATATCGCCAAGGATGACTAAGTATATAGGTTCCTAACACACTCCTCCCATTCCCTATTGATTATTTCCATTTATTTCCACACTTTCAATTATTTCCAATTATTTCCACACTATCAAGGTTAAGCAGGAAAATTACTAACATATACCTCTTTTCTCTCCATCTTCCCCACCTCAAACACTGGTACACACACACACACACACACACACACACACACACACACACACACACACACACACACTGATAGATACACCAACTCCAAGGTGATACAGGCAAAATTACGCAGAATAAAAAAGTGTCTTAGAAAGATCTAAAAGTCAGAAGAGTTCGTGTTTCAGCTATGTCACTGATGAGGCATGTGTTCCTGGGCTAAATATTTCCCGCTCTGGGGCTCTGCTTTCTCCTCTGCAAAATGAAGGACTGGGATTGTATGATCTCTAAGGTTCCCTCCAATTTCAAAATTCTATGATTATCTTTCTATCTTCTTTGCGAAGTGATCTGTATACATTTAGCACTTAATCAATGTTTATGAAGTTCATTCTAATTCCCCAAACATTGGTGGGGCATGCCATAAACATGACTGCATTAAGTGCTTTGCAAGTTCGGACTGGCTAAATGAGTCGGTGTGTCAGTGAACAGTTGGTGGAGCTTTTGGCATTCTCTTATTCAAATACTCAAACAACTCAATAACTGTGCTTCATAGTGGGAATTGAAGTGAAGATTTGACTATTTTATTGCTGGACCAGAATTTTATCCAATTTAACTGTCTACATTGATTAAGTTAGCCAGCTAACATCCCCCGCCAAATCTCCACTTAACTTTCTGCTGGGTAGATGCAGCCAGAGTCTCATAACTTTAAGAATCTATTTTGGTATTCTCTTGGAAAATTTCTGTCTGGCATCTGTCTAACTCACTGTGGTGGTGTGAGGATTAAGGAGCTAATAACGTATGTGGTAATTTAAATCCAAAAGCCTTCATAGAAGAATGCATTCAAAAAAAGTGCTAGGCTGCCTGCCCTCTGTTAGGCTTCCAAATATGTCCTTGTCTTAGCATTAGCAACTTTTTTTCAAATTCTGCTCATGACAGTTCTTTGGATTGTAAACTGCCAGGTTCAAGCTAGTTATGCCAGGGAACAGAGCTATAAAAGAAAAAGGTGACTTTAGTCAAATCATTGTAGATAGGAAAGGAGGTCTAATAAAGATCATCTAGTAATAATCAAGTATGTAGCAGTGTAGAGCAACAACTGGTTTGTGAAATATGGAGGCAGGCTTAGGTTATGGAATTCCAACAGGATAATGCCCAGAAGCATTTTTAAGCCATTTTATTCTCTCTCCCTTCATTTATATGTGTGTATATTGATCTAAACCATTTTATTCTCTCTTCATTTATATGTGTGTATATTTGTCTGTCTGTCCACACATGCATATATTTCTATGCATTGTATAATGTATGTGTGTACACAAACATGTACACACACACACATATATATATACATATATAGATATAGATATATAATTTCCATACATTTCATACATATGCATATATGAGGGAGAGAGAGACAGAAGAGTGAGAGACACAGAGAGAGAGAGAGAGAGAGAGAGAGAGAGAGAGAGAGAGAGAGAGAGAGAGAGAGAGAGAAACTAGGTGGCTCATTAAATAGTGCTAGACCTGGAGTCAGAAAGACCTGACTTCAAATACAGCCTGAGATATTTAATAGCTCTGTGATCTTGACAAGTCACTTACCCCTCAGACTCAGTTTCCTCATCTGCAAATTGAGGATGATAATAGCACCTATATCAAAGGGTTGTTGAGGATAAAAGGGAGGATAAAAGCAAGTTAATATTTGTAAAGAGATTTGTAAAACTTCTAACACTGTCTAAGTGCTAGGTAGCTATTTTATATGTATATGTATCTACCCACATATAAATGAAGAGCACACACTCTTTACATTTTACATGTGAGAAAACTGTGACTCAGAGGGAGGAAGTGACTTTTCTGAGCTAACATTAAATGTATATGTGTGTGCTTGTATAAGTATATATGAGTGTGCATATAAATGTATATCCATGCATATGCACATATTATATATACATATATGTGTGTATGCATACATACTTTTACTCTTTTACTTTTGTCTCTGTGTGTGTGTGTGAATAAATGATTAGATACTTAAGAGTATATGTTTGGAGAGAATAAAAGTGTGCATGTGTGGTGTATAACATATACATGTTATAAGTATATGAGGAGAGAGAGAGAGAGAGAGAGAGAGAGAGAGAGAGAGAGAGAGAGAGAGAGAGAGAGAGAGAGAGAGAGAGAAAGAGAGAGAGAGAGAGAGAAGCACCTAGGTCCATTCATGCCTGAATTAACAAGGTACAAGCTGTTCAACTTTGGCTTAAAAACCTCAAGCGAAAGGAAACTATACCTCCTTAAGCTCATTTTACTTTTGGATAACTATGATTTTTAGAATGTTTTTCTTTACATCAAATCTAAATTTGTCTCTATAACCTGTGTTTGCTCCTGTATCTATCCTATGACATATCTGTCCTATGTTCAAGCAGAAAAAAAATTTAATCTCTCTTCCACTTGAAAGCCCTTCAAAAACTTCAAGGTACCTATCACATCCATTTTAACTTTTTTCATCTTTGAGCTTAAAAAAAGCAGATTTCCTTTAAATAATCCTTAAATAGCAGTCTCAGGAACAGTATCCTGGTTGCTTTGCCCAAGATATGTACTAGCTTATTAATATCCTTCCTAAAATGTGATATCCAGAATTTTCAGATTTGGTTTATTCAAGGTATGAAAGGGCCAGACCATCTTTTTCCCTATTTTTGAATATTATGACTTCCTTCTGAGACTTTTGTATTTCATATTTCATTAACATACCACAACACTGGTAGAATATTTATGTTAAAAAGATGAGCCAAATTAATTAACTTATTCATTGCCATGCCAACGAAACTATCAAAACCATGTATTCAACTGGAAAAATAATTATGAAATTCATTGGGAAGAATGAAAGGTCAAGCATCTCAAGGGAAATAATAAAAGAAAATAGGAACATGGAAGCCTAACAGTATTAGATGTCAGTCTATACCTCAAAGTGGTAATCATTAAAATTATGTGTTGCTATTTGGAAAAAAAATAAAAGAAGTTGCAAGGTGTAACCAATTAGGTACAGCACATACAGAAGCTATCAACCTGAATAAGTCTAGTGTTTGATAAGCCTAAAGATCTTAGCTACTGGAACAAGGATTGACAAAGCCTCCTAGAAAAATTGGACAAAAGCCTGGAAAAAATCAGGTTTAGATTAACATCTCATACCATATACCAAGAAAAGCTCCAAATGTATACAAGACCTAAATATGTCACATTATAAACAAATTAGGAGAGCAAGAAAGAAATTATGTTTCAGGTCTATGATTAGGAGATGAATCCATGAACAGAGGTGTATCAGTAAGCACCCCAACATACACAGGTGGACCTGCTACCACAGGTTCCTAAATCTGTACTCATGAAAGGAGAGCAACTTTCAAGGGGTTAACAATCACTTTAACCCAGCACAGGTATCAGAGACAATCAAAATCAAAATTTCAGAGAAAATACAGAGAAATCAAAAATCAACTGACATGCTTCCAAAATGTCTGACCACTGTATACATATATAGTTACCAGAGAGGGAAGCATTAACTTCTGGATTTTAGCCAGGGTGAGTGGTTCCCTAGTGGCTTCACAGAGACTCCCTGCCCAAAGAAACACTTCCAGTCAGTAAACCCCAAAGTAAAACCTCACCCTTAGAGTATTTATACACTTTTAGACCCTCTGACCCAATGCCCCAATAGAAAGAAAACAAAAACAGAAGGTATTTGGGACTCTCCTACAAAACAACTCTCCTAATCAAGCTTCCCAAAATGGGCAGGCCATCAATGGATGGGAAAGATCCTCCTCATTTACATTATTTAATCAGAGGTACTTTTAGTAAAGCAAAAACAGCAATAGATCATAATTTGATTGCCATTACAAAAGGACAGAGTGGATCATAGGAGACAATTTTGACTATGTAAAATTTAAAAGTTTTGGCACAAATAAATCAATGAAACTAAGATGAAAGGGAATGAACTAACTGAGGAAAACATCTTTGCAGGAAATTTTTTTGATAAAGGTCTTATTTCCAATCTATATAAGGGACTGATTCAAATTTATAAGAATAAGAGCCATTCCCCAATTGATAAATGACCAAAGATATGAAAAGGTAATTTTCAAAAGAAAGAAATACAATTTATCCGTAGATTTACGAAAATAAATTTCCGAATCATTAATAGTTAGAGAAAAGCAAGTTAAAGAAATTCCAAGCTACCATGTCACATTTAGTAGATTAATAAAATTGACAAAACAGATGAAAAAAACAAATATTGGAAGGGCAAAGGGAAACAGACACTTAAGTTTTGGTGGAATTGTGTGTTGGTCTGACCAATCTGAAATGCATTTTGGAACTATACTCACAAATTTTCATGGCCTTTGATTTCTCAGAACAACTATTAGTCCTACACCTGAAAGAGATAAAGAATGAGGAAAGGGTTCTACACACACACACACATACACACATACACACACACAATTTATATTTGCTCTTTTTGTGGTAGCAAAAACCCCCTGAAAACTATGGGGATGCCTTCAAATTGGCAAATGACCAAGCAATCATGTTGTATGAATGTAACTGAAACATGCTCTATTATGGTAAATCATGGAGGAGAATGGTTTCAGAGAAACCTGTAAAGATTTATATGAATGGATGTAGAATAAACAGAACTAGGATAACAACAAACCATTGTAAAAATAAATAATTTTGAAAGACTTAAGAGTTCTTTGATAGATTTGATGATCAAACATGATTCCAGAGCAGTAATGATAAGGAAAAATGTTATCCATCTCCTCAGAGAGATGATGAATATATATGTGCAAGACATGAATTTTTAGACATGAACAATATGTAAATTTATTTTGCTTAATTCTGAATACTTAATGCACAAGTTTTAATTTCCTTTTTTCCCCCAACATGTGCACTAGGGAAGGAAGAAGTTGCAAGGAGAGAAAATAAACATATGAAAAAAATAATTAAATAAAAAAGATGAGCATTTGCTTTCACAAGAGGCTCAGGTTCATTAAAGGAACTCTTCAGTTTCTTAAAGGCAATTGAGCCCACCATGCTCCTCTTCTTCAACTCTGGGTCCAGCTTGTTGTCCATCTATACAATCTGTTCTAGAGCTACATTGATTGACAAGGCTATTGATCCAAATACGTGTTTTATTCTGGGAAAGAGATACTCTTCATCCACTTGGTCTTCCATATGTAGAAGACCAGGTCTAGCTTCTTTGAATGAATACAGATTTGTTCCTGGAAGCGAACAATGTTCCACATCTTGTTGCAATCTACATCATATAATCTCCAAACAAGAGTATGTGAAGGACTATCCTATTGATAGTGTATCCCACAACAACTTGACCTCTGTCCTATATCTCCTCTATCACAATGACAGACATTTTTAACAAGAAGCTGCTTATTCTGTGCCTTGTTTGATATTTAAGATCACAGACTCACTGAATAACAGATTCTGAATGAATTAAAACTAAATATTATTCAGATGGTCATGGAAAGGTCTTCCAACAATTCAGATAACAACGTATCCATGCTTACTCTTTCTGAATGATTCTTGTTCACACCCTTCCATAAATATGTTGCAAGGAGGAATCTACTCAAATTCTTTAGGTTCCTTACCAATTTCTTTTAATGTCATGAGGTTACAAGTAGAGCCTACTGGTTGAAACAAATAGCTTGTCCGTCAGAATACTTTCATTAACCCAAAGTAACAAGCCCATCGTTTTTCCCTTATTCATTTCTTTGACAAACAGGTTCTCCTCTGTGAAACTTGCTTTATAATATTTCATTATACTCACATCCCTCTTTCACCTGGATGATAACTCAATTCTTTGGATGCTATAGCATACCATAAAAACTAAAACTGGAGGAAGAGCCAAGGAACTAGTAGAAGCAGGGACTTTAAGAGCTCTCCCCATAAGCCTAGCCAAATACTTGTAAAAAATTACTATAAACAAATTCTGTAACTGCAGAACCCACAGAATGAGAGAGTAAAGCAAACCTCCAGCCAAAGATCCTGGAAGGTCATGCTGTTCTGGGAGTTAATTTCAGTCCAGTGTGGACCGCATGGGCACAGACAGGACCTCAGTAGGTCTCTCTCTGTGTGGGCATCATCTCTGGCACTTGTAGCAGTTTCCAGACTTTACAACCCCAAAACTTTGAGGACATATTGGAAGGTCAGTGGAAAAAATCTGTTGAACCTGTGTGAGAGAGTAGAATGGTCTGGCCCCAGCCCCAGGGCAGCAGAAAAGGTGGAGAAACCCAAGGCAGTCAAAGCAGCAGCAGGGGCAGCAGTGGTAGATATTTCTGGAGCTCTAGACCCACAGACTGAGGGGGGATCAAGTGACTGACATTACACCCCTCCACCAACACTAGAAGCAGAGAACCACCTTGACAGAGCTCAAAAGTCAAGTAAATGGCTAAGGAAATGGGCAAAAACCAGAAAAAGAAACAGACTATAGAGTCTTACTTTGGTGACAAGGAGGGACCAAATATATACAAACAGAAGAAGATAACAAAGTCAAGTTTCCTGCATCCAAAGCCTCCAAGAAAAATATGAATTGGTCTAAGGCCATGGAAGAGCTCAAAAAGGATTTTGAAAATCAAGTAAGAGAGGTGGAGGAAAAACTGGGAAGAGAAATGACAGTGATGCAAGAAAATCATGAAAAATGAGTCAGCTCTTTCTAAAGGACACTCCCAAAAAGTTGAAGAAAATAACACCTTAAAAAATAGACTAACACAAATGGCAAAAGAGATCCAAAAAGACAATGAAAAAGGAATTCTTTAAAAAGCAGAGTTGGTCAGATGGAAAAGGAGATCCAAAAGCTCATTGAAGAAAATAATTCCTTAAAGATTAGAATGGAGCAGATGGAAGCTAAGAACTTTGTGAAAAAGTGAGATATTATAAAACAAAATCAAAGGAATGAAAAATAGTAGACAACGTCAAATATCTAATTGGAAAAAGAGTTGACCTGGAAAATAGATCCAGGAGAGGCAATTTAAAAATAATTGGACTACCTGAAAGCCATGATCAAAAATAGAGCCTAGACATGATCTTTCAAGAAATCATTGAGAAAAACCACCCTGATATTGTAGAACCAGAGGGTAAATGTATATTGAAAGAATCTACTGATCACCTCCTGAAAGAGATACCAAAAGGAAAGCTCCTAGGAATATTGTAGCCAAATTCCACAGCTCCCAGGTGAAGGAGAAACTATTGGAAGA
Organism: Notamacropus eugenii; assembly: GCF_028372415.1. Taxonomy (NCBI): domain Eukaryota; kingdom Metazoa; phylum Chordata; class Mammalia; order Diprotodontia; family Macropodidae; genus Notamacropus; species Notamacropus eugenii. The sequence goes on from NC_092872.1 coordinate 70,605,279, forward strand.
AGACAGAAAGAAATAATTCAAGTACTGTGCAAGCACAATCAGGATAATGCAAAATCTAGCAGCTTCTACATTAAGGGATCGAAGAGCTTGGGATATGATATTCCAGAAGTCAAAAGAACTAGGATTAAAACCAAGGATCACCTACCCAGCAAAATGGGGTATAATGCTTCAGGGGAAAAATGGTCATTCAGTGAAACAGAGCACTTTCTAGCATTCTTGAAAATTTGAATGGAGCTGAATAGAAAATTTGACTTTCAAACACAAGAATCAAGAGAAGCATGTAAAAGTAAACAGGAAAGAGAAATCATAAAGGACTTACTAAAGTCAAAATGTTTACATTACTACATGAAAAAATAATATCTGTAACTCTTGAGGCTTTTCTCAATATTAGAGGAGTTGGAGGGATTATACACACATACACACATATAGGATGATATCTAAAAGTTAATTTAAGGGGTGAGAAAGGAATATATTGGGAGAAGGAGAAAAGGAGAAATGGAATGGAGTAAATTATCTCTCACATAAAAGAGGCAAGAAAAAACTTTCAATGAAGAGAAGCAGGGAGGAGGTGAGAGGGAAAGAGTGAACCTTACTCTCATCGAATTTGCCTTAAGGAGGGAATAACATGCACACTCAATTTGACATGAAAATATATCCTACATTATGGGAAGTTAGGAGGGAAGGAATAATTAAGGGTTGGGGGATGATAGAAGGGAGTGCAAATGGGAAAAGGGGGTCATTAATAGTAAACACTTTTGAAGAGGATAGGGTCAAAAGAAAGAGTAGAATAAATGGGGAGCAGAATAGGATGGAGGGAGTTTGAACCCTGGTTCAGTCACTTACTAATTGTATGATTCTGGGCAAATCACCTCTTCTCATCATTCCCCTCTATTTTCTTGTAGGACAAAACAGATTTCTATACTCCATTGTCTGTATGTTTTATTCCCCAGTTGCATGCGAAAAGAATTTTTAACATTAATTTACAAAACTTTGAGTTTCAAATTCTCTCCCTTCCTAACTTCCTCATTTGCCTCCACTGAGAAGACAAGCAATTCAATATAGGTTATACATGTGTAGTCATGCATAACACTTCCATAACATCATAAGACTGAATCCTGGGCTGTAGGAACTTGCCTGTCCTTTATAGTCAGAGGTGCTTTTCAGATTCTAAGATCAGCCATTGATTGCTTCTGATCGATTTAACATTACATAGACTGTGTATAGAAATACCATGGGTTCTTCGTTATTTTCACCCTTTCTTCTAAATGTCCAAACTTGAAGACACTGAGGCAGGGTGAGACAGTGGAAAAGAGATTGACTTGGGATTCCAAAGACCTGGGTTCAAGTTCTGGTTCAACTAATTACTAACTGTGTCACCTTGGAAAATCAACCAACCAGTAAGTATTGGATAATCATCTGCTATGTTCTGGGTATTAGAGATGCAAAGACAAAGCTAACAGAGCTAAAACTTCACTGTACTCTAGAATCTTATATTCTATGAAAAGAATTGACAAGATAAATACAACAAAATAAAATTTCCAAGGCATTTTGGAGAGGGTTATTTTCCACTGGGGGTAATCAGGAAAGGTCTCATGTAGAATGCAGTTTTAGGCTGAGCTTTGAAGAGGGAAGACATTACAGGAGCAAGAAACAACCATTGCTTAGGCATGAATTATGCCTAGAAAAGGTTAATGTGTGAAGATAAATCAATAAAGTTTTGATTCAATATTGTCTTATTTTTGCCCTTGTCAAATAAAGTCAACAAGCATCTATTGAGTGCCTATTCAAGGCACCATGCTAAGTTTTGGAAATACAAAAAAGGCACAGGTCTGATCATGTCACCCATCTCTACTAGTAAAATGCTTTGTTGGTATTCAATGTCCTTCATAACCTAGTCCCACTCTGACCTCTCCACTCTTCTTAAACTTACTCTCCTACACGCAATATTCAATCCAACGACACTGATCTCCTGGCTATTCCACAAATAAGACATTTCATCTCTCAGTTCCAGGCATTTTCTCTGCATGTCCTCCATGCCTTGAATGCTCTCCCTCCTCTGGGCTGACCTCTTTGGCTTCCTTTAAGTCTCATCTAAAATCCTACCTTCCAAAGGAAGCTTCCCCCATCCCCTCCTAATTCTACTGCCTTCCCTCTGTTTATAGTTGTACCTTTCACATTATGACTTTCTTCATCACATTTTCATTATGTTGCTGGTTGGCATAAGAAAATAAATTGGAATTTTTTTTGGAAATTTTGCAGAAACTGCAGACAGCATGCAAAGGCCAATAGAAAATGTTTAGAAATTCAGAAATGCGCAAATATATGTATATGATTGTATAATATCAACTCAAATTTTACAATAAGGTACTGTAAAAACTCCATAAAAGAAAAAGAAAAAAATCAGGCTTCTTCTTTGGTATTAAAGGAGGGCCAAAGAAAATTCATGTGGATTTTCCAGATTACAGGGGCACCCTACCCCTATCCCCCAATCTTCATGTGGAAGGGATATTAATTTATTTCTATTTATTCTATTTATAATTTGCTTTGTATACATTTGTTTGCATGTCGTATTGCCTCATTAGATTGTAAATTTCTTGAAGGCAGGGACTGTCTTTTGCCCCCTCACCCCCACCCTTTTTTGTCTTCTTAGTACTTAATACAGTAACTGGCACATAGCAGGTGCTTGATAAATATTTATTGATGGATTTCTTGGTTGACTGAGATTAAAGATTAGAGGGATGCAAGAGGGTCATTAAAGATACAAGAAGGATCACTTCATTATCAGAAGTAGCAGAAAATTAGGAGGTGATATTAAAGGAATTTAAGATGAAGGGAAGATAAGACATGGTAGCTCATGATATTTATCTCCATTTTCTCAACAAACTAAGAGGCAAAATCCACAGTGAAGAGTGTATTGTGGTTTCGAGGTATGGAAAGTTTTACAAAAGAATGTTGAAAATAGATCCCGAGAGGAATGAAATAGCAAATCAATTAAAGATGAATAAAATAATTGCCTTGCTTTAGTGAAGGTCTGTGACATGAATTTATAATTTATCTAGTGAACATGTTATTGGAACTTTCTCTAGCTCCATTGGTAGGTGTGATTTAAGCATGGAATTTGGCAAGAGATATATGGTGATAGGCAAAGCCATAAAGGATTCAAGGAGAGTTGGGAGTTTGGAGTTGAAGAGCTTAACTATTAGTGATGAGATTAGGAATACAGAAAAATAAAGTGACAACAGAATTAATGGACTAAAAATATACTTAAGGGTGGAGGGATTAAAAGCCATAGTAAAGATGAAGAATTAAGTTTAGGAGGAGGGAGTCATAGGAAGAGGTGGAATAATAGGAGGTTGTGGTCAAAAAGAGGACTTCAGAATTTTTTGAATAAACTTTACTCTTCATTGACTCATTTAAATCTTCTTGGAATTCTTTATTTTCATTGTTTCTTATAGCACAGTAATATTTCATTATTTCCACTTTGTAAAGTTTGTTTAGTTACTCTTTCCAAGGGATGTATGCTTCTTTTTTTAAATAACTTTGGAACCCACCAAAAATCCTTTCACTCACTCTGGAGTAGTGATGATTCAGGACTCTCAAAGATTATGTCAGCAGAGTTAAAAACTCTGGAAGGTGCTACTAAGTGGGACAGTCTTTAAGTACTGGTTGTGTGATAATAATTTTTCATCTTTAATTTCCTTTTATTAATGTTTATTGTTTGGGGCTCAAGGACATTCTTCCTGCAACTTTTGGCTAACTGAAAGCCAGTCTTCTGTTAATATTAACCTCACCTGACTAAAACTTACTCATTGAATAATTATGTTAAAGGAAGACTTTTGACATTCCTGACATAAAAAAAAGAACAATGAGAAGAAATGAATGTAGTATTTTTGAAACTAACTCCAAAAGATTTTATTTGTGAGAGAATTTCCCTAATGCCAAGTCTTAAAGATATTTAGATACCTTCTTGACAATTAGCCCATTATATCTTCTTTAAAACATAAATGTATGGTTTTGTAAGTGTAGGGTTATGGAAACCCAGTGTTTAATCTATAACCTGACTTAGTTTACCTATACAGTCTGTTTAAGTGGTTTGTTTCCTTAGGGGAATGTATAAGACTGTGATTCTGCTTAACTATATTTTCTCAACTTTTATAAATTAATAGATGCATGTCACTATGAATATCTTAAAATTTTTATGGGCTAAGAGAATGTACAAGATTATAATATGTAAAGAATTATTTTCTGTCATTTTACATAATTTTGTTTATAAAAGCCTTTTTAGGATCCACATTTTTGTTCAGAGTTTTTCTTTTTTCATTTTTTCTCCTGAAGCCTGAACCTGTTTTTAAGCATAATAAGACTTAGTATTTTTTTACCCTGAATAATTTTCACATGTAGTAGGTTTATTTTGGAAGCAATCATCTACCTACCACATGAGTAGATATTTCTGTCATAACAGTCACACAATGGCCTCAGTGTCAGTTGTCTAAGGACAAGGCAAGTTAAATTCAGACAAACTCATCAGCAAGTTGGAGTATGGCATACTTTTCAGGCATGGCAACTCTTAGAGGATGTTTACTTACTTATAGAGGGATTGTTGTCATCTATATAGGTCGATGGATTAATCACACCAACAAAATTGTAGTAGCAGGGTCCTAGAACTGGAGCATATGGGGCCCTCAGTTGCAACTCATTCACCACGCCCTACTGCCTGGACCTACTCACTAGAAAATGCTGGGGAGGACAACTGACTATTGAGGGCTCTTGGACATAAGTTCAAACAAGGACATAGACCTTCCACCAAATTTATAAGAGGTAAAGTTAGAAGAAAAATAGAAATTAAGGACATTGAAGAACTTTTTATGAGAGAGAAGATTCTTCATCTCAGGGATGCTGGCAGTCAGTTCAAGTTCAATCAAGACCCAGGATGAGCAGGAAGGTATGATATGTGTGTGACCCCCTCAAATCTCACTACAAAGTTTTCTTATTTGATCTGGTAGTCTTAATTCCTCAGTGACAGGGAGACTGGAAAGCAGAGTCTTTCATTTACCTCTCAGAACGTTAAATTAACAGAGTATAGGAAAATCTTCCATACAAACAATGTCCATAAATGGATAATATGATTATTAAAAAATATATGTTTATACAGTGGAGTTTATACAGGTGTAAAATGTCATTCTGGCCTTAATTTTCTGAGTTAAAAATGTACACTCTAAAATCATCATTCTGATCAATATTCACTTTGTTGAGAAGGTTTTCACATTACTAGACAATAATAAAAACTAATACACTTTCTCCATATTATATTGCCCGTTGCCTACTCTTTCCCCTTACTATTCCTTATCTGTCCTTTCTGTGTGCTTGGAAGTCAGGAGAACAGAGTTCTAGACCTGATCCTGTCTTTAAATTAGCTCTATAACTTTTGCTAAGTCACTTCCTATATTTGGACCTCAGTTTCTTTGTCTAAGAAATGAGAAGATCAAATTTCTTTGGCTATATCGAACTCATGACCTAAAACTCCCAAGTGATTAAAATACAATTGGAACTATTTAACAGAATAAATATATAATTTACCATTGATAATATTAATTTGTGATTTTTCCAGTCAATATACAGGGATTCATTTCTATTTGAGTTTGACACCATTAGAGTTGATCACTAAGATCACTTCTACTTGGATCTATTTTTTGGAATTGTTCTCACCTTTTTGTTTTTACATCACCTACATTTCCAGAGATAGCTCTCCTTTCTTCTCCATGAAGAAGTCTGTTCATTCTATTATTAAACAGGATAGTATTTCTGTAGTCTTTCATTTTGCAGATGATGAGACTGAAGCAAGAGCCAGGCAGGTTTTTGGGGGGTTGGGAGAGTGGATACAGGAGAGGGAGATTTGCACAGGGCTTCTCAGAATTTGAAACTACAACTCAGGTTTTCTGATCATCTCTAGTCCACTAATCTGTGGCACCCACTGTTAACCTAAAAGAACAGTATCAAAGAGATTTAGAGGAGGTTTTTCTTGTAGGATTTTCAATTGAAATCAGAAAGTACAGCAATTCTTTAAAGATAGACTAATCTTGAGAGATTTACCTTTTCATGCCAAAGAAGTTTCTGTGAGTGCCAGATAATCATCTGAACTTTGGGATGCTTATCAGAACTGAACTTCTGAACCTTTTGAAGCTCACTCTCTAGTGTCTGATATCCAGGTTGGATGATTCGTTTTATAAATGGTATGCGTTCAGACTTAAGTTTCCGATTTTGCTTCCTATATTTTGTTTTGGGGTATGGAGAAGGTAGCAGCCTGTCTCCCTTCCACTTTCCTTTTTATAAATGCATATAGTATTTATTCTTGGCATAGAATCAATAAAAACAATAAAGCAGAGCACAATAGCAATAAAACAATGTATAATGAAACATATACTATTTGGATTGGTTTCTAAAACCTCTCCCTGATCAGTGCTGAAATATTAAGACACTGAAGAACTTTCCATTTAATTTTCCCCCATGGGAGAGAAGATTCTTCATCTCAGGGATGCTGCCAGTTAGTTCAATTAAGTCCCAGGATGAGTGGGAAAGAGTGATATGTGTGTGACCCCCTCAGGTCTCACTATATACGTTTCCCATTTGATCTCATAGTCTTAAATCCTTAGTGATGAGACGAGTAGATAGCAGAGTCTCTCCTTTATCTCTCAGAACATCTAATTACAATCTTGAGGCCAATTCAAATGAATCAGAAAGAAACTCTCTGCGTTTTTGCTGAGGAATATTTCAACTTACATTTATTTGACACCTACTACATGCAGGTCACTATGCTAGGTACCAGGGGAGGATAAAAAAATAAGACTTCATATAAATAGAGGTACGAAGATATTTATGCAAAAAATAGCAATACAAAATATTGTATTGTAAATGTTATGAGTGCTATACGTGTTCAGAAGCAACAAAGATTATTACTAGTTAGAATATTTGAAGAAGGTTTTAGAGAAAAGGCAGCCATGAATAATGATATCTAACCTTGTTGTAATGCCATTTACACTTCACAACAATCTATGAGGTAGTTTCTATTTTTGCAAAGGAGGAAACTAAACATAAGTGAATTGTTCATTGTATACAAACAGTAAGTATCAAAGCCAGGATTTGAACTTGTTTTCCTGATTCCAGATCCAGCACGCTATCGACTATACTATACTACCTCTTGTAAAAACAAGTGGGAGCAGTGAAATCAGAGGGAAGAAGTTCAGGTCTACTTTGATGCTTACTGCCTGTATAACTTTGAACAACTTACTTAACCTCTGTGGTACTCAGTTTCCACATCTGTAAAATGAGGGGCTTGGATAAGATGGCCCCAGAGGTGTTCCTTTCAACTGTAAATCTATGATCCTATGATCCTAAAATTTCAACAGATGGATTATGAATCAGGAGGCCATTTCAGGCTAAGGAAACTGGGATAAGCAAACAAAGTTGGTTTTCATGGGCAGCAAGTTGATCAGTTTGTCTGTAATGTTTTCTTATGGAAGTAAGGTTAGAGACTAATTATGGTAGGCTTTAAATGTTTGAGTAAGGAGTTAAGGCTCAATACTGCGGACAATGGAGAATCAAGCTTTTTGAGAAGTGAAGAGACATGATGAAAATACTGTTTCTTAACACAGAGGATTGATCGAATTAACAAATGCAATAATAGATCCATTATAGTCATGTTCAGCTTATTTTATATATATGTATATATATGTATACATACATATATATGTATATGTACATATACACACACACATATATAATGTGCATATGTATGTGTATATGTGTGTATGTATACCTAAAGCAGCTAGGTGGCACAGTGGATAGAATGTTAGCTATGGAGTCAGGAGGACCTGAGTTCAAATCTGAACTCAGATACTTACTAGATTTGTGATTCTGACCAAGTCTCTTAACCCTGTCTGTCTCAGTTTCCTTATCTTTAAATGAGCTTGGGAATGAAAGAAGCCACTCCGTTATCTTTGCCAAGAAAATCCCAAATGGGGTTTTGAAGAGTCATACATGACTAATAGATGAAACAACAATACATACATATGAATAGATACACATAAACATATTTGTTTAAGTGGAAATCCTCATAAAAATCACTGAATAGAGAGATTGAGTTTAAAACTAGAAAAGAAAATATATTGAACTGGTGACAGGTATGATTTGGTAAAAGATGATATGATGAATTTCTTACTGACTGTCAGTGCCAAGGCATGGATGCAGCAGGTTGTGCATACAAGTAGAGGAATTCCTACATATGCCAGTAATAAAACAGAAGGGCAGACAATATGGCATGCAAGAATACTGGAAATCAGTCATAAGAGACTAGGAGTCAGCAGCAGAAAGCTATTAGGAGGCAGAGTGGCATAGTAGAAAAATGTATGTAAATTGGAGTCACTAGAACTGAGTTAAAATCTCTGCTATCTGTGCAACCTTAGGAAAAGTATTTAACTTAAATCCCATTTGCTTCATTTTAAAATGAAAGGGTTGGACTAGGTAACGTGAGGTTCCTTTCAGTTTCGTATTTTTGATCCTGTAAGAAAGGAAGACTCAAGTCTGGCAGCATTAAAATTCTGGCAATTGAAAGGGCCTTAGCACAAAACCAGAATACCAGGTTTTCAATCCTAACTCTACTTTTAACAAGTTACACATCTTTGGGCAAGTCACTCTATTCCTCAAAGCCTATTTTCTCATTTGTAAAATGGGAGTGGACAGTACTTCAACTATCACACTACAGTGTGATGAAGTTCATGTGAAAGAATGTATGGAAATTACTTTGTAACAATGAAGTGTTATGTGAATGTAAGATAGGAGTAGGAGTGATAGCAGTGTGTACAATGATGGGAGAGAAAGAAAGAAAGAAAGAAAGAAAGAAAGAAAGAAAGAAAGAAAGAAGAAGAAAGAAAGAAAGAAAGAAAGAAAGGAAGGAAGGAAGGAAGGAAGGAAGGAAGGAAGGAAGGAAGGAAGGAAGGAAGGAAGGAAGGAAGAAAGAAAGGAAGAAAGGAAGAAAGAAAGAAAGAAAGAAAGGAAGGAAGGAAGGAAGGAAGGAAGGAAGGAAGGAAGGAAGGAAGGAAGGAAGAAAGAAAGAAAGAAAGAAAGAAAGGAAGAAAGGAAGGAAGGAAGGAAGAAAGAAAGAAAGAAAGAAAGGAAGGAAGGAAGGAAGGAAGGAAGAAAGAAAGAAAGAAAGAAAGAAAGAAAGAAAGAAAGAAAGAAAGAGAAAGAAAGAAGGAAAGAAAGAAAGGAGGAAAGAAAGAAGGAAAGAAAGAAAGAAGAAAGGAAGGAAGAAAGGAAGGAAGGAAGGAAGGAAGGAAGGAAAGAAAGAAAGAAAGAAGGGAAGAAAGAAGAAAGGAAGGAAGGAAGGAAGGAAGGAAAGAAAGAAAGAAAGAAGGGAAGAAAGAAAGAAAGAAGGGAAGAAAGAAGAAAGGAAAGAAGTAAAGGAAGGAGAATGGTAAGGAAAGAACTCCTATTACATAAATTCAGAAATGCAAAACACATTCCCATAATAGTCATGTTTAAAATGAACTTTTATTCTGCAAATTAGCCCATTATCTCTCTGTCATGCTGCCAATAGCATTTTTTCTCTTATCAGTCCTCTGGAATTAGGGTTGGTCAAAGTTGATCAAAGATAAGTCTTTCAAAACTGTTCGTTAATATTATGTTGATTTTATAGCATGAATTGTTCTTTTGGAACTGCTAACTTCACTCTGCATCGGTTCATATAAAACTTTCCATGTCTCTCTGAAATTATTTCTTCCACCCTCCCACCCCATTCATTTCTTATAGCATAAGAGCAACAGTAACTCTGCTGTGGAGATATTGAATGGATTAGAAGCCTTCCTCTTCTCAAGTATTCTCAATCTGAGCTCTACAACCTTGGTTTAAAAAAATGTCAGTAGCTGTATTTTTAACATGATTGGTTTCCTTTGTAACTTCATGTATTGTGTATTAAGCATTTATACATTATTCTGAGAAGGGATTCATAGATTTCAACAGACTCTCAAAGAGGTACAAGATACACAAAAAAGTTAAGTACAACTAATCTGTTTTTTTCTTTCACATTTTCTTGGATCCAGTCCTGTACTACTATCTTTCCTTTTTTACTACATGTCTGGCTCTCCTTTTTGATCCCACATTTCTTGATTAGCGCCTTTCAGTCCATTTTCTTTAGGCAAGGCATAGTTAGCTATAAGCTGAAGATTCACAATACCTAAAATTTTTATATTATTTTGCATTACTTTATACCTTGCAAAGTAATTTATATATATATGTACATACACACACACATACACACACACACACACATATATATTATCTCATTTGCTCTTGCAACTTCCTATGAGACAGATGAAGAAAGTGAAGCGGACAGAGGTTCAATGAAATGCCCGGGTTCACACAGCTAGTAAACATCTTAGGCAGAATTCATACTTAAGTCCTCTAAGTCTAGTACTCTATTTGCTCCACCAAGCTGCCTCCTCATTCCATTGTTTTTGTTGATTAACTATTGCATCATCACTGATTTTTTTTTAGACTTTGGGGATTGTAGTGTTCCAACTTTTAAATATTTCAATGGTCTAAGGCTATGAACAAGCAATTTTCAGAAGAAGAAATTAAAGTTATCTATAGCCATATGAAAAAATGCCCTAAATCATTATTGATTAGACAGACGCAATTCAAAACAACTCTGATGTACCACATTACACCTATCAGATTGGCTAACATGACAGAACAGGAAAATTATAAATGTTGGAGATGTGGAAAAGTTGGAACACTAATTCATTGTTGGTGGGGTTGTAAGCTGATTCAACCATTCTGGAGAGTACTTTGGAACTATACCCAAAGGGCTATAAAAATGCACTTTGACCCAGCAATTTCACTTCCAGGGCTGTATCCCAAAGAGAGCCTAAAAATGGGAAAAGGACCCACACGTACAAATATATAGTAGCTCTTTCTATGGTGGCCAAGAAGTGGAAATTAAGGCAATGCCCACCAACTGGGGAATGGTTGAACAAGCTGTCATATATGAATGCAATGGAATATAATTGTGCTATAAGAAATGATGAAAAGGTGGACTTCAGGAAAACCTGGAAGGACTTATATAAACTGATGCTGAGTGAAGTGAGCAGAACCAGGAGAATATTGTATATAGCAACAGCCACAGTGTGCAATGATTGGCTTTGATAGACTTAGCCCTTCTCAGCAACTCAAGGACCTAAAACAATTCCAAAGGACTCCTGATGGAAAATGCCATCCATATCCAGAGTCTATGGATTCCATGGAGTCTATGGACTCGAACTATGGAGTCTAATGCAGAGCAAAGCAGACTCTTTTCTTTTTTTTTGTTGTTTTGAATTGTTTTTTTCTTTCTCTTGGTGCCTCCCATTCATTCTAATTCTTCTATACAACATGACTAGTGTGAAAATATGTTTAGAGGGAATGTATATGTAGAGCCTATATAAGATTGCACGCTGTCTTGGGGAGGGAAGAGGGGAGTGAGGGGGAGAAATTTGAAAACTTATGGAAGTGAATGTTGAAAACTAAAATTAAATAATTAACTTAAAAAATAAAGACTTGAGAGCTCTAACTGAGGCAATGATCAACTATGATTCTAGAGGAATTAAGATGAAATGTACTAGCCACTTAGAGAAAGAGAAAGAAAGGAAAAGAGAGAGAGGAAGAGAGAGAGAGACAGAGAGAGAGAGACAGAGACAGACAGAGAGGGAGAGATAGAGAGAGAGGGAGAGAGAGAGAGACAGAGACAGACAGAGAGGGAGAGAGAGAGAGAGAACCGACTCAAGATAAGGCATGTGTTCTCTAACATGCCAATAGGAAGTTGTTTTGCTTGACCATGCATATTTGCTATAAGAGATGTTTCTCGCCTTGGGGGAAAGGTGGAAGAATGACTAGGGATAGAAAATAGGCTAGGGTGGGGGGAGGGAGAAAGAAAAGGTAGTTGTTGAGACAATTAAACAAATTAAGAGAAGAGAAGGAATACCAGAAAAAAAGCATAAATAAACAGGACAGTTTTGCTTAAAGCGATGGAGAAACCAACAACATACTTTAAAAGAACAGTAAGTTGTACACAACAGAGATCTTCATTTTCTTATAAATCCTGTTTTTTTCTTCTGTTGTGTATGAGGATATACCTAGTTTTGTGTCTTCATTAAGTTTAGAATTTTTTTTAAAGAATGATTGTGGTGATCCATGTTTTGCTATCATATACTACAGTATACAGGTGTCAAAAAAATAAGGTGATCCATGTTTTGCTATCATATACTACAGTATACAGGTGTCAAAAAAATAAAAGATTTCTTTTTATGTGTTAGAGGATGTTGTTTGGTTGTTTTTCAGTTTTCTTCCAGGAAGAGGAGTCTTTCTGACTCCAGGCCTGACACTCTATTCACTGCACCACCTAACTGCTCTGTGTTAGGGGATAGTTGGGAATATTTGAACGCTCACCAATTTTTTCAAATATAAAAAGCTCATTATTTTCCTCCTGGTCAATTATTGGCCCAGCTTAATGTCTGCTTCCATTGTCTTCCCAAGACATATATGGTGATCTAATTCAATGCAATGCTCATCCAATTGCATACCATTCATTAGACAATAGACATTCTCTATATTTTTCCTGACTAATTTGTTAGGCTAATCTCCTTTTGGGTGGTTAGAAATCTCATTGGAAGAGACCCAGATGCCTTCTACTGCTTGATAAAATCAGCACAGTATCAGTTATAAGGATAATAAGCATGACAATCTACAGAGGAGTATTGGGTAAATGTTGCTGTTGATAGACAGTCCTTATTGTGGAAGAACTGGCCCATGACAGTTGTGAACAGATTTATAAGCATATATCTCTGCTTTACATATTGTCTAATATATTAATAATCAGATTATTGAATAGAGGTTTCTCTGTGGTTGAATCTATAATAAAATTCTGAAAGTTCTTTACATATTACATATTGTATTGGTAAAACCTTTTCAGAAAAGAAACTTTAAGGCCGCATTTTGCTTTATTGAATTAATTTTTCTTTTTATAATAAACAAAACCAGCAGGATGTTATGTTTTCTTCACTTTTCAAATAATTGTGATAGCCAAACAAAGCAAATTTCCATGTGGGCTGTATCCAAAAATACGTCTTTCATTTTGCATTACAGATTGTGGATGTACTTCACGTTCAGCAGTTTTCCTGGTAGGAGGTGAGTAGCATGTGCTATCACTGGTTCCCTGGAATTGTGATTGGCCATTGTATAACTCAGAATCCTTGAGTTATTTAAAGACAATTGTCTATGCAGTGTTGTTATTAGCACAGTGCCTGGCACACAGTAAGCACTAAATCAATGTTATTATTATTACATAAATTGTTCGTAGTTCTGCTGACTTTACTCTGCATCCATTTACATGAGTCTTTCCAGGTTTCTCTGAAAATGTCTACTTAATCATTCCTTATAGCATAGTCATATTCCATTACATCTGTATGCCAATTAAAGGGGCTCTTCTTTACTTTCTAGTTCTTTGGCACTTAAAAAGAAAAAAAAAAGACTTGTTATAAATACTTTGGTGCAAACAAGGTCTTATGCTTCCTTTTTATGTCTATGGAATAGAAACCTAGTAGTGGGTTGGCATGCTTTTGGAAATCATTGGCAAAAGCTCGCCTATCCCTTTTCCATGGCTTTATCCAACTTACACTTGAAACGTGTGTGGATCATTCTCATACACATTTTACAGAGCTGAGAAAGTAGACATAAGGATTATTGATTGTTATTGATGTTATTGATGTTCTTTTGAGCATTTTACTTGGTAATATCCTCTGCAATTTTTTCCTAATTATTAGATATCTTTCCTAATTTGAGATATTTTAAAAATTTATCCCTGAGCTTTGAAATCGTGTTGAATCTGAAAACATTTCTTTCCTACATACTTGACCAAGTTGAGGTGATATTCATTTTCCTAAGTGTCATTTCTCCTTTATTTGGCATGTTGGGGCAGTGGATAGAGCACCAGTGCAGGAGTCAGGAGGACCTGAGTTCAAATCTCACCTCAGACACTTGACACTTATTAGCTGCGTGACCTTGGGCAAGTCACTTAACCCCAGTTACCTCATCCTGGGTCATCTCCAGTCATCTTGATGAATACCTGGTCACTGGATTCAGATGACTGTGGAGAAGTGAGGCTGGTGACCTGCACAACCCTCCCTCACTCAAAACAAAGTCAAGCGTAAGTCATGTCATTATTTCTCTGATGGCATGATATTCTTTGTCAACAAAGGATGAACACATACAGCATGTTGGGAACTGAGAGTCCACATGTGGTGATTGTCACTATAATGTGAACGGATCTTTGTTAGACTTTTCATTTAGCTAGTTGATGGTCTGATTTGAGAATGACTCTCATTTTGGTAATTAATTATTTCCTGGATGTTAAAATATGGTCAATTTCCCATTTTTTTGAGTGCTTATCATGTCTATTGACTCGCTCTTGGAAGAAAAATGTCATGATATACGCACAACATGAAGCATCTCGGTAATCTATTGGTTGTTGTCCTCTTTTATTTCATATTCCTGAACTATGAAATTTGTATGAACATATATATATGTATGTATACATATATGCATGTGAATATTTTAAGCATATGTGCTTATATTGTATTTATGTGTACTGATGATATAGTGTATGGCATGATGGTTAGAATCCTGGCCAAAGAATAAGGTTTTTCTGAACTCCTAAATGAGGTAAGCTCCTAGATTCTACATCAAGCAAGAAAAAACTCCCTCCAGTTTCTGGGGGAAAAACCTCACCATTACATGTCTACATAACAAGAATATACATGCATATATATGCATATGTGTATGTTTGTGTGTTTGCATATGCATATGTTAATATGAACAGCACAGTGTAGTGGATAGAGACACATTGGAAGAGAGTTGTTTTTACTGTTGTTTATCTATATGATAGAAATCACAGGTCCTGCTTATATGTGTGTAAGTATTACATATGAAATATGGGCTTGAACAGAGGTGCCATACACATGTGTATATAGATATGGGTAAATTTTTAGGCATAAAAGTAGATACAAATAGAAATATATATATACCTAAACATAGACACAGATATGGATGACATAGATATATATTATAAAAGTTTTTAGACAGACACATGTACCTGTATACTTACTACATAAGTAATGTGTTTGGGAATGTAAAAAGTCAAACAGCATAAAATGGAGCACACCCTGTCATTCACCCCAAAGCTGCATCCTCCCACACATATCCAGAAGTCCAGACAGATCCCAGACTGTGACCCCACCACTGCCTCAGTGTATTGTGTTGAAAACTAGGGAAAAGACATGAGTGGGGTGTATTTCATGTCTTAAGTGAACCCCCAAAAGTAATATTGTTTCCAATATCAAGGTCAAACAGTTCAACAAAGACACTGGATTATAAAAAAGAAATTACACCAGGTTTTGTAAGAAAAAGATGATTATTTGATCAATGTCACTGTCACAGATGTCCACAGTGACAATGCTCATGCATAGACAAGGTTCTTGCCTCAGTTATCTGCTCTACTGGGAGACTACACTTCTCAGTCTTCGGACACTATAGTTGATATAGTAGACCTTCTGAGAAATTTCCTTCCACCGGCATTACTACTTACATCTTATCTTCCTAGTGTTCTTTGAAAAATCATTCCCCTGCTTATTTATTTCAGTCAGAGCCCATACAGAGAATCCATACAGAGAGTCAGTCAGTTGATAAACATTTATTAACCATAAGCACCTACTATATGCCAAGCACTATATTGAGCTCTGGAGTGGCAAAGGACAGCAAAATACAGTCCATGCTTTCTAGAAGTTCACAGTACAAACAACTACGTGCAGACAAACTATGTGTAGAATAAATTGAAAATAATCAACAAAAGGGAGGCACTAGAATTTAAGGGGAACCAGAAAAGGCTTCTTGTAGAAGATAGGATTTTAGTTGGGACTTAAAGGAAACTGACGAAGACAGGAGGGAGAGAACATTGCATGCATAGGGAACAGCCAGTGCAAATGCCCTGCCC
Organism: Notamacropus eugenii; assembly: GCF_028372415.1. Classification (NCBI taxonomy): domain Eukaryota; kingdom Metazoa; phylum Chordata; class Mammalia; order Diprotodontia; family Macropodidae; genus Notamacropus; species Notamacropus eugenii. The sequence goes on from NC_092872.1 coordinate 70,621,354, forward strand.
AGAGTCAGAAGTTGAAATGTCTTATGTAAGGATCAGTAAGGAGAGTGATGGTAGTGATGTAAGGTATAAGAAGACTGGAAAGTGAAGAGAGACCAAAGAATTTTATATTTAATCAGTATGATGATAGCGAGTCACTGGAGTATATAAAGTAATGGGGGAGAAAGACAAGGTCAGACCTGAGATTTAGGAAGAACATTTTGATAGCAGAGTGGAAGATGGATTGCGGTGGGGAGAAACTTGTGGTAAACTATTGCAACCATTCAGGCATGAGGTAATGAGGATTTGCACCAGTGTGGTGTCAGTGCCAGAAGAGAGAATGAGGCATGTACAAGAGATGTTATGAAAGTAAAATCAACAATTCTCGACCACAGATGGTATAGTCAGAAAGGGTTAGGAGTAAAGGCTAACAACCTAGATTTTGTGCCTTCTTTGGAAATGAGGTGCATACCCAAACCCCACAGAAAACCAAACAGAACTTCACTTCCATGTTTCTGAGGACAGAGACAGCCAGCCCTATGACATTTCCCCCTCCTTTCTCTGCCTTACACTGGCAGATGCTCATATAGAAGCATGGTTTTTACATACAGGAAAATAGGATGAGTAGAATGGCCATGGAGAAGGAAAAGGACTTCAAATATCCACTTCCTGAACTGGAGTGCAAATTAAAGGTCATGAACCCTAATGACATGCAAAAAAATATTAGTAAGTGTTATCATGTTTTCACCTTCCCTTTGCATGTTTACTTCCTTGCCATTCCTATGTTGTTGTTAGGGTTTTGTGGGTGTTTTTTTTTAAGTCCCTAAGTTATTTATTTATATTAAAAGATGATTTATAATCATCTTTTTCTTACAAAACCTGGTGTAAATACTTTTTTTATAATCCAGTGTCTTTGTTGAACTGTTTGACCTTGATATTGGAAACAATATTACTTCTTGGGGTTCACTTAAGACATGAAATACACCCCACTCATGTCTTTTCCCTAGTTTTCAACACAATACACTGAGGCAGTGGTGGGGTCACAGTCTGGGATCTGTCTGGACTTCTGGATATGTGTGGGAGGATGCAGCTTTGGGGTGAATGACAGGGTGTGCTCCATTTTATGCTGTTTGACTTTTTACATTCCCAAATACATTACTTATGTAGTAAGTATACAGGTACATGTGTCTGAACATAGAAAATAACTCAGTTATGTTGGCAACGTAGACTTTTGTTCAGGTCTAGATTTGAGAGACTCTACCTTTCTCATATTCACAAGTGTTAGACATTGAATAAATTCTAACCAGTTACTCTGTGAGTGAAACACATTGGTCCCTAAGATACTATTCAGTACTATCCTTAACATCCCAGTGCACCTGCCAAATCACAGAATTGTGAAATACCCTCTCGAGACCAGTATATTTTTAACAGAATTGCCTGATCTCCTGATAGAAAGTTATTAAAACAGATGCTTGAATAAAAATAGCTCTGTGTGTGTGTGTTCCAAGCTGTGATTTCATTGCTGCAGGGAAACTCCTTTAATTTATTCATATCTTCATCTTATACTCTTAAGGAGTTGCCTTATGGGGAGGGGTACTCAAAGGATAAATGACTTGCCTAAGGTCACATGGCCAGTATTTATCAGAAGTAGTGTTTCCACCCAGGTCTTACTGACTCTAAGACTAGATGGGTAGCATAATGGAGAGAGTAAAAGACCTGGAGTTAGTAAGTCCTGAGTTCAATCAAATTTGACTTCAGACACTCCTTAGCTATGTGACCAAGGGTAAGCCATTTAGTCATGTAATCTCTGCCTCAGTTTTTTTCATCTGTAAAATGGGGATGATAATAGTACCTATCTCCCAGGGTTGTTGTGAGGATAAAATGGATAAAATAAATATAATGTTTGTGAAGCACTTTGTAAACCTGAAAGGATGATATAAAATCATAGCTATTATTCCATGGTGCCCCTCTATTCTTTTGATTGTTGGTATCTGGGTATCCACTAAAACCCTGCCTGATTCTTAGTCTTCTGTCTAATTCCAAACTGATCTTTCAATTTTTTTTTCCCCAGATGTTCTTGGTATCTTTGTTTGGATAGATTACTGAGCATTTGAATGCAACCTATTTTCAAATAGCGATGGTTTCCTTCTTTGCATTTATATTCTTAGTACCTAGCCCAGTGGTTGGTGCATAATATCCACTTAATAAATGCCTATTGATTTATTGAGTAATTCATTAGGGATTGAATACTGGCACACTGCAGACTGATATTTCAAAAGTTTTCAAATGCATATAAATCACTATTTTTCTAAAAACAAGTATTTTCCAAGGTCTTGGGGGGAGGAATGTTGGTCCTGTGTGACTTGTCTTTGAATTACTAACAGAAGGAGAACCACTCTATGGACCTTTAAGGTTTGCAAAGTGCTTTACAACAACCCTGTAGGATAGATCCTGCAGGCATTAATAAACCTAGTTTATTGATAGGGAAACTAAGGTTCAATAGTGGTTTGCACGCTATCTGTTCCCTTACACTGTGTGCTCCTTGCAGTCAGGGACAGTTATTGCCTTTCTTAGGACCCCAGAGTTTAGCATAGTCCCTGACACATAGCAGGAACTTAAATGCCTGTTGACTCACTGACTGACCAACACAGCTACAAAATTCTAGAAGCAGAACTGATCAGCTTGGGTTGACTCCAAGTATTGTAGTCCAGCCATTATCCCATACTTCTTTCAGAGTCAGTTTACAGTATGAACTTTTCTGTTAATGGCTATGGGGCCATTAACAATTATAAAATGTTATGCATAGCATGCTCTTAAGTTCTTAATACTCAAGGGAGACTTTTATTATTTTTAAATTGTTAATTGACGTTTCTAATGATTCTCAAAGTGTATAAGAAAAGATGAGGTGAAGACTTTTTCCTTATAGTAAAATATTAGGAAATAATTCCAGAAATCTTTATAGTGAAATAATTCAATGAAACATTCAACACATTCATCTGAAACCTTTTTTTTTTTTTAATTTTTGGTAAAAGCGTGGCAGTGTAGAAAGACCATCAGGCAAAAGTAGTTAAGAAATGTGAGTTCTCATCCTAGATCATCCACTAAATAACTGTATGACTTTTGTGAAATCATAATTTAACTACTCTGAGCCTCAGTTTTCTCATTCGGAAAATGTGGGTGTTGGGTCAAAGGAGTTTTTAGATCCTCAGAGGACAGATACTCTATCTAGAGATGTGATTGTGAATGGATTTGCAACTATCTATACTTTACATTAATATGGGAATGCAGGGAGGTCTAATGGATAGAGTGTCATCCATAGAATCAAAGCTTTAAAGCTAGAAAGCATCTCAAGAGTGACCAAAGCCAACATCCCCATCTTACAAATAAGGAAACTGGGCACACTTTGGTTAAGTGACTTGCCCAGGATTCACACAGTTAATTAGAGTCTGATGTAGTATTTGAAACCAGATCTTCCTGACTCTGAATACAGTAAATTTCCCTCAGGCTCAAGTTTTGTCTCTGATACATACATCCTGTGTGACACTTAGTAATGTCATTGGCACAAACTGTGAGTTTCAGGGTAAGTATTAATAGATCTGCACTAGTAGACAGAGTTTCCTACATGGATGAAACTACATCTGGTTAAGAAAAAAAGATGTAGGTTACTCTCTTACATAATGTATGTTCAGGCAGATCAACAACAACAACAAAAAAGTCGGCAGCTATTTGTAACAGCCTGAAATTCTAAAAAAATCTAGCCATACAATCAATCACCCAGAGTAGATAGAGTAGTATTATGTTTCACCAGAGTCTTAGCAATCAGATAATAAACCTTGAGGGCAGGAAACTCTGAGCTCCAAGGTTGCAGTGACCTACACGAACCCAGTTGAAAACATGCATTGTACTGAGTGCATTGAACAAATAAAAGTGAAGACCAAGCCTCCAGCTCCTATAAGATGACCAATCAAACCAAAACCCCAGATAAAATAACAAAGAAATAAAATAAAACTTGTTATAGCATTTATTCTTTCATATACGCTATTATAACTGCGTGATGTATGGAATAGAGGGTCAACAATACTCAGATCCCAGAAGACCTGAATTCAAGTCACACCTCTGACGTGTACTGGTTGTGTGACTCTGGCCAAGTCATTGAACGTCTTCTGTCCTTTGGGCACCTCTTTAAGACTATAAGTTGTAGATAAGGTGCTGAATTGTATTCATAAGGATAGGTACTACATCTGGGAGATTTCTTATGCCAATGAAGTCATGTCTAGTCTTTATCAAAAAGTCAGTTAGATCATAAGAGGGGTTCAGTTTCATGAACATTTATGAAAGCTTTTGTTTAGGACATAAATGAATGAATGAATGAATGAATAAAAAAAAAAAGAAACATTTATTAAGCACCACTATAAGATAATTAGGATACTGGAGACCCAGGGAGAGAATTCTAGAAGGAAAGAGTTAAATTCTCCAAAGCATGATTTCTGGAATAGACAGTATGGCAACTTATGAAGAACTTGACAGAGAATGAGGTGAGGCATTGTTGGAGGGGCCCTCGATATAAAAGTTTAGGGTTGCTCATTAACCATGCCCATTAATACCATGTTAAGAGAAAGGGAAAAGAAAAGGAAGAAAATAAGCATTTTATGTAGTACCTGGCACTATATTAAGTGTTTTAAAAAGGCCCTCAAATATTATATTTTCTAATTCTCACAATTCTGGGATATAGGTGTGTAACAGTAAGCATCCCAACATACACAAGAGGACTGTTACCACAGGTTTTTAGATCTGCATTCATGAAAGGAAAGCAACTTTCAAGGGGTTAACAATCACTTTAATCCAGCACAGGTATCAGAGGAAATCAAAATCATAATTTCAGAGAAAATACAGAGAAATCAAAAGTCAACAGACATGCTTTCAAAATGTCTGACCATTACGTACATACACCGTTATCAGAGAGGGAAACATCACCTTCTGAGTTTTAGCTGGAGGGCTCTATAATGGCTTCCCAGAGTCTCTCTGGTCAAAGAAACACTTCCAGTCAATAAACCCCAAAGTAAAACCTCACCTCAGAGTATTTATATACTTTTTAGAGTCAGAGGGCATAACCCTCTAACCCAGTGCCTCAGTAGAAAAATAAATAAAAGGTATTTGGGACCCTCCTACAAAACAGCTCACCTAATCAAGCTTCCCTCCATGGGAAGGCCCATCAATGGGTGGGAAAGATCCTCCTTAATCATGTTATTCATAATAATCAGAAGCACTTTTAGTAAAACAAAAACAGCCAAAGATCCTATTTTACTTGTCATTACAAGGTGTGATTACTATCCTCATTTTATAGTTGAAGAAACTGAGGTGAGCTGAAATTAAATGACTTGCTGAGGGTCACACAGCTAGCAACCATTTGAGGTAGGATTTGAATTCAGATCTTCCTGATTCAGAGTCTAATGCTCCATCCATTTTAACATCAATGTCTGATTATGTCTCAGGGGTTAAACTTGCCCCAAAATGAATCAGATGACTTGGATCTGCCCTCTTGGTAACTACTAGAATTTGGAATTTTGTGACTGGGGCTGCCCCCATGATAATTTGGTTGGTTAGAATGCCATCTAGAAGAGTCATTCCTCAGAGCTGGCCTATGAGAGAACTGTTAGACACCATTTTACCTTTTTCTTTCATTTTTTTCCTCATGTATAACATGCAGGTAGTTGAGTATTTCCCTCATCTTCAGTTCCAGGAATTGCTAATAGCATCCCTTTGGTAAAATCATGTGGCAAATATCATTTGTTTGCCCAGACGACCAGAGAAGACAGACCTGGACATTTAACTGTTGGCTACTTTCTCTCTTTCTCTTTTCTTTTTTTACTTAGTTTAAAAAGTGAATAGTGAACTTTCCTCTTTCCCACCCTAGGAGGTACCAACAGCTGGGGAAATAATAGAATTCCAATCCCTGCAGAAACACACAGCTGGGAAAGATATTCCTGGTCCACAAGGCCTAAGAGGGTAGCTCATGGATGATTTTCCTGAACCCCAGATTCCTTTGAAAAGGACAAGGATAAGGTCTAGGTAGCATGATACCAGAATCTAGCCATTTAGCAGAAGAGGAATATTTCTTGATCAGTGTCTTCCCTGAGAATTCCCTTGAGTTTAATGTTTGAAAGTTTAGAAATTTGACTTTTATGAGAGAAAAGGGGAATCCCCAAACAGCATGACTTTTGGAAAGGGAAAAGGCTCAATCATGTGGTTTCCTCACATCTGGCAGATAAGTAAGGGACAAAACCACAGCATGGGGAACCAAAAGACTTGCTCCCCACTACTACTCTTAATACAAGTCTGTTGGGAGAGCAGTTATCTATCCAACAGCCCCAAAATATGTTTTCCTTTGGCAGAGTTCAGGCCATAGGGTAACACTACAAGTATTGAATAGACTGTGTAGGACCCTGTAGGGGTGAAGTATTCAGTGAAATATCACTGAAATAACACCATTTCCAAGTTCAGCTCCCTCCTAAGGGATACTGTTGTGAGTGTTTTATTTTCTTCATGTGCTCCTATGAATCTTTTCTTCTTCTGCATTTTTGTGTGGGGTGAAAGATAGTCCGCTACCCAATATATGTATGTTACCTCAAGTACTTAAAAAGGAATTAGATATCCTATTATTTGTAGAAAATTGTCAGAGCAAGGTGGAGTAAAAGTCAAAGAAAATATGGTGTTTTTAGATTAGCTTCCGAAATTAAGCCTTCTCCAAATGAGTCCAAAATGTGGGAGAGGGAGAAAGAGTCCTTGACCACATGCTAAATAGAAGGGACCTTAGAAGTTATTGAATCTAATCTCACTGTTTAAAGGAAGAAACAGTGTCTCAGGCTTTAACTTACTCCAAATCTCATAGACTGTAAATAGCAGAACTTTAATTCAAAATCAAGTCATCTCCACTATGGGATAGGGTATTTTTTTTTTTTTTTGAGATAATGATTGGACTAAATAACCTTTGAGGTTCCTTTCATCACTGAGTCTCTGTGGGTAAAGGGTTCCAAAAAGACTAACATGCTCATCTAGAATGATTAATCTAACTCAGATTCACACTGAAGCAGGTCCCCAGATCATAGCTACTAGGCCCTCCCAAGGTTCTCAAAGTAGCCCTTAGAAGCTGAAGTTTGTCTTTCCACTCTTCTCTATCCCAGACCTCCTTGAAGGTAGGGACCACTTTTTTTTTTTTTTATATCCATAGCACTGTAATGAGTGCTGGACACACAACAGGGACTTAAACCATGTTTGTTGACTGATGGACTGATTAGTGTATGAACCCCCAGTATCATTAATTGACATCATATAGTTAGTATGACTCAGTTTTTAGAGAGGAGTGTCAATTGGCATAAAACGTTTTCCCAAAAGTCTGCATCACACTCCCATCAGGAAATACAGAGTTCAGGAGAAAGTAGGCTCAAGCTTAGAGAGAATATGTGGCAAAGGGGTAATTCACTCCCAATTTGTTGGAAATTAATTTCTCACTTTTCTCAGTTACTCATGAAGCTTCGTTTTGTGTCACTTTTCTGCTGTGTTCCTTGTGGATCCACATGTTTTCTGATACTCCATGGAGTCCAATCTGTTCTCAGCCCCATGGCAACTATTGCAGCCTATCGTCCTGGGGGACGATGCTAGGATGCTAGATAGGTAGTTCAAATTCCTCCGGATTCTACAATGCTCACAAGGTCTTCCTTTGGCCAAGGCAAAATGAAGTTCTCCTCCCTCCATCCCCTACCCTGCCTAATCTGTTCCTTCCCAGAGGTAGCTTGCCCTCCTCACTGTTTGCCATCAAATACTTATTTGACTCCAAATTTCTCAGGCAGAATTTGATACTTTATAGAAGACCCCTAGAGATCAATCCAGTTTTCTCAATCACTCAGAGTGATTGCTGAACATGGTTACTCTAATTGATCAAGTACTTTTTGTGCACAACCAATTAATCAATCAACTAATATTTTTAAACACCTGCTATGTGACAGGCACTGTGCTAATAAGATCTAAGGATACAAAAAGAGGCAAAAGGCAATCCCTGTCCTCAAGGGGCTTACAATCTAAAGGAGGAGACAAACATACAAATAGATATTCACAAAGCAAGCTATTGACATATAAATAGGAAATAATTAAAAGATGGAAGGCACTAGAACTGTGGCTGTTGTTCAGTCATGTCTGACTCTTCTGTGACCCCTATTTGGGGTTTTCTTGGCAAAGAGATGAGAGTGGTTCCTTTGCCTTCAGCTCATTTTACAGACAGGGAAACTGAGGCAAGCAAGGTTAAGTGACCTGACCAGGGTCACCCAGTTAGTACGTGTTGGAGGCCACATTTGAACCCAGATATTCCCAACTTCAGGCTCAGTGATCTATCTACTGTACCACCTACCTAGGTTCCCTAGAATTAAAGGGGCTTGAGAAAGGCTTCTTGTAAAAGATGGGATTTTGTTTGGGACTTAAAGGAAGCAAGGGAAGTTGATAGTTAGAGTTGAGGAGGGAGAGTATTCCAGATATGGGGGACAGTCAGAGAGCATTGCTAGAGCCAAGAAATGGAAAGTCTTTTTTGTGAACCAGCCAAGAGGTTTCATAAAAGAGTATATGTCAGAGAATAAAGTGTAAGAAGACTGGAAAGATAAGAGATGGCTAAGCCAAAAACAATATTTTGTATTTGATCTTGGAGGCAATAGGGAGCCACTGGAGTTTATTAAATAGGGGATTGTCATGACTGTATCTATGCTTTAGGAAAATCTATGAGTCTTGACTTTGGTTGATTGAGATATGTTCTTACCTTGTTAAGGTATCACTTTAAATGGGGGTAGTGATCAGATCACTTTGCTCAATTAGAATGCCAGATCACTTGATCTTTTCTGTCAAGCAGGGTTATGGATAAATTCTAAGATCTTTTGGCACAGAGCTTTCATTTGGGGTAAAAAGAGAATAGGTTCTGTTTTCCTAAGTAAGTAGAGAAGTCAGCAGGTTTTATTAATATTCTCAAAGGTGGTAAATACTCTTTCTCATTGTTCTTCCTTGATACTCTTTATTCGGAAAGTTTTCTTTTTCCTGTGAAGAATACTTAAGCATTTCAAAGCAATCTCTAGTTGTACATTAAAATTCAGACTGATATTTGTCTCTTATTTCACTTCTCAGTCCTGCTTGCTTTCCATTTTGCCTACTTTGCATTTGGGTGATTGGAAATATTAGAATATTTTTAATGAAGACAGAGGATTAATGTCCAAGATGATTAAGTGTACAGGCAGTTACAAGTCGTTGGCCAGTGGTGCATCTGTTCAGTCATCTTTAAGACATCTTCGTCTTCTGTTCCTCAGTTTGTTTTCTCCCTCTCATTTTTATCTAGCAGAATTGTCTCATGAACTTTTAGTATGGTAAAAAGCCTTTCCTGTCTTCCTGCGATTACATTTGCCTTTGGTTTTGCTACTTTCTTGGCTTCTTGTTGAGAGAAGGGAGGAAACCCACAAATGAGGACCCGTCTCACCACACATGGAATAGAGGGCCTGGAAGACTCCACCTTATGAAGTCGGTAATTGGCAGACACCTGAGGAATAATACACCAGGCACTCATTTAGACAGGAGGACAAGCTGATGGGGAGAATTTCAGTCTTTACTTGGCAGAATTGTTAAAGTTCAGAGAGAAATCATTAACCATGAAAAAACTAATGGCTTCCCCACTAAGCGATGGGTTACACAGTGGTCAATCATTTGCCTGTGTGTGGGACTTCCTACCTCTACCCCCACTGGTACACAAATAGTCATGTTGCACTGTTGCTACCTCTGAAATCATAATCTTATCTCTTGGGACAATAAATGAAATATTTTATTTCAACTTTGAAGCCAGCAGAAAAGCGACAGGCTTCCACTGCAGGGGAGATATTTATATTAAATAATTCAAATGTCAATTGGTCTTTTCCTTTCAGAAATTTAGGTTCCCATTAAGCAAATGTGAGGAAATATTTCCAATCTTTGAAACTGAATCTTGGAAACAGCTTCTCTTTTCTATTAAACTGATGGCAGATTGGATAGATACTAATGGTGCAGGAGGTAAAATATGCCTTTTCACAACTGGTCAACTTGAAAAAAAACCCAAAACATTTAAGGTAGTACAAGGATGAAGACTATTGTCATACCTTGCCACTCTGTAGGTGGAAAGAAGGGATTAATTACCAACCAGTAGGAAGCAGGGTCAATGCTTCTATATCCCATTGAATCAAGATAGAGGGAAGGACCTAGAAGGCTTGAACCAGAAAGGTTAATATTGAAGAACCAAGAGAAGTCAGAAGTTAAGAACAGTTAGTTACCTCACCAATATTTCTCAGATTCACTCCCTTCTTTCCCCTTCTATTATTATGAACTTAGGACCATAAAAATAGCAATTATTTCTGTTCTGCACCAAAACTGAGAGTCTTCTGCTCCCAGATCAATTCCTCTGTGAAGACAAAGTAGGCCATCTTTTGCCTCAATTCTTACCAAACTTTTGATCATTGAATTGGTATTACCTTGGACAAACTGAGACCTTGGAAAGACCCTAGCTTTAAAAGGTCAAGGTCTCCCATTGTATCAAGGGCCATCTTGAATTATCATGACCTATGTCTTGCCACTGGACTCAGATGGCTCTGGAGGAGAGAGTGAGGTTGATGAATTTGCACAGATCTGCCTCACTTAAGTCCAATTTGCTTTCAAGACAAGATGTCATCATATCTTCTTTGAGAATGAAAGATCAACAAAGAACATCAATATAGCCTTGGTTAAGGCCCTTGTTACCTCTTGCCTTGACAACAAATTTTAACACAATCATGCTCAAGTTCAAAAACTTTCACTGACTCCATATTGACACCTCCACTTGGATTTAAAGCCCTTTTCAATCTCATTTTAGGCTACTTTTCTGGGTAAATTACTCTCCTTTATGCACTTAATATTCCAGCTAAATTTGCTTTTCTTGAATTTTGTATCTCCTTTACTACCTTAGACCCCCAAGTCTGTATTGCATCCTTTCCTCATCTCTGTTAGAATCCCTTGCTTCCCCAAAGGCTCTGCTCATGTATTATTATTTATAGAAAGTCTTTAGTCATTCACTTGGCTGTTAATTCTCATTTACATCCTCCTCAAGTTACATGCATATTAATTGGTTTACATATATTAACCTTGTAGTAAAATATAAGCTTCTTGAAGGAACTATTTTTCCAGTTTCTTTCTGTGTGCCTATAGCACCTAGTTACTTAGTGCATGTTTATTTAATCGGTTTATTAAAATGGTCTCCAAATTGGTCTTCCAACTTCTAGTCTTATCATGTCTCCTATATACCTTTCATACAGCTGCTGAAATAATCTTTCTAAAACAGGTTTTCTCCTTCCTCTTCTCCAGAATCCCTAGTGACTTTCCACTGACTATAATAAAGTACAAATAGTTAAATGCAGTAGAAATAGCACTGGATTCGGAGCTAGAGGACCTTGGCTTGAATTCCAGCTCTGCTCTTTATTGTCTCTTTGACCTTAGTTAAAGTAAACCTTTCTGGGTGTGCAGAGGTAGCAATAATTTATGTAGCTCATAGCACCTGGGTGATAGTCAAACACTGTCATGCTCTAATTAATATCTTACTTAAGAGACCGTAGGCTGAGCCAGAGATATCAAAGTCAAATAGACACAAGGATCATTAAACCATACCTAAGGATCACTTGTGAGTGCTTATTGACTTAGAAAACCACTTATTAACAACACGTGTTGTACTTTGTGTACTTTCTTCACTATTTTTCAGTTGCATTTTAATCCAGTTCTGCCGCATGGCTAGTGGGTGCTGTGTTGGACATCCAGAGCTATAAATTATTTATTAGGTGCCTACTATGTGCCAGAAGCAGCTAGGTGGTAGAGAGGATAGAGTGCCAGGTCTGGAATTAGGATGACTCATTTTCTTGAGTTAAAAATCTGTCCTTAAACACTAGTTATGTGACCCTGGGTAAATTTACTTAATCCTCAGTCTTATCATATGTAAAATGAGTGGGAGAAAGAGAAGGTAAAGCACTCCAGTTAATTTGCTAAGAAAATCCCAAATGAGATCACAAAGAGTTGCACATAACTAAAATGACTGAACAACCATAACAAATAGTATACCACTGTGCTAAGCCCTAAGGATAAAAAGAAAAGGAAAAATAAAGTCTTTGCCCTCAAAGACCTCACCATCTAACAGAGGAGGCATTATGTAACAACTCTGTATGTATGCATGTATACATACACACATACACAGGATAATTTGGAGAGAATCAACAGAGGAAAGGAATTAGAATTAAAGGTGATCAGGAAGGGCTTCTTTTTTTAAAATTTATTTATTTATTTTCAGTTTTCAACATTCACTTCCACAAGATTTTTAGTTCCAAATTTTCTCCACATCTCTCCCTTCTGCCACCCCAAGACACTATGCATTCTCATTACCACTTCCCCTAATCTGTCCTCCCTTCTGTCATATTTCTCCCTTCTCTCATCCCTTTCCCTTCTTGTAGGGCAAGATAGATTTCTATATCCTATTGCCTATATGTCTTATTTTCCAGATGCATGTAAAAACAACTTTTAACATTCATTTTTAAAACTTTGAGTTCCAACTTCTCTCCCTTCCTCCCTCCTCATCCATCTCCACTGAGAAGACATATAGGTTATCCATAACAGTCATGATGTGAAAGACTAACTATATTTTCACCCATCCTATTCTGCCTCCCATTTATTCTATACTCTCTTTTGACCCTGTCACTTCTCAAAATTATTTGCTTCTAAAGACCCCCTCCTCCCATTCGCCCTCCCTTCTATCATCCCCCACACTCCTGCTTACCCCTCTTCCCCCTACTTTCCTGTAGTGTAAGAAAGACTTTCATACCAAATTGAGCATGCATGTTATTCCCTTCTTAAACCAAATTCGATGAGAGTAAGGTTCACTCGTTCTGTCTCACCTCCTCCCTCTTCCCCTCCACTGAAAAAGCTTTTTCTTGCCTCTTTTATGTGAGAGATAATTTACCCCATTCTATTTCTCCCTTTCTTCTCCCAGTGTATTGCTCTCTCATGCCTTAATTTTATTATTTTAGATATCATTCCTTCCTATTCAACTCACCCTGTTCCCTCTGCCTATATGTATATAATTGCTCCAACTACTCTAACCCTGAGTAAATTCTCAGTAGTTGTAGATATTATCTTTCCTTGTAGGAATGTATACAGTTCAACTTTAGTAAGTCCCTTATGATTTCTCTTTCCCATTTAACTTTTCATGCTTCTCTTGATTCTTGTATTTGAGAGTCAAATTTTCTATTCAGCAATGGTCTTTTTATCAAGAATATTTGAAAGTGCTCCATTTTATTGAGTGACCATTTTTTCTCCTGAAGCATTATACTCATTTTTCTGGGTAGGTGATTCTTGGTTTCAATCCCAGCTCTTGACTTCTGAAATATTGTGTTCCAAGTCCTGCAATCCTTTAATGTAGAAGCTGCTAGATCTTGTGTTATCCAGATTGTGTTTCCACAATTCTCAAATTGTTTCTTTCTGTCTGCTTGCAATATTTTCTCCTTTACCTAGGAGCTCTGGAATTTGGCTACAATATTCCTAGGAGTTTTCATTTTGCGATTTCTTTCAGTAGGTGATCAGTGGATTCTTTCAATATCTATTTTACCCTCTAGTTCTGGAATATCAGGGCAGTTTTCCTTGATAATTTCTTGAAAGATGAGGTCTAGGCTCTTTTTTCTGAACAAGATTTTCAGGTAGTCCAATAACTTTTAAATTGTCTCGCTTGGATCTATTTTCCAGGTCAGCTGTTTTTTCAATTAGATATTTCACATTGATGGCTATTTTTTTTATTACTTTGGTTTTGCTTTATATTTTCTTGATTTTTCATAAAGTCATTAGCTTCCATCTACTCCATTCTCATTTTTAAAGAATTATTTTCTTCAGTGAGCTTTTGGACCTCTTTTTCCATCTGGTTTTTAGAGCATTCTTTTCCTCATTGGCTTTTTGGATCTCTTTTACCATTTTGGTTAATCTATTTTTTAACGTGTTATTTTCTTCAGCATTTGTTGGGTCCCCTTTACCAAGCAATTAGCTCATTTTTCTTGATTTTTTTTGCATCACTCTCATTTCTCTTCCCAATTTTCCCTCTCCTTCTCTTCCTTGATTTTCAAGATCCTTTTTGAGCTCTTTTATGGCTTGAGACCAATTCATATTTTTCTTGGAGGCTTTTGATGGAGGAGCTTTGACTTTGTTGTCTTCTTCTGCTTGTATATTTTGGTTTTCCTTGTCACCAAAGTAAGATTCTATAGTCTGATTCTTTTTCTGTTTTTTGCTCATTTATTCAGCCATTTACTTGACTTTTGAGCTTTTTGTCAAGGTAATTCTCTGCGTTGAGGTTGGGGTGTATATCACCAGCCACTAGATTACCTCACAATCTGTGGGCCTAGAGCTTCAGAAATAGCTGCTACCTCTTCCCCCGCTGTGGCTGCTATGGGCTCCTCCACTCCTCCACATCCTTGAGGTTGTTGCTATGTCCAGACTACTCTATTCTTTCACACAATTCCCACAGGTTTTTTTCCACTGATTTTCCAATTTGTCCTCTGTGTTTTGAGGTTGTGGAGTCTGGATACTGTCCAGGTGCCAGAGATTCAGTTCCCCAGAGGCCTGCTCAGGTCCCATTTGTACAGACACTGTCCACACTGGTCTGCACTCTGCTTCTAGCACAGCATGATAGACGCTTCCCAATTACCTTTTAGTCAGTCTTGGACTGGAGATTTGATTCACTCCATCATTCTGTGGGTTCTGCATCTCCAGAATTTGTTTAGAATAATTTTTTACAAGCATTTGGCTGAGCTTTGGGGGGAGAAGCTCTAGCAAATCTCTGCTCCTCTTCTGCCATCTTGGCTCTGACTCCCAGCAAGGGCATCTTTAACATATTTTCATCTTCTGATGTTTCAGCTGTGACCTACCTGAAGGAAGCCAGAAAAATCAGGAGTTGGAGATGAGGAAGGAGAGTGAGGAATACCCAAAGAAGCTTAAGAAACACCCCAAAACAGCAGTAATAGCCCAAAGACCCCTTTCCCCAAGGTTACTTTCAATAATACATATTCTCCAGATCCCCAGAAATCTCATCTCCCTCCACTAGCATGAATAAGCACTAACCCCCAGGTCCAGGTTCCTCAATCTCTTCCTCCCATGCTTGGTCCTGCTAGACCCAGATAAGAGCCCTATAGAAGTCTTCCATTCTTTCTGAGGCTCCAGGACAGTGCTCAATTCTACCCAGACCCCAGTCAGTGGATTGAACCTGTTTCCATCATTCTCCTTGATTGTTCTTCATATTGTATCAATAAATGTGTATTGCTTTACCATCTTTTATTGAGCTTTATGTGTCTTTCTCCTGGTCTTTGGGTATTCTAAACCTTTCTATGTATGCCTTAAGAAAGTGTTCCAACTAGTCTCAGTGACTTGCCCCTTCTAGATCTAATTCTGAATTCTCCTGTTTCTTTCAAATTTGCACAAATGCATATCAAGAACACACTCCCCTTCATACCTCTGCCTGTTGAAATCCTTCTCTTTCTACAAGACCTAGGTCATGTGTTATTTCTCTCTCTTTTTTAGTACATAGAGGAATATTCCTTTCATTATGGCATCCTCTGATTCACCTACAAAAAAGGTAGGCTCAGGGTCTAAAGCAAAACATCTAGAGCATGGAGGGCATCTTCTAGGTCCTTGAGTGCAGCCTTTCAACTGAGTCCAAATTTTACAGAAAAAAAAAATCCTATTAGTAAGAGAATTTGTTATGTAAAGTTTGGATTCATTCAAAGGGCCTCTCATGAGAACTTACAGGGACACATATAGGCTTGAGGATGTGGGTTCTCCACCCCTGATGTAGGGTCAGGAGTCTGATGGAGCAGAAGTAAGAATCACATGAAACAACCAGATCAATAGCTAGAAAAGGAAGGGTTCAGGAATGGTTCTTGGGAGCCCTGTTCTACCCTTTCCCAGTTTTGGCACAACCAGCCATGCTTAAACCTTCTGAAGTACTTCCTACTCACTGGGCTGAATGCCTAGGTTGTGATTATCCTGCATTATTTCTTTCATAATTCAATTAGCTAAAAATGATCTTCCCTCCTTGAATCTCTTATGATATTCAGCTTGATCTTTCCTATGCATATAATCATACTTTCTGCTCCCACCCTCCAAAAAGATAAGATATATGTGGGTAGGACCAGGGTCTAGGGTATTGCCTGGCATCTATTAGGAACTTAATAGAAATGCTTTATTCTTGAAAATCTCAATTTGGATTACTTTTGTTCCTCACCCTCAAGTTTCTTTTTTTTCTTTCTTTATTTAACTTTTAACATTCATTTTCACAAAATATTGGGTTCCAAATTTTCTCCCCTTTTGGCCTCTCCCCCCACCCTAAAACACCGAGTGTTCTAATTGCCCCTATCTGCCAATCTGCCCTCTCTTCTATCATCCCTCTCTGCCCCTTCTCCATCCTATACACCTTTACTGACATTCCTTATTTCCTAGTGGTAAGAACAGTACTCGACAGTTGTTCCTAAAACTTTGAGTTCCAACTTCTCTTCCACCCTCCCTCCCCAACCCTTCCCTTTGGAAGGCAAGCAATTCAATATAGGCCAAATCTGTGTAGTTTTACAAATGACTTCCATAATAGTAGTGTTGTGTAAGAACTAATTATATTTCCCTCCATCCTATCCTGTTCCCCATTACTTCTGTTCTCTCTTTTGATCCTGTCCCTCCCCATGAGTGTTGACCTCAAATTGCTCCCTCCTCCCCATGCCCTACCTTCCATCATCACCCCACCCTGCTTATCCCCTTATCCCCCACTTTCTTGTATTGTAAGATAGGTTTTCATACCAAAATGAGTGTGCATTTTATTCCTTCCTTTAGTGGAATGTGATGAGAGTAAACTTCGTGTTTTTCTCTCACCTCCCCTCTTTATCCCTCCACTAATAAGTCTTTTGCTTGCCTCTTTTATGAGAGATAATTTGCCCCATTCCATTTCTCCCTTTCTCCTCCCAATATATTTCTCTCTCACTGCTTGATTTCATTTTTTTAAGATATGAACACATCCTCTTCAATTCACTCTGTGCACTCTGTCTCTGCGTGTGTGTGCGTATGCATGTGTGTGTGTAATCCCACCCAGTACCCAGATACTGAATAGTTTCAAGAGTTACAAATATTGTCTTTCCATGTAGGAATGTAAACAGTTCAACTTTAGTAAAGTCTCTTATGACTTCTCTTTGCTATTTACCTTTTCATGCTTCTCTTCATTCTTGTGTTTGAAAGTGAGATTTTCTTTTCAGCTCTGGTCTTTTCATCAAGAATGCTTGAAAGTCCTCTATTTCATTGAAAGACCAATTTTTCCCCTGAAGTATTATATTCAGTTTTGCTGGGTAGGTGATTCTTGGTTTTAGTCCTAATTCCTTTGACTTCTGGAATATCCTATTCCACACCCTTTAATCCCTTAATGTAGAAACTGCTAGATCTTGTGTTATCCTGATTATATTTCCACAATACTTGAATTGTTTCTTTCTAGCTGCTTACAATATTTTGTCCTTGACCAGGGAACTCTGGAGTTTGGCCACAATGTTCCTAGGAGTTTCTCTTTTTGGATCTCTTTCAGGCGGTGGTCTGTGAATTCCTTGAATACTTATTTTGCCCTCTGGTTCTAGAATCTCAGGGCAGTTTTCCTTGATAATTTCATGAAAGATGATGTCTAGGCTCTTTTTCTCATCATGGCTTTCAGGTAGGCCCATAATTTTTAAATTGTCTCTCCTGGATCTATTTTCCAGGTCAGTTGTTTTTCCAATGAGATATTTCACATTATCTTCCATTTTTTCATTCTTTTGGTTTTGTTTTGTGATTTCTTGGTTTCTCATAAAGTCATTAGCCTCCATCTGTTCCATTCTAATTGTGAAAGAACTATTTTCTTCAGTGAGCTTTTGAACCTCCTTTTCCATTTGGCTAATTCTGCTTTTGAAAGCATTCTTCTCCTCAATGGCTTTTTGAACCTCTTTTGCCAATTGAGCTAGCCTATTTTTCAAGGTGTTATTTTCTTCAGCATTTTTTTGGGTCTCCTTTAGCAGGGTGTTTATTTGTTTTTCCTGCTTTGCTTGCATGTCACTCATTTCTCTTCCCAGTTTTCCCTCCACCTCTCTAACTTGATTTTCAAAATCCTTTTTGAGCTCTTCCATGGCCTGAGACCATTGGGTGGGCTGGGATACAGAAACCTTGACTTCTGTGTCTTTCCCTGATGGTAAGCATTGTTCTTCCTCATCAGAAAGGAAGGGAGGAAATGCCTGTTCACCAAGAAAGTAACCTTCTATAGTTTTATTTTTTTTTTCCCTTTTCTGGGCATTTTCCCAACTGGTGACTTGATTTCTGAATATTCTCTTCCCACCCACTTCAACTCCAGATCCTCCCAGCCAGCACTTGGGGTCTGAGATTCAAATGCTGCTTCCCAGCCTCAGGGCTTTGGGCGGGGGCAGGGCTGCTATTCAGTGTGAAATCAAGTTCAGGTGCTCAAGTGGGGACAGGGCCACCTCACGGGCTCAGTTCCCTCAGGGGGTTTATGCAGAGACCTTCAGCAATGGATCCTGGCTCCTGCCTGCTTGGGGAGCCCTGGTCTGCTGCCACCTCTGCTGCTTCTTCCTGAGGGGGCCTGAGTTATGGGGGCACCCCACTCCCCTCTCGACCCGCCAAAGAGACCCTCTCACCAACCCCCGTCACCTGTGGGTGGAGGGACCCATGCGGCCGCTGGAGATTCCATCCCTGAAGCCTGCTTGGATCCCCTCCTTTCGGCACCGTGCCGCCGAGGCAGGGTTGGGCTCTGCTCTGGGTCCAGGGTGCAAGGGACCTTTTGCAAGAGGTTTTCAGGCTCTCTGGAGCAGAAATCTCATCTGCTCCATTGTTCTGTGGCTTCTGCTGCTCCAGAATTCACTGGGAGTTCTTTTTTTACAGATATTTTATGGGCTGTGGGTTCAGAGCTAGCGTATGTGTGTCTTTCTACTCCGCCATCTTGGCTCTGCCCCCCACCCTCAAGTTTCATCCCAACTATTAGAATCATTGTGATTGGGTAGTGTGTTGTATTGTTTTATTCCTCTTTGCATCCCCAGAGTTGAGCATAGTACTTTGCACACAGCATCTTCTGTCTTAACATTTGTTGAATGGAATTTGAATTCGAATAATTGATTCTCAGAATTTAAAGGAACTCAGCTTGTACTGGGGGACTAGGCAGGAGAAACAGGGTTAGACTGTAGAAAAAGTTCTGGAGTCAAAATATCTGTCTTCAAGTCCTGTATTTGATGCTTGTTACATGAAGGAGATACCATGAGAAAAAACAAACCAAAACAAAACATAACACAAGAGAAAAAAGTCTGCTTCATTCTGCATTCCTATTCCATAGTTCTTTCGCTGGATGTGAATGGCATTTTGCATGAAGACTCCTTTGGGAATGTTTTAGGTCCTTGCATTGTTGTGAAAGTCTTAGTCTATCAGAAACATTCCTCTCACCCTGTTGCTGTTACTATGTATGATGCTCTCCTACTTCTGCTCATTTCACTCAGCATCAGTTCATGTAAGTCTTTCCAGGTTTTTCTGAAGTCCAACTGTTCATCATTTCTTATAGCACAATAGTATTCCATTACATTTATAAACCACAACTTGTTCAGCCATTCCCCAATTGATGGATATTCCCTTAATTTCCAATTCTTGGCCACCACAAAAAGCTGGGATTAATATTTTTGTACATGTGGGTCCTTTTCCCATTTTTATGATCACTTTGGGATATAGCCCCAGAAGTAATATTGCTCGATCAAAGAGTATGCACATTTTTATAGCCCTTTGGGCATAGTAGCTTGAAAGAAACTTGGGTGAATTTACATACCTCCCCTCAAGCACAGGACCAAGTGCAAGGTGGATTCTTTCTGGATCTTGTAGTCAGATAGGATGAGATCATCTTCCAGCTGCTTTCTAGCAAATATCAACCTCTGCTAGTCTAGGGGGTTGCCTTATTTGTCCTGGATCTTTCACATGACATTCTCAATGGTGTCACTGGGCTCCACTTCAAAGGTAATGGTCTTGACCATCAAGGTCTTTACAAAGATCTGCATTGTCAAGTGGTGGCAACAGTGACACACACTGAACAACAAAGTCAACTCTTGTCCTTGGAGGATCTACTTGCTCATCATTTCTTAAGGCACAATAGTATTTCATCACAATCGTATACAACTTCTTCAGCTATTCCCCAACTGATGGACATCCCCTCATTTTTTCAATTCCTTGCTACCACTAAAAGAGCTGCTATAAATATTTTTGTACACATAAATCTCTTTCTTTGTTTCTTTCTCCCTCCTTCCTTTCTTCCTTGCTTCCTTCCTTCCTTCCTTTCTTTCTTTCTTCCATTTTTTTTCTTTGAGATACAGACCTAGTAGTGGTACTGCTTGCTCAAAAGGTATGCATGGTTTTATAGCCCTTTGGGCATAGTTCCAAATTCAGCTCCAGAAGACCTGAATCAGTATACAACTTCACCAATAATACTTCAGTGTTTCATTTTTCCCACATCCCCTCCAATATTTGTCATTTTCTTTTTCTATCATATTAGTCAATCTGACAGATGTGAAGCAGTAACTCAGAGCTGTTTTAATTTGCATTTCTTTCATCAGTGGTGATTTAGAACATCTTTATATGCTAAAGATAGCTTTGATGGCTTTGTCTGAAAGCTGCCTGCTCATATCCTTTCACTATTTATCTATTAAGAAATGGCTCTTATTTTAATAAAATTGACTCAGTATTCTATATGTTTGAGAAGTGAAGCCTTTATCAGAGAAACTCACAGTAATTTTTTTCACAGTAGTGATTGCCAACTGTATATTTCCCTCCATCTTATTTTCCCCATTTATGTTATTCGCTCTCTTTCTCCTTTTACCCTGTCCATTCTCAAAAGAGTTTTGTTTCTGACTTTTATCTCCCCCAAAATGCTAACCCTTCTATTAGCTCCCTCCTTCTCTTATCCTCTTCCCTTCATAGTTTCCTCTATGATAAAACGGATTTCTACATCCAACTGAGTGTGTGTATTTATTCCTGCATTGAGTCAATTCCAATGAGACTAAGGTTCATGTTCTTCCCTCCCCACTTTCCCCATTATCCCCTCCACTTTAAAATCTCAGGCCTCTTTTATGCCAGAAAATTTATCCCATTTTACCTCTCCCTTCCCCCTTCTCCCAGTGCATTTTTCTTTCTCACCTCTCAATTTTATTCTTTAGATAATCATAATATCACTTCAACTCACATCTCTGTTTTCTATCTATGTGTGCTCCTAACTGCCCTAATAATGAGAAAGTTTTAGGAGTTATCAATGTAATTTTCTCATGCAGAAATGTAAACAGTTCAACCTTATTGAATCCCTGACAATTTCTTCTTCCTTTTTATGTTCTTATACTTCTTTTGCATCACTTATTTGAAAGTCAAATTTTCTTTTCAGCTCTAGTCTTTTCATCAGGAATGCTTGAAAGTCCTCTTTTTCATTGAATATATTTTTCCCCTGAAAGATTGCATTCTTTGTTGTGTCCTTTAGTGTTCGGGGTCAGAGCCCGAACCCCTGGATCCCCCTGACCCACAGGCTTCTACTCTGTGGGCCCTGAAGGAAGGAGACTGGAGACAAGATGATCCAGGCAACAACAAACCCCCTATTCAGCTGAGGGTTAGGGTTTATAAAGGCTGATCCACCAATCACATACATGCTGAGCTCATCCCATTACTTCACCATCTCATGACTGTTCCACATCCTTACACCCGCAGTAAGGAAGAAAGCTTATCTTGTTCCTGCAGCTAGTTCCTGGGTTCCCAGGCTCACTTGTAACGTTACTGTACAGGACATTGGTATCTGCAGGAACATCAGGTTCCAGGGTCACACAGAGCTTCTGCCAGGGTGCGCATCAGCACCGTTCCCACGGGAACAGGCTTTGCCTCTGACTTGCACCCCCTGGGACCCTCTGGGCCCCTTACAACTCCCCCTTTTTGTTTTTGCAGCTCTGAGGTACCATACAAGCAATTCCAGGGGAGCCACAGTTTTGATCCAAGTCCGTAGTTCTATACAGGTGAAGTCTGGTATCTGTCCCATCACAATCACTACTATTATACTGCTCTGCACCTCTGCCCACATTCTTGCTAACCCTCCTACATATAGTACATATAGCTAATTAGCAGGCCTAAGGCCATAGCAGATGTAAAGAAACAAGCAATCACAACACAGCTAATACATAGTTTTTGTCACATCTAACAGCCAGATGTTGCACCATCTCTTTCTACAGAGAATGTATACTCTTGAGTTTGATACCAAGTATGATTTACCTTAGCAGGGAACATAGCATATGTGGGTTGCTGTATAATCATAGCAAAGGGGTCTGATTGAGAATTGATACATCGAGATAAAGTACAATACATATCATCCTTAATACCTCATGGTGGTGTGTCTGGTCTCGAAGGAGTGGTGGCCTAATAAGTGAGGATCCTGTTCCAATTGAGTAACAATATACATACATCTGACATCTGAGTGACAATGTAAATACAACTGAGTCTAGGATACACATGACTGGTCAGTGAACAGTAATACGTAACTGGCACATGAATCCTATAGGTTCAGCTGACTACTACAGGAGGAAGGAGGAAGGGAGATAACGGCTGCTGCTGGGGCAGACTGTGTCCTTGAGGGAGATAACGGCTGCTGCTGGGGCAGACTGTGTCCTTGAGGGAGAAACTGCCTGAGATGGTATTTGGGAAAAGTGATTTCAGTATTAGGGTCCGAGGACATACGTTCAACTGTATACAATGCGAATTCAGTCTTAGGGCCCAAGTACATCTGGCCAAACTGAGGGCCCACTACGGCCAAACTGAGGGCCCACGTCACTCCCCCTTTTTGTTTTTTGATGAAGAGAAGAACCCAGATCTGCGGCGTAAGGGACGAAGGTCTCAGCGTCTGCAGCTGGCATCCTGATGAGAGGGGACGGAGAGCCGTCCCAGGCACACAAGGTCCCGATAGTGGAGAGGCCACAGCAGTCCAGAGGGTAACGAGCCGCAGACAGTAAGTCACATAGAGCCAGAACCGGTATCTCCAAAGTGGAAGACACGAAACCTGGAGGAGACAAAGCTGGCAAGGAGGTGAAGCAAGCAAAGGCCAAAACCGACCAGAAGGGGTTAAAAATGGTAGTTACATCATTCTGCTGTCTTCTGAACATACGTCCCCACACTGTCCCTACATGCTTAAACCCCCTGAAACTGGCACAAAAGTACCTGGAGCAACGATCGGGGGATATGAAGGACCTTGATGACCCCACACACCCCACCTTCCCGTCTGCTTTCCCTAGTGTCAATCAAACCTGTTATGCATCCAAAGCTGTTGAACCCACCATCCAGACTGCTTTACCTTCCACAACCTTCCTACCACAGACAGGTAGCACACAAGGCATAGCGTCACTACCAGAGCTGTAGGGCCATACACAAAAGAGACCCCTAACTCGAACTGCACAACTGAAGAGACGTCCAGCAATGTTGCACAGGCTTGTTTATGTCCATGCTGGAAGAAAACTCGTAGAAATGAAGTGGAGAATACATGCACACATGGATTTCAACCTTTGCGTGTCAAAATAGCAAGATCTTTTCTGCTGCAGCACATCTTCCAGAAATCCGTCCGGTGCCTTTACAACAGTGTCACTTGAAGACAAAACCGTTTACAATGATAGGGAAAGCGAAAGTAACATTCCTCAAATGAACCAAAGCCGTAATCATCACAGAATGCCCAGGGAAAAGGCGCAGGGGAATTTCGTGCTGGTAACAGTATAAGACTGAGTACAGAAAAATGGTACTTCTTTTAAAATGCTTCTACACAATGAGGACATCTTAGGGTGAAAGGAATGTACAGAAATGTTTGATCATACCAAGTTCAGGTAAAATAATATCAGTGTTCCGATAAAACTAATATTGGTGTTCCCAGTACAAAAGGGCTCACATATGTTGCTGGTCACTTGCTATATTCAGAGAAATTTGCTATAGAAGGAAAAGCAGGGACATGTGGCATACCAACTAAGACAGGGTAAAACATCCCTGACTCTGTTTGAATTGGGTAACAGTGCAATACTCCAAACCATGCAGTATCTATTCCATAGCCAGACTCAGGAATAGTCAGGTGAGAAACATTCCTTTTTCCAGGACACAAGGGAAAAACTGACCAGGAGGATCCCATCCTAGAGTGAGTCTAGAATTGTCCCCTCGGTGTTTCCTATCCAGATACAAACTTCACCTGTTAACAGTGCAGGATCACAGTCCTTCTGAGTAACTTGTGGCAATTCTCTCAGATACTGATTTAATGCAAGCAACGATACCCAAATTCAAACTCAAACGTAAAATGAAACTAGCTATAGTCCCAAATGCCTTTACCTTAAACAGCAAGTTTCACTGCTCACAGCTCAGAACCAGACACAGTTCTTTCTATACTCATGGAGTTGCAATAAGCAATGAAGATTAACAGGGCTCACATACATATGGGATTTCATTTACAATCCTTCCTTCTCAAATTTAAAACTTGTCCTGATGTAAAAGTCAATTATTAAAAATCTTTTCTATCTATTACAACTATTGAGCAAGTCACATTCATTGTTTAAGAATTATATAAGCTAAACAAATATCTTTCTTGGGACTGATGACCTTGTCCACATGAAAGAGGCCTTGGCAGTTTTACAAACTAAAAGGAATTGGTATGGATCCCATGCTTGCCAAACCCCAAACATATAGGAGGACTGTTCTGAATGGGCAGAACCAGTCTAGCACTGCAAAACGTAGGGGGAAAATACCCGGTTACTCTGAAGGGCAATCACATAACACTATAAGACAAGGGTACAGGACAGGTAAAGTTTACAATAACATAACTTGCTTTACACGAGCTTCCCAACATCTCTAGCCTTTTGTAACACAATTTCTGGAATACCACGATCACTTAATGTACAATACAAGACAGTGTTATTACAGTTTAGGAACACAAGAGTAACCCAAACAGTGAACTGTAGGTACCATTATTTACATTTCCAATATACACTCATAAGTGACTAGCAAGCACTGCCTTCTCCTCAGGCTTGATCAGTGGGACACTATACCCCGGACCCATGGTTCCCGTTTAACTGCGAGGCGCTGCTACCCAGCGACTTCTTCCCGCTTCCTGCGAGGCTCTCTCTGCGCTGTTAATCAGCGACTTCTTCCCACTACGCGCGTGGGGATCTCTGCGCCGGCTGACGGCGACTTCTTCCCGCTGCGCGCGCGGGGCTCACTGCGCTGTCTACCAGCGTCTTCTTCCCGCTCCCAGCGGGGCTCCCCCGTCTCCCCACTGCACGCAGTGAGGGACTCGCGCTGGCTGTCCAGCGACTTCTTCCCGCGGTTAGCGGGGATCTCTGCGCTGCCTGGCAGCGACTTCTTCCCGCGGTCAGCGGGGATCTCTGCGCTGATGAACAGCGACTTCTTCCCGCTCCCAGCGGGGCTCACCTTACTCGCTTACGGGCGTTTGGTCCTTCTTCCCAGCTACGGGGGGCCTTCGGTCCCTGTACTTACCCCAGTCCCCAAAACTTTGTGAATCTGCCCTGTCTGAACTATCCAATGAGAAGTGACATCATACACTTAAAACAATTACAGCAAAGAAACTTATTCTCTTTTTGGTGAGACATGAGATGATTAAAACACTAGTTGGGTTGCCTCCATAAGATGAGGGGAAAAAGTTCCCCAATTTCTGGTCTGTCTCCCCACCTTCACAACCTGGCCAGGGTTAAAAGGTAGAAAGAGAGAGAGAATTTTACCAACAACTTTTCAAGGTACTACCCAAGTTATTCTAGTGGGCTTAGATAGCAGCCCCTACTAAAACTGTACATACATTGTTTCTTGGTACGTGTTTCTGACCTGACCTGAACTGACTTTAGCAGTCACAGAAACTAAACAAGAGGAGTTCCTCTCTTTCTCTCTCCCATTCTCTTCCCTGATGCTGCAGCCATCAGAGAGAGAGAAACAGAGGGGGAGGAAAAGAGATAACTGCATTCCAACCAGCACAAGGGCATCGGCGGTATTAACACACAAACACATGCACACAAATGACAGAAAGACAGAACACAGACACAGACACTATGTACAACCTAGGTATGTGGCTTTCTTTCTTTCACTGTGGCCACTCGGTACCATTGTCTGAGGCGTTGAGTCTCCTTGTTGGGCTTGGCTCTCCATGCTGTCAGGTTTGTCCCTCCTTCAGGTCCTGGGCCAGAGTATTGTTGTGGCAGGGCTCCTCGGCATTCTGAGGGCCAATGACCCTTTCTTCTACGCTTTGGGCATGGTGTTTTAGGCCTCACTCCTGGCCTGCTCCTACAGTCTTGTTTAAAATGACCTGTTTTTCCACAGCTATAACATTTCTGTCCTTGTCTCATGCTGGCAGCTTCAGTTCTATACTGTCTCTTTACCTGTTCCTTCACATGAGCTGCGAATGTTACCGAACCTACATCTTCACACCTTTGCATCATCTCTTCCACTCCTGCAGTTCTGGGCAATCCTGTCATAGCCATTCTGCCATCTGTATAAGTTCCTGTTCGTTTTTTCTGTAGCTTTGGATATAATCTCTCTGGACTAAGCTCTCTACCTGTTTTATCTATAAGCAGGGTTACTCACAGTCTGTAACTTTCTTCTTCTTGTCCCAGTCAGCCGAGTGCACGTCTCTCCCAAGCTCCACAGAACCACCGGGGCACTGACTGGAGCATGCAGGTGGCATCACTCTCGTGCGATTCCGAGCCCACGCCTTGCAGGGGGACCTCGGTTTCCCTTCCGGTCCCTGTTCGGGCGCCAATTGTTCGGGGTCAGAGCCCGAACCCCTGGATCCCCCTGACCCACAGGCTTCTACTCTGTGGGCCCTGAAGGAAGGAGACTGGAGACAAGATGATCCAGGCAACAACAAACCCCCTATTCAGCTGAGGGTTAGGGTTTATAAAGGCTGATCCACCAATCACATACATGCTGAGCTCATCCCATTACTTCACCATCTCATGACTGTTCCACATCCTTACACCCGCAGTAAGGAAGAAAGCTTATCTTGTTCCTGCAGCTAGTTCCTGGGTTCCCAGGCTCACTTGTAACGTTACTGTACAGGACATTGGTATCTGCAGGAACATCAGGTTCCAGGGTCACACAGAGCTTCTGCCAGGGTGCGCATCAGCACCGTTCCCACGGGAACAGGCTTTGCCTCTGACTTGCACCCCCTGGGACCCTCTGGGCCCCTTACACTTTAGGATGTCATATTCCAAGCTTTCTGATCCTTTAAGATAGAAGTTGCTAAATCTTATGTTATACTGACTGTGGCTCCATGCTATTTGAATGGCTTCTTGTTGGCTACTTGCAGCATTTTGTACTTGATCTTGAAGGTCTGGAACTTGGTTATGATATTCCCGGGAGTTTTCACTTTGGGTTCTCTTCCAGGAGGTAAATGGTGCATTTTTCAATTTCTATTTTACCCTCCAATTCTAGAATATCAGGGCAGTTTCCCTTGGTAAATTCCCATATTCTTTTTTTATCATGACTTTCAGGTAATCATGATACTTTTATTTTTCTTGGATTTATTTTCCAGGTCAGTTGTTTTACCAGTGAGATATGTCACTTTTTGTTATATTTTTTCATGCTTTTGATTTTGTTGGATTGTTTCTTGAAGTGTTATGGAGTCATTTGCTTCCATTGTCCAGTTCTAACTTTTAAGAAATTGTTTTCTTCAGTGAGTTTTTGTACCTCCTTTTCCATTTGGTCAATTCTATTTTTCTTTTTTTTTTTATTTAACTTTTTTTATTTAACTTTTAACATTTCACACAATTTTGGGTTACAAATTTTCTCCCCTTTTCTCCCCTCCCCCCCCCCAGACCCAAGCTTTCTAATTGCCCCTGTGGCCTATCTGCTCTCTCCTCTATCCTCCCTCCCTGCCCTTGTCTCCGTCTTCTCTTTTGTCCTGTAGGGCCAGATAGCTTTCTTGACCCCTTAACCTGTATTTCTTGTTACCCAGTGGTAAGAACATTACATTTGGTCCTAACACTTTGAGTTCCAACTTCTTTAGCTCCCTCCCTCTCCACCCCTTCCCCTTGGAAGACAGGCAATTCAGTATAGGCCATATCTGTTTAGTTTTGCAAATGATTTCCATACTAGTTGTGTTGTATAGGACTAACTATATTTCCCTCCATCCTATCCTGTCCCCCATTAGTTCTATTTTCTTATGGTCCTTTCCCTCCCCATGAGTGTCGACCTCGTATTACATTCTCCTCCCCTACCCTCCCCTCTATCCTCCCCCCCACCCTGCTTATGCCCCTGTCCCCCACTCTCCTGTATTATGAGACAGGTTTTCCTATCAAAATGAGTGTGCATTCTATTCTTTCCTTTAGTGGAATGTGATGAGAGTAGACCTCATGTTTTTCTCTTGCCTCCCCTCTTTATCCAACCACTAATAAGTCTTTTGCTTGCCTCTTTTATGAGAGATAATTTGCCCCATATAACTTCTCCCTTTCTCCTCCCAATATTTCTCTCTCACTGCTTGATTTCATTTTTTTTTAAGATATGATCCCATCCTCTTCAATTCACTCTGTGCACTGTCTCTATGTATGTGTGCGTGTGTGCGTGTGTGTGTGTGTGTACTCCCACCCAGTACCCAGATACTGAAATGTTTCAAGAGTTACAAATATTGTCTTTCCATGTAGGAATGTAAACAGTTCAACTTTAGTAAGTCCCTTATGACTTCTCTTTGCTGTTCACCTTTTCATGGTTCTCTTCATTCTTGTGTTAGAAAGTCAAATTTTCTTTCCAGCTCTGGTCTTTTCATCAGGAAAATTTGAAAGTCCTCTATTTCATTGAAAGACCATTTTTTCTCCTGAAGTATTATACTCAGTTTTGCTGGGTAGGTGATTCTTGGCTTCAGTCCTAGTTCCTTTGACTTCTGGAATATCCTATTCCATTCCCTTCTATCCCTCAATGTGGAGGGTGCCAGATCTTGTGTTATCCTGATTGTATTTCCACAATACTTGAATTGTTTCTTTCTAGCTGCTTGCAATATTTTCTCTTTCACCTGGGAATTCTGGAATTTGGCCACAATGCTCCTAGGAGTTTCTCTTTTTGGATCTCTTTCATGCGGTGTTCTGTGGATTCCTTGAATATTTATTTTGCCTTCTGGTTCTAGAATCTCAGGGCAGTTTTCCTTGATAATTTCATGGAAGATGATGTCTAGGCTCTTCTTTTGATCATGGTTTTCAGGTAGTCCCAGAATTTTTACATTGTCTCTCCTGATTCTATTTTCCAGGTCAGTTGTTTTTCCAATAAGATATTTCACATTATCCTCCATTTTTCGAATCTGTGCGGTATGTTCTGAGATATCTGTCTTTCCCATAAAGTCCTTAGCGTCCATCTGTACCATTCCAGTTTTGAAAGATCTATTTTCTTCAGTGAGCTTTTGAATCTCCTTTTCCATTTGGTTAATTCTGCTTTTGAAAGCATTCTTCTCCTCATTGGCCCCTTGCACCTCCCTTGCCAACTGAGTTAGGCTAGTTCTCAAGGTGCCAATTTCTTCAAGATTTTTTTGGTTCTCCTTTAGCAGGGAGCTGATCTGCTTTTCATGCTTCTCCCTCATCCCTCTCATTTCCCTTCCCAGTCTTTCCTCCACCTCTCTAACTTGATTTTCAAAATTCCTCTTGAGCTCTTCCATGGCCCGAGCCCATTGGGTGGGCTGGGACACAGAATCCTCTATTTCTGTGTCTTTGCCTGATGGCAAGCATTGTTCCTCCCCATCAGAAAGGAAGGGAGGAAGTGTCTTTTCTCCGAGAAAATACCCTTCAATAGTTTTATTTCTTTTGCTTTTTCTGGGCATTCTCCCCAATCAGTGACCTGACCTCTGAATGTTCTCCTCACACCCACCTCGCCTCCTGTTCCTCCCAGCCAGCGTTTGGGGACTGAGATTCAAATGCTGCTTCCCGCCTTAGGGCTTTTGGCTGGGGCAGGGCTGCTATTCAGTGTGAGAATTAAGTTCAGATGGTCAGGTCGGGGCAGGGCCGCCTCTCAGGCCCAGTTCCCTCAGGGGGTTTATGCACAGACCTTCCACAATGGATCCAGGCTCCCGTCCGTTTGGGGAGCCCCTGTGTGCAGCCGCCTCTCAGCTTCTATCTCCTGGGGGGGCCCGAGCCATGGGGGCACCCCACTCCCCTCTTGACCTGCCAAAGACACTCTCTCACCTACCCCCGTCAGTCACCTGTTGGTGGGGGGGCTTGTGCCGCCACTGGAGATCCCGTCCCCGTAGCCCTCTCGGATCTTTTCCTCATGGTGTCGTAGCCGCGGCAGGGCTGCCCTCTGCTCCCCGTCCCGGCGCCCAGTCCATGGCGCGAAGGACCCCCTGCGAGAGGTTTGCAGGTCTCTCCGGAACAGAAATCTCCCTTGCTCCAATATTCCGTGGTCTCTGGGTGCAGAATTCGCCCTGGGTTGGTCCCCTCTAGCCATTCTGTGGTTTGTGAGTTCGGAGCTATGTGTATGTGCGTCTTTCTACTTCGCCATCTTGGCTCCGCCCCCTCAATTCTATTTTTCAAGGCATTCCTTTTGATGTATCTTTATGCTTCTTTTATTATTTGGCCTATTTGTTTTTAAGGTGTTATTTTCTTCAATATTTTTTATGCCTCCTTTACTAAGCTGTTGACTCTTTCCCCAACAATTTTGCATCACTCTCATTTCTCTTTCCAACTTTTCCATTACTTCTCTTATTTGATTTTTAAAATCATTTTGAAGCTCTTCCATGGCCTGAGACCAATTCATATTTTTCTTTGAGTCTTTGGATGCAGGAATTTTGCCTTTGTTTTCTTCTGAATGTGTGTTTTGATCTTCCTTGTCACCACAATAACTTTCTTTGGTCAGAACTTTTTTTTTTTTTTTTTTTTTTTTTTTTGCTGTTTGCTCATTTTACAAACTATTTCTTGACTTTTAACTTTATATTATAGTGGGGCTCTACTTTCCAAGTGGATGGAGCACTATCCCAAGTTTCAGGTGTTTTTGAGTAACTGCTTTCAGAGAAAATTCTGGGACCTGTAAATTTTTGACTCTTCCAAAATGATAAGATCTAGGGAGAGGTGTGCTTACTTCTCTCCTATATTGGGCACTGCTTTGTGAGTGACCACAAACATCATTTTCAAACCTGAAACTGTGACCAGCATCCCTGCTCTCCTGTAGCCTCAAGCTCTATTATGTTGGTGTTCCTCTTCACAGTGAAACTAAGGCCCAGGGCTGTCACCCGGATCCAATTATAGGTGATGCAACAGAGTTCTACCCCTGAGATCCCTGTGAATCTCCATCAGATCTTCTGTCTGATCCTCTTATTGTCTGTGTTGAGAGGTCTGGAAGCTGCCACTGCTTCCACTGGTTTAGTTGCTCTAAGACCTGTTCCTGGTTTGCTGGGGCCAAGTCTTTGCTTGTCTGGCCCGTGGTGGACTGTGCTTCTCTCTCACCCTGATGCAACTTTCCTGCTGACTTTCTAAGTTGCCTTGACTAGAAAACTGTTTTGCTACATCTTTTTGTGGGTTCTGTTGCTCTAGAATTCATTTAGAATCATTATATAAAGGTATTTGGAGGGATGTGTGGGAAAGCTCAGGTGAATCCCTACCTTTTATATCTTGGTTCCATTTCTGGTTCAAAGTTTAAAGAGATTATTTGAGCTTCTCAGTTTGTCAGAGGAAAGTCATGAGTGATTTGGATTTGATCTTCTATGAGGCTCTTTAAGAAATGATGGAAGGTGGGTGGGTTGCAGCTAGATGGTACAATGGATAGAGCATGGGCCCTTGAGTCAGGAGGATCTGAGTTCAAATCTGGCCTTAGACACATACTAGCTTTGTGACCCTGGGCAAGTCACTCAACTCTAACTGCCACATCCCTCCCTTCCTCCTCCCCTCCAACAAAGAAAAGAAATGATACAAGTGATGGATGTAGAAAAATCTGGGAGAACTGAATGAACTGATCCAGAGTGAAGTGAACAGAAACAAAACAATTTTTACAAGAATGACAACATTGTAAAGATTAATGACTTTGCAAAATTTAAGAATACTGATCAATGCAAGGACTAACCACAACCCACAACTGCAGGACACTGATGATAAAGCACACTATCCACCTCCTGACAAAGTGAGGATGGACATAGGATGCAAAATGAGACATTTATTTTCACATGCAATCAATAAGGGGTTTTTATTTTGCTTGATTATATGTTTTTGTGACAAAGCTTTCGGGTTTTTTGTTTGTTTTTTCTTTTCAGATGGGGAAGGAAAATAAATGCTTGTTATTTTAAAAATAAAAAGAAGCGAAATAAATAAACCTGACATTTCGTTGACCTCCTGTGTGATTAAAACTTCACATGAAACTTTTATCAGAAGTAAATATCTCAGAAGTTCTGTACTCAACATTCTTTTTTTCTCTAATTTTTTAAAAATTTATTTATTTAAGTTTTCAACATTCATTTCCACAAAATTTTGAGTTCCAAATTTTCTCCCCATTTCTTCCCTCCCCCTGCCCCAAAATACCAAGCATTTTAATTGCCCCTATCACCAATCTGCCCTCTCTTCCCTTATCCCCATCTTCTCTTTTGTCCTGTAGGGCAAGATAACTTTCTATATGCCTGTATTTACCTTATTTCTTATTTCTTAGTTGCAAGAACAAAACTCAACAGTTGTTCCTAAAACTTTGAGTTCCAGCTTCTCTTCATCCCTCCCTCCCCACCCATTCCCTTTGGGAAGGTAAGCAGTTCAATATAGGCCATATCTGTGTAGCTTTGCAAATGATTTCCATAATAGTCGTGTTGTGTAAGACTAACTATACTTCCCTCCATCCTATCCTGCCCCCCATTGCTTCTATTCTCTCTTTTAATCCTGTCCCTCCCCAAGAGTGTTCACTTCTAATTGCTCCCTCCTCCCATTACCCTCCCTTCCATCACCCCCCCACCCTGCTTATCCTCTTCTCCCCCACTTCCCTGTATTGTAAAATAGGTTTTCATACTAAAATGAGTGTGCATTTTATTCCTTCCTTTAGTCAAATGTGATGAGAATAAGCTTCATGTTTTTTTCTCTTACCTCCTCTCTTTTTCCCTGCACTAAAAAGTCTTTTACTTGCCTCTTTTATAAGAGATAATTTGCCCCATTCCATTTCTCCCTTTCTCCTCTTAATATATTTCTCTCTCACCACTTAATTTCATTTTTTTAAGATATGATCCCATCCTATTCAATTCCCCCTGTGCTCTCTGTCTCTCTGTGTGTGTGTGTGTGTGTGTGTGTGTGTGTGTGTGTGTGTGTGTGTGTAATCCCACCAACTACCCAGACACTGAAAAAAGTTTCAAGAGTTACAAATATTCTCTTTTTATGTAGGAATGTACTCAACATTCTTAAATAGCCTGACATAGCAGCTTATCTCTAGAGGGCATTATTAGTCACCCCCATCCCCAAATGCAGAGATAATTTGAATGTCTATAGTATGCATACTGAGTAATAACAGTCTGAATGGAATCTTTTCACAGGGTAGTAATGGGGCAGCTTGGCTCTCTTATAATTCATCCTCAACTGTACCTATGGGATTTTTTTTTTTTTTTGGTTTCTTGCCACCATAGTATCATATGTGTGGTTTAAAGGGAAACTACTCAAGCTCTTAGCATTTGTTTCTCAACCACAGACTATAAAATAGAGAGCAGAGTTGCAGCTTGAGAGTTTTAATGGAGACAAAACACAAGGTTGTTGATCAAATGAGGCTATTATACCTGAAGGTGGGTAGGAAAGGGTGTTACAGAGAAAGGCTAGGAGGGTAGGGCTTAGCCTTTCCAAGACTCAGGACTCAACCACAGTTTCTGATGCAAACCAGCTGAGACTAGTAGCACTGGCTAGTAGATGGTATTGTTTACCTGTGGCCAAGTTAACAAGGAAAGGAATGAAAAACCTTCTAAGAACAATGCATGTCTTTTTTCTGTGAGGACTTATGAATGATTCTAAGCTTCAAGTGCAACTCACGAGACTGCATTTGTGATTTGAATGGGGAGAATTAAGAGCAGCACACATTGTGTATGGTTTACTGAAAACATGACTTGTTGATAGTTTTTATCAAGTAGGGCATTAAAAAAATTCCAACTTGGACACATAACAAAAGAGAGGTCATGAAACTTTGCCCCATGAATTGTTTTACAGTAAGAAAAATGGGAAGTCCTATTGGAACTGTTGCTGGATTTGGTAAAAACCCCAAACACACACATACACACATATGCATAGGCACATGAAAACACACACACGAATACGCCTCTCCTCTCAGCCAATCCAAAGACCTACCAGCAGACTTTCACATGAGTGCATTTTCATTATGGAATACCAGGCACCCCATTCAATTATTAAAGAGGGTCGTGTTATATTTATTACAAAGGTGGCTGATATTGCTGCCAATTGTCAAATTTCAGTTTGCTGTTGTTGATTTTCATGCATGAGAAACACACAGCAGCTGTATGGGGGCCAGAGCTCCATCAATCTCTCCAGGCTGCTTCGACCTCAGGATATGTAGGAGTAGTGGATAAATTGGAAGATCAATGACTTGTCCCTCCTGCTGCTCCAGCTGCTATTGAGAAATTAATATGAGGATCACTATAAATAAAAGATAAAAGATGATATGGCTTACAGTGTAAAATATTAAGGCTGGACACAATGTGCTGAAGGAATCTAAGCCAAAATCTAAGCAATTTAACCCTATGAGGGCAGCCGCTACCTTTGTTAGTTTCAGGTTGAGATAGAAATCAGGCTGTGAAGGTTGAGAGTCTCCAAGGAATGGTGTAGAAGTCAAGGGAGTGTGTGTATTGGGAGTGGAGTATGACTGACATTATTCCCTTCCCCTCTATCACCTACACCATGTCAAGGTCTTTAGAAAAAGTGAATCATTTGAAATTGTTTTCTACTTTAGTCATGAGTTCAAAGTAATAATACTTTATATTGGTATATCGCTTTTTGGTGACCAAACTCTTTTTGCATGTTATCTAATATGGTTCTCACAGTAACTCCTGTGATAGTCAAGGAAAGATTTTTCATCCCCATTTTACAGATGAGGAAACTGAGGCCTAGATAGACTGAGGGACTCATTCAAGAACACAACAATTATACAGGACAGTCTTAAGTTTGATCCTAGGTCTTCCAACACCAACACCAGAGTGATTTCCACTGTATGATGCTGCCTTAATGACTCGTGAACCACATAGATGATGGAAAAGATAAAAGTGCAGGACTTCAAATCCTGTCTCAGACATTTACTAGCTGTGTGACCCTTCCACAAGTCACTTCATTTTTCATAGCTTCCATTTCTTCCTTGGGTGGAAATATCACTAACCTTCCAGGTTTGTCGTAATGATCATTGTATGTAAAGAGGTTTGCAAATCTTAAGGTATTAAGGAAATGCTAGCTATAATGATGGTGATTATGGTGATGGTAATGATGAAAATACTTATTTTTCTTGCTTCTATTATTAGCCATGCCAAGAACAGTGAAAGATTATGGATTCACTTGACTTGAATTCCTTACTCAAAGATCTATTGATATCTGATAACAGTCCAATGGAAGCAGTTTTCATTGGATCACCTACAAGAGTTCTACATCTTGATCTCATGGCTAATTAGAGAGTAGAAGGAAAGGAAGATATCCTGAGGAGGTAGGTGGGCTTCTGAAAGAGGGAGAACAATTCTGCCACTTCAGGAGAGTAAAAGAGGGTGGTGGCTGTGAAGAAAAAGTAAGGTCACTTGAATGTGTTTAGAAAGAAATGAATTGTAGGTGGGTTGAATCAAATCTCTGACCTCTTCTAGGTTATTGCCCAGTGCTCATTTTCAGAAAAATGCTTCTAAACTAAGTTTTTATGCTGTGACTCTACCTCAATATTTCTCTGTCCTCAAGAATTTCTAGCCACTGTTGTTCCTCCTCTTTGCCAGCTAACCTCTACTGGCAGCTAGTAACATGAAAAGCCAGGTAATAGTTGTTTCCAGACAACTAGGTATTATATATACATTCATTTGCAATTCCTTTTGAGTGCTGTTCTGGGACAATGAGATGAGATTCTAATTCCTTAAAAGGCAATTATGTATCTATTGGACTTAACTCTTGAATACTACCCATGGATTCATTTGTACTTGGCAAAGGACATTTAATTTCTCATCCCATATGTCCACTGATCCTCTGCTAAATTCCTTCTCATCTTTTAATAGTCAAAAGTACTTTAGTTCATGGGAAACAGCACAAGCACCCTCCTTTCTGAAGGCAAATGCAGTTATATTATGCTACAATGCAGATCATTTTCTTTTGGAGGTAAATCATTGGCTGAGTGACAAAGGTTGATACCAGCTCTGAATAATTCTAATTCTAAACATTCTCTCTCTCTCTCACTCTCTCTCTCTCTTTCTATTTCTCTCTCTCTCTCTGTGTATATGTGTGTGTATTTTCAAAACCACTGTCTATGCTATTTTTAAGGGTCAAAAAGTATGCATTACAAAAAGGGAGAAAGGAAAAAAAAAATTAGAGATCAACGCCAGCTCTCCCTGCAGTGCCTGCCTCAGTTGAGAAATGAATATGAAGATCACTATAAATAAAAGATAAAAGATGATCTGGCTTTGGGAGTAAAATATTAACACCAGTCACAATGTGATGCATCAAAGTCTAACCAAATTAACCCCCTGGGATAAACAGGGGTCTTGTTTATGTTGCCTTTGAAAAATAGACCAGTGGGGGGAAAAGCTGATATATAGGGGGAGATATAGAGGGGCTTAGAAAGGAGAATTCAGGCTTTCTTGCCTTTTAGGTATACTCTGGTTGATACTTGCAAAAGTTAGAATTTGCTTACCCTCTGGGCTAAGAAAGAGCCATAACTCACAACTCCATGAAGAAATGTTAACTTGGTGTCTTATTGGTCGGTATGATGACTGGAAAGTATGGGATTTTTTCCTTCTTTTTTTCTTTCTTTTTCTTTTTTATATTTTCAATCAAACAGCTTCCTAGGGATATACAAACACACACACACATGCATATATATATATATATATGTATATATATATATATATACATATATATATATATACACACACATATATGTTTCCCATTAGAATTTATGTTGATCATTTTTCTAACTTATCCTTCATTTGATTAATGTTAGTATAAGGCCTTTGTAGAAACCATATGTGTCTTGGGCATTTTTCCAGAAATTCATTATATAACACATGGATTTCCAGTTGGTAATTGCAGAGGTTTCACAACATGGATTGTAGAAGAGGTTAAGCAAACAGTCTGAGCTGCTAAGAATTTCTCTCACCACCTATTCTTTCCCTTCTCCTCAATTCTTGGTCTTAGCCAGAGTAATTCTATTTTATTTTTAATCTTTTGAGGAAGGGAAGGTCTCATGGGAGAGATTCGTCTTGCCTCTTTTATTCTGACCTTCTTCCTACTCTTAAAGAAAATAGGTGATGGGTGATTCTCTTTGAAAGGGATAGAACTTTAAACTAAGCTATTTTGTCAGTTTTCAGTAATAGGTATGGCATGAGATCATAGAATATAGAGCCTGAATTGACCTTAAACACCACCCAGTGCAACTCTCTCATTTTACAGATTAGAACCTTCGTACCTAGTGAGGAAAAGTGACATACTCAAGGTCACACAGGTTGAAAATAGTAGGGAGCAAAATTTAAATTTATGTTGTTTGACCCCAAATCAAATGTTCTTTTTACAGTGAGTGTCACATGGCAAAGTGGGAAGGAAATAACTTTGATGTTTCTTTCTGAGGGGGGAAATGGACTACATTAGAGAAAATGTGGTATGTGCTGGAAATCTAATTTCAAAGATGTCTGTTTTAGCAATGAGGATCAGTTCTGGACACAATTCCTGGCACACTCATAGATACACCTGCATATTCAGTATATCAAAAGAACCACAGAAGTGTGTTGAAAACTGCTTAAGTGAGACACATAAACACAACTACAGATGAACAGACAGGAAATCAAGCCTTTTAACTGCTGGACTGCTGGCAAAGCATTTAGAGGGTGCAGGTTTCAGCCAACTTTCAATTGCAAGCCATCCAAGTTCATGCTGCAGACATGCTCAGGTCTTTGCTTCTTGGCCCATTTTTCAAGGAGGATATTAAACACCCCTGTTTAATGTCAGGATATAGTTCCCAAAACTAAGTATTGTGAAAATAGATGACTATGACCTTGGAGGGGGTTGGGTACTTTCAGTCAGAATTTCCTCAGCATTAATAAATATTTTTCTTGAGAGATGGGCATGTTTTCTCAACCTCAACAAGATGATCTATGCAGGTGGGAAACAGGGTTCATGAGGGCATTCCCTGAGAAGTATGCCTTCACAAAGTATGCATATACTTTGAGAAATATCTTCTGACTCAGTCACATTAGATGTCAAACATTCTACAAAATGATAAAAAGTGAATGTGGAATTTGTTTGATGACTGTGGGATTTAGTAACACAAAATCCCTAAATTTATAAGGAGTTTTAGATGTGAGAGGCACTTTGTTGCAAGGGAGAATTTCCCTTGTAATCAGTGGAAATGGGTTCAAATCCTGGCTCGGCAATTTTTTACCTAAGTGACCATGGGCATCCCTAGACCTCAAGCGTCTTTATCAGTAAAATGACATGGAGTGGTCTATATGTACACTAAGCTTGCCTCCAGTTCTGGATGAATGATTCTATGATCCAATCCAGTCTTCTTTACTGTTCTTTTGAAGTCCTGCCTATAATATCATCTCAGTCCAACCTCTGGTTGGAAAACAAGCAAGGATGTAGTCTATTCCATTTTTGGACAGCTTGAAATTGTTTTTTTTTTTTTTAAGTTCATCTTGATGTTTTCATAGAGTTGATCTTTCTAAGGTTCCACTTTTGTGTGTGTGTTTTGACACTGATGACGTCCCCTTCAACACTTCAACTTTTAGGTTTATGTCCCCAGTTGCATTGGTTTAAGCAGTGATACCTACTCCCTTCCCTTGGTGTGCCCACAGCACATTGACATGGTTTTGATTCTTTGGAACAATTCCTTTTCACTCCCTAGACCACAAGGTTCTATTCCAGAGATGGTGTAGGCATTCTTTCAGAGGTGACCAGGCTGTATGACCTTTCTTTTAATTCTATTTCATATTTTCTCCTTTAACAATTTCCCTATTGTTTGGATGATGCCTCAATAGTAAGGTATAGTTATAGTATGACATTATTTCTTCCTTTCTGCTGTGGTTTTTATAAAAGGAACAATTTTAAAAAACAGATGCACTTTCATTGTAGGTAAAAGACACCACGTACACTTAAATGATACAAGATAGGAGTAAAAATTGCTCCTTAGACCTTTGAGCATTTCTTGACTGTTAGTGATGCAGAGTATTAATAATCAACACATACAATGGGAATGGACTACAAGATGGTACAGGAGCCAGAGCCCTGACCCTGGAGTCAGGAAGACTTGAGTTCAAATGTCACCTCAGACATTTACTAGCTTTGTGAACCTGGGCATCACTTAACTCTCTTTGCCTCAGTTTCCTTATCTGTAAAATGAGCCGGAGAAAGAAATGGTAAACCACTTTACCATTCCAGTATCTTTACCAAATAGGGTCATAGAGATTAAAATGACAATAGCAGTAATGTTTCCACACAGAGCATGTTTTGTCTTTCACCATTTTCAGTATTCTACTAGTTACCATTTTATCCTTAAGCATACGCCAAGTTCCTAAAGCAATAACAGCAAGGTTGACATCCTTTTGGATGCTAAAGAACTACCTACCATCTGTGCGGGGTAGTTTAGCATTGCACTCAGCCTGGATCTTTGGACTCCTGGTAAACCTCTATGGAACCATTGTATCACATCTGTTCAACAACATGTGTGAATAGAAGGAAAAACAATGCCTTGGCTTTAATGTTAAGACGAGCCACTCTTTCCCTAATTAATAGCTACAGCAGCTGAACAGACCTGAAAAAAAAAAAAGGAGTTATGTCAGTGCTATGTTGGAGCCAGCTCAAATCAGGTCAAAATCGAATGTTAAATTTTTGGTGTGAGCATTTATACTTCAGAAATTGGCAAATGATATAAATCAGGGCTTGATTTATTGTTTTGTTAATTATCCGGACTTCAGAAAGTGGTGGAGAAAATGTCAGTAATGGAGATTAAACTTAAAAGGATGTTGTGTATACATTTTATACCCTCCAGAAAACTGGTTGTTTAACATTTACCAGTCCATCCCTACCTACAGAAATGAGCAGAAACCTAGGACAAAGAAGTTCCAAATAAGTAGACTCAAGAAAAGAAAAAAAAATCGGTCTGTCGGGGGAATTACCTGGAATAATGAAAAGAGTGTGAGCTCACAGCATTCTAGGAATATCATCATTATTGTATCATCATTATTGTCATTATATTTCTGAAACAGTGTCGTATCCTTCAAAGCAAACAAAAAAGTCTAGTGAGGTAATGAATGCTCTAACTTTTTAATTTGTCTCCACTAGTATGCCTATTATAGCTGTGTTCACCACCATTCCATTTTCTTAGCAGGTCATCCTTTAGCTCAAAAATAAAAGGTTAATGAAATTAAGCAGTGCAATTAAATAGGGTATGACCAGTGGTGTTATAATAAAACACTTAATAAAAATAACAATTACAGTTAAAATGCCAACCAAGCTTCAACCTGGGTGGGGTAATCAAGCCTTTGCTCCAGGGAACTGAAATTTAGGTGGCACAAAATAGAGTTACTATAATAACTCATTTTCCTTCCCATTCAACCAATTTGTATTAATTACTTCTTGTATTATTTTCATTTCATGAACTGCAAAATGAATTTGAGTGCATGCTGGTTTGCTTTGAACATAGCTGCTTACCCTGGGCACCAAAATTACTAGATAAAGCTTTGAATGCCAAGGTCTTCACTGGCACAGACATTCTTAAAGAAAAAGTAAATGTCTTAGAAGGGGTTGTGAGAGACACTGTTCTTACAGACCTTGTGATATGATTCATCACAGTTCCTTTTAAGGCATTTTCTGAATCGAAATTCCTAAGCTGCTCAGCCAAGATGACAGGAACACAAGTGGTCAGAGAGGATACTAGGGGAGGAACAGGAGAGAAATGTACCTAGAACTTGTCTTCTGTAGCCTTCCCCAGTGGAAAAGCTTTTCAGCAGGGTACAACATAGACACCAAGGAAGAGTACCATTGTGAGTTCCTGAGACAACCAGTTGTCTCATCAGGTTAGCCCTTCCCAGATCTCTGTCTCCCTCATGGGAAGTTTATTATCAAGTTTGTTCTCAAGAGCAAAGGGATTTAATAAGAGTGTTGTTATTGGCTACTGGGGCTTAAATATGTAATTTCATAGTGACTCAAGGTGAGGGGAGAGGGCACTTCCACCACCAACACCACAGTATCTCCCACATCTAGGCCTAACTCTCCACTGTCTTAGTTTCCCTGTTGTGTTAACAAAACACTTAGTGAACTGTCCAACACATAGTAGATGCTTAAGAGGTATTTATTGATGGATTGATTGACAAAAAAGTCTTATATCTGTAAAGAGATTTTTAAAATGACTGATGCAGAACCCACAAGTGAGACAAAATGGTTATATGGTTCAGAGCTGTATTCCTAGGACAACGAATGATCCATCAGTATTTTTATCCAGATGGCCACAATTCTAAAACCTTAAAAAAAGCAAATGCTGACAGCCTTCAACAAGAAGGAAGGGAGGTAGAAAAGAAGGAAGGGAAGGAGAGAGGGAGGGAGAGAAGGACTAGGCAGAAAGAGGGAGAGAGATGGAGATAGAGACAGAGAGATAGAAGCTGCTGGCCTTATGGGTTCTCCTTCTCTACTGAAATTTATGTACTTTTTTCCTTCAGGTTACAAAAGTAAATCTCAAACCGCAGATAACTAAAAATTAATTCTAACTTCCCATTCTCATTTTACTGCCAATTCAGTTGGGAGTCTTTTGCAGACTCCATGATACCAACTATGGAAACATGCTGTGAATTTTATATGGTAGTTCCCATTGGGGTTGGGGGTGTCTGCTTTATTCTAAGTCATTGTATCAACTGTAATCTAATAGATTAGATTACAAATTATTACTCTGGAATAATTTGGAAGAAAAACAGCAAAACTGAAAAATGAAATGAAAGAAATTTCTTACCCATCTTAAATAAAAAAGAAAGACTAGAAAGGAAGTTTGTGGAAGTTTTCTCTTTTTCCAACATAATCATAGGCTTTTTCCAAAATCAAGATTAAAGAAGAATGAGTGTGCTAGCTAATTTTAGATTATTCATGCTAATGGAGTAGAGAAGGTGACAGAAAGTAATCTATAATTCAGATAAATTTCTGTATAATTAGTTGGAATAGTTTTCAGTCAATCTTATTTATTTACTGAGGCTCTAAAACATAGGGCCATCTATTTTTTTTTCTTTTTGTTTTTGGATGGAGGGGGAACAAAGGCCATATAGACATAGTCATTCTTTGAGAACACAATCACAGATCCCCAAGTGATCAACTTTTCATTCCTTGATTCCTTCAATCCCACTCCATACCTGTATCTAACTCCCTGTCAAATCCATGTATTTCTCATTTTACTCAACTGTCCCTCTCAGTCTCTGAACCCCTGATTTAGGCAGGACTAGGTCATAGCCATCTTATCTCTATATCATCATGGCACCAGATGGACAACTGAGTAGGCAGGAAAAATACTAGTCAAATTAGACTTTTGATAAGACAAACACATTGTAAGATTTTTTTAAGCCTTTCAGTAGATTGTTTTGGCAACATGTAAATATAACTCCTGACACTGAGTGAAACTTAGACTAAGATTTTCCCTTTAAAAGGTAATCTAAACAAAAGACAGAGAAACTTAAATGTCTGTAAAAAGAACAGCAAATGAATATGCAATGGAAAGATATGTCTCATAGCCAAATCAATGACAGGGAAATTTGTTGCCTATTTGACTTTTCCATACCTGACACTGTTAAAAAGATAAAGTATTCAGCTGTTATCAGAGAGGTTTATCTAAGAAACTCTGGAGAGAAAATCCTTCACACCTAGTGTTTAGTTAAGAGTTACTGTACTATCAACATTTTAGATAATAATCCACGGGACTTATAAATTAGGAACTCAATGATCTTGGATTCTCTTTGATCAGCTCCTCTAACTCTGGAAATGTCACTTCATCACTTTGTGACTGAACCCGTATAAATATAAGCTTGCTTACCTATTGTACTTATTGTAACAATAATAAAAACAAGGTCCTTGTGTTGTGTCAATACAGGAGGAGTCAAAACCTTAGGCTATCAGTGGTCTGGTCACTCCTGTGGTCTTTAAGATAACCTCTAGGAAATTGCTAACATCCAAACATTTTAATTTTAAATAAATAACATATACAATTATATAGACATACATATAGATACATATGAACATTATACATACGTATACACACACAAATATCATTCATGCATCTAATGGATTGCTAGTATGTATTTTAGCTTTCTTATTATTGAAAAGAGAAATCAGGGTTGACCATGGAAGGCTGAAAAGCTGTGGTAACATATTACAGTGGAATGTTTGCTGGATTTGGAATTCAAGGACTTGAGTTCAAGTTCTGATGCTTCTATTTACCACCTTTACCTTCCAGCCTGGGCTGTAATTCACCAACCTTTTATCCAGGATAAAAAGCACATAGCTATTTGTAGACATTAAGCCCATGGTTATCAGATATGGATGTGAAAACGGGAATGTGCTGGTAAATGTTTAACAAAAAGCTTTCTGAAAAAAAATGTATATAAGCCATAGGTTCAAGTCTGGTCTGTATTACTAACATTTATTTCTGTCAGCGTGTAAGTCTAGACAATCAACAAAACAAATCAACCTCTTATTTGTAGCATTTAGTGATTAAGGGTAGATAAATGCTCACAATGAAAATTTAACAATTGGCTCTTATGAACCAGTTCAAGCCAACATTTCCTTAAGTGGAAAGGACTTTAAGGGTAGCAAGCCAACATTTCCTTAAGTGGAAAGGACTTTAAGGGTA
This sequence comes from Notamacropus eugenii, assembly GCF_028372415.1. Taxonomy (NCBI): domain Eukaryota; kingdom Metazoa; phylum Chordata; class Mammalia; order Diprotodontia; family Macropodidae; genus Notamacropus; species Notamacropus eugenii. The sequence continues at coordinate 70,665,454 of NC_092872.1, forward strand.
GCATGTTATGGAAGAACGCATGTTGAATTTATAGTCAAAGGACTTGGGTTCAAATCCAGGTATTATAACTTACTACCTGGGTAAATTTAAAAGTTACTTAAGTGCTCTGGGCCTAATTTTCTTCTTCTAATTCTAATGAATTAATTGAATTGAATACTAGATTTAGGGACCTTAAAGGTCATCTGGATTCCCCCTCCCCCATATTATTATAGTTGGCAAAAGTGAAGCTAAAAGAATTGTCTTGGTCAAGGTTACAAAGGTAATGAATTGCAGAGCCAGAATCTGAACTCAGGGCCTTTAACTACAAATTCAACATTTTTTTCCACTGCACCATATTACTGGTAAGCTTATTTTTCAGTTCTAAATACATAATCTTGTGATATGTGTCTATCTACAAATTTCTTTGAACTGTAGTATTAAAATTCCTCAGCAAAAGGCTGGTGAACCATGGGTCAAGTCTTACACCTATTTATGGCAAATACACTGTTATTTCCTTTAGCATTCTTGAAGAAGGGTGGGGTTTTTTTCACCCCCAAATAGTTTTCCCCCTTATAATGTTTTTTTTCGCTCCCCTTGCCTCAGTACAGGGTTAGTCTTTTAAATGCAAACTCTAATTATCATGAAAACTTGGCATATATTGCTAGTTCCACTATCCTCTTGGGTGTTCTTGATTTTGGATCAGAAACTTGTTCTCACTATGTGGGAAGTGTGTGGGAGGGTTTTTGCTGTGGAGATGGGCACACTGGGGTTTGCATTCTGGGTTAAATTGAACTCCTCCTTCACAATCCTGGGAAGAAATTAATCTGAGTATAAGGCACATTTAGGTAAATTGGATTCGCTATCAATGACTCCAAAGCACTGGCAAGCTCCAGAGTGCAATAGACGTTCTGAATAATGACAATGATGATGCGAATTTTCCCAGATTGTTGAAAAGCACTCAAAACAGCAATAGCACACGTCTGTTATTCCCACAATCCCTTGTGTTGGCAGGCCCACGTTAGACTGGCTCACCTTGGTTAAACATGAAGCAGAAAGGAAAGATCCAATTTTATACTGGTCAGAGAACCCAAGGCGCAATTTTCAGTCTATAACTGGCAGCATCCGCTTTGCTTCTGTCCTGGCCAAATGCAAGCCAGAGAGCTTATTGTTCCAGAAAGGGACAGCCTTCAGTTTGTGTGGCATAAAGGAGAAGATAAATGTTCAGCAAGATATATTATATGACCCTAGGCATAGTCATGCCACATATAGTAGAAAATTATCCCTGCTGGGTTCAACCTTGTGATCCAGTTCCTGTCATTGCCCATTATCAGAGTTCAGGGAGGCATAAGCAAGAGCCATGTGTGTTTGTTATTAGGCTGATCTACTGCACGGATATTGTCAATCTGCCTCTAAGAGATCTCTCCATAGAAGACTGTCAGCGTCCCCCTGAGCATGCTCAGATGGATACTGGGGACAGGGTGGTATGGACTACCTCCCACATACTGAGTGCTGTATAGTACAGGTTGCAGAAAGGAAGAATATCTTATTTTTTGTCATGTCAGAGAGATGCAACCAAAGTTTGAATCAGAATACCCCAGGGGAATAGCTGACTGGTTATAGGGTACAGTGTCAGGAAGCTTCACTTTTGCAGGAGCTCAGTAGGGATATTTTTTGGTTAGAAGACAGGATTTAATAAACATGAGACCCAGAACAGAATTCATATAGAAAAGCATGAACGTAAGACCAACAACCCCTCCCCCCCACAAACACCACCACACAGAAAAAAAAAAAAACATCCAACAAAACCAAAGTAAAAACAAAGACACTCCCTTCTCATTTCAAAGAGTAGGGAAAAATTGTCTATGGCAAAACATTCTTGGAGAACTTTGGATAATTCAGTTGTTTTTTGAAAGCAAAGAGATCACAACTAATACCGCATCCATCCAACAGGTCAGAAATTACCTCCCTAAATGAATTAGAAACAAACAGAACACTTAGGAACAATGGTTTTATTGACTGAAATAAGCAACTGTCACATGGAGTCCTGAGAGTATGAGTAACTCAGTGGATAAAACACTGAGCTTAATCTGTTAAATGTTTGCTCCTTGTTTACTGCAACAAAAACAGATGTTACAAATACAGAGAATTACTGCTCCTGATGCCTGGAGAAGGAATTGCCATAATTTACTCTCTTTTCTTTCTTTCTTTCTTTCTTTCTTTCTTTCTTTCTTTCTTTCTTTCTTTCTTTCTTTCTTTCTTTCTTTCTTTCTTTCTTTCTTTCTTTCTTTCTTTCTTTCTTTCTCTCTCTCTCTCTCTCTCTTTCTTTCTTTCTTTCTTTCTTCTTTCTTTCTTCCTTTCTTTCTTCCTTCTTTCCTTCCTTCCTTCCTTCCTCCCTTCCTCTCTTCCTTTCTTTCTCTCTGATTTTTACTTTCCTAAAGTCAGTGAAACATCTTGATGTAGTGTCCTCAAGGAACAAAAGACATTCCTCTTTATTTAGTAGAAATGTTTTTCCAAGAAACTGAATTGAAATTCACAAGGCGCTCTTTAAAAATGTCAACTTGAAAATATTTTCTGGACTAAAACACACTGCTCTGGCTCTTTTTTCTTTCAAATCCAGGTTTTTACCCAATATCCTACCTCAAAATCAAAATAAAACAAAACACAAGAACATGTACAATTTTCCCAAACCTTATTTAATGAGGTCTATGCTTTCCCATTGAGATACAAATATTTGAAATAATCTAAAAACTCACATTGTCACCACGATAGACCCTGGTCCATGCCAAGAAGGGCATAATGTAAATACCTTTAATCTAGGAATTTGGGAAATTTGAGAAATTAAGGAATTTGAGTTCCTCTTCTATCCTTGATTTCTGCCCTCAGATTCCTGGAGCTAGTAGTGAGGTGATGATCTTGGCAAACTACTGAACTTTTCCAAGCACTGGTTTTCTCATCTATTAAATTAGAGCCTTGTGTTGAATGACTTCTAAGATTGCTTTCAAATCATTGATGACTTTATAGTTATTGTCTTATTCTCTAGAGGTAAATACTAAATACCTTGATGTAGTACAACCTCATTTTCCATGTATGATGTAGAATCCAAAAGAAAATTTTGGGCAATTTTAATCAAATTTATGCATCATTAAAACACAACTAATTTGTTGTTTTGTCTAGTATTTATAAATTTAATATCACTCAAAAGTTTATAAAAGCAGGTAAAAGGTCTTGGGGTTTTTTTGTATAACTTCATTAAAATGGGGTGGCTAATTGGGTCATTGGATAGAGCATTGGGCCCAGATTCAAGAAGACCTGAGTTCAAATCCATACTCAGATCCTGGAGAAGTCAACTGCTGTTTACCTCAGTTTCCTCATCTGTAAAATGTAGCTAATAATAGCACCTACCTTTCAAGATCACCATGAGGATAAAATGAGATAGTAGTTGTAAATAATTTTAAATCTCGTAACAGTGCCTGGCACATGGTAAAGACTATATAAATGTTAGTTTGGTGGTGGTGACGGTGGTAATAGTGATAGTAGTAGTAGTAGTAGCAGCAGCACCAGCAGCAACAGGAGCAATAGTAATAGTAGTAGAAAATACCCTTGCTTTGAAGATCCAGTTCAGAAGATCTAGTGAGTGCTGGGCCTCATTTTTTTCATTTATGAAATGAGAGTATAGGACAAAGTAGATTTTGTGATTCTGTCCAGTTCTATGTGATAATATAATGCTCATTAGTGTTTAATGAGTGGTTGATTTTGTTTAAAAAAAAAAAAACAAAAGAAATCAAAGAAATAAAGGGAAAAAAGAAACAAAAGGAAAAAAGGAAGAAAAATGAACAAATAAAAGAAAAATATTCAAAGTTTTCTATTAAGAGAATTTGATTTCATTGGATTAGTTTACAAGTGCATATCACTGATGTTGGCACTAATGTTGACACTGTCGTGAGCTCTAGGAATACAGAAACGAAGTCAGAAAGTGTCAGAACAGACATAGAGTTGACAAGAGGAGACTGGGTTGGATTACCTCTGGAAAACTGTGGAATGCTTTTAATGTCCTTAAAACTTCACTACCACAAATGTCCGTGTCTTTACCACTGACATTCCCTATTGGTGATGATATTGTTTGAAATGTTATAGAACATCATAATCTCAGAAAGATGAAAATTGCAAGTATTTCCAAGGACATTTGGAAAGATGCATTATGGATAGAAATAGGCTGCAGTATACTACTTGTGGAGTAAAAAACATGAGCAACAAAGAGGCTAAAAAGTTATGGCATAAGACTGTAAGAAAACAAGCAGATGACCTGTTCTTATCACATACCTTTTCATCTTCTTTATCACTCATATCTTTCACTCCATGAATCATCTTTTACTCTGCAAGTAATATGTTGCAAACTATTTACACCCATACTAATGTACCTTTCCAGTTGCTCTTGGAGATACACTATATAGATAGAGATAAAGATAGAGACAGTTATTTATGGACAGATATAGATATACACACATATATGCACACATGCATACACATATGTGTGCATACACATACATATACACATATGGGTCTATGTATACATAGATGTATAGGTGACCATATATGTATATATATAATGCAATATAGTAAGTGCCTTATAGTAGGCACTTAATGTTCATTTGTTGATATGGAGAGAAAGAGTAAGCTATAGAAAGAACAGAGACCCACAGACAATGTATATGGTGTAGTGGCTACAGAGCCAGCATTAGAATCAGGAAGAGACAGAGGTTCAAGTCTCATCTCTCTCATATATGGGCTGTGTGACAATGGCCAAGTCACATAATATCTCTTCTAGAAATGAATTCTTAGACTACAAATTTCAGAGAAGTTAAAAATCTGAATTGGTGGCGGAATGTTTTGTATGAGGAATTCCCTAAGACAATGAAATCACAGATGCAGATCACATATGCCTATATAAATATGTATACTTCAAACACGCATATCATATTGATTGAATCAAAAGTTTGGGATTCAGAGTAACTAAATCCAAGGGGTCTTCTCCTCCCTATTAATTTAGTGTGAGCATATCCCTTAAATTCCCAACAAGATATTTTATTTACCATCTAGTCTCAGTATTAACTTCAATGCAGTATCTACTAGAAACTGTGATTCAAGTGTACTTGTTATTTCAGAGTTCATAAAAACTTGAATAATTCTTATTTTTCTCTACTTATAAGCTATTCTAGAAGAGAGAAGGAGAAGACCATGTAGATATTCCAATGATCCCAGAGATCTATGTTAGAAGGCAGCATACACTAGACACACTTTGCTATTTGGCAAAGCCTTTGAATGATAATGTGTGATGGCTCAATTTGAATTTTAAATTAATGAATTTTTAGGCACCTATTAAATGAACTGCTTAACCAGTGCCAATGATCAATGGATCATGCAGTGATATCAAAACTTACTCCAAGAACACAAGGACAGAAGAGCAAAATGTGATCAGACTCTTTTGGGGATGAGATTGAGAAGTTTCATGCAGCTTCAGTCATTATAATACACCTATTTAATTCTGATTGCCATTTCAACTGTGCGTTATCATCCTCCACTTCCTCTTCTAAACTGCCATTTAATTTGGCTCTGTACTATTGAGCAGCTGTTACATTGCTCTCCATAGGTGGTTGTCTTTCATTGGTGAAGACAGACACTGAGGGTTAGTGGTTCTCCCTTTTGGTTGCTGAGTAGCTCTGGGCACTCTGTGGATGAAATAAATAGTAAAACAAAGATAAGTCTCAGTTTTCTGTTTTAACCAGGGAAAGGAAAGGCATGGACCTTATGTTATTACAAATTGTAAGATAATAGTAGTTGATATGGGTTTGATTTTTTTGTATTGTCATTTGAACGTCATGTATTTTACACTATTCAGAGCTTCGGAATGGAAGTGAATAAACTGAATACTTTCTCTTTACAACACCTATTTTAGGTCATGAGGGGAATGCAAATGGTAATAAGAAAAGATCCTTTTCCTGAAAGGACAGGAAGATATCAGAATGAAATCACGTCCCTATAAATGTGTTTGGCTCTCTGTTCCATTTTCCTTGGCTCTTCATATCATGTTACAAATAGCATGGCCTCGCAGATTGATTAAATTACCATAAAGTTAGGTGACTTCTCTTTCATTCTCTGCTTCACATCATCCTGAGGTTGAGGAAAATAATTAAGGGTTTTGTAGTTTGTTTGTTTTTTTAGTTATTTAAATGCTTCCTGCAGAACTGGAAACAAATGTTTAAAAAATGGCAGAATGTCAAAACAAGGGGTATTCCCTTATTCTGCTTACTTATATCAATAAAGTTGAGATAGTAAATTGGGACGTGATAAAGAAAATCATATTGAAGGTAACTTGTCAATAATCGTACTTCCCTATTCTTTCAATATATCATAATATAGTTCATAAGCCCTGTTGACTTGAAATCACTGAAGACTACTATTTTTATATAAATACACACACACATATATAGACATACACATATAGATATACATATACACACGTGTTTATTTCTGTGTTTATATGTATGCATAGGCACATGTATAAGTACATATACATACACATATGTATTTGCATGTGGACATACATACATATGTCCACTATTGAGTAACCTTGGGGTTAATCTAGTGAGAAACAAGAACAATGCTCTCTTGGGAATATACAACAGACTGCCTAACCATTTCATCAAATTTTTATTTTCATCGAATACAACTTATTCACGAGTTCCTTCTTTCATAACCTTGTGGAAGCTTTCAGTTGCACCTTACCAAATTCAAAAGTTTGAGAATATAATTTGAAGGTGTTTTTTTCCCTCCAGTTGTTCACTGCCAGTCATATTTCTGTTTATTTAATTAATTTTCCTCATCTCCTAGGCCATGATTTCTGATATAGATAATTAAGTGTACTCAATAACTTCAACCATTCACACAAACACATTGCATTCTACCTCTACACCTGCCTGGGACACACTCATTATTGTGCACCTTTTCTCCTTGAAAACTTCTTAAAATTCACCTCTGCAATGAAGCCATTTCAAAATAAATCCACTCATAAAAGGGTCCATACGTACAGAAATTGAAGGAAGGCTGAAGGAATCATAGACTAGCAGGGCAGATTTGAAAGTTAAATATTGCATTTATTATATACTTTGGAAGTGGTATAATAAATTGTCATGATTATATATAGGGATTAGTTGTGGTAAGGAAACTCAGTATTTGAGATCTTAAAAATGAGGTAGTGTTCTTAAACAGGAAGATGAGGAGAAAGGAGATCAAAAGGCCAGGCAATGCTTGTGGATGTTAGAAATAAATAGTAGTCTGAGGAGGGTGGGTGGGGCAGAGCTGAGGGGGCAGAGTACAGGCTAGGACCCAACTAAATTCTCCAAACATGCCCTGACCAACAACTTTAAAATAATGCCTCAAATCAAATTTTGGAGTGGTAGAGTCAACAAAAGGTCATAGGGAGACATTTTTTCAGCCTAAGACAACCTAAGAGGTTAATTTAGTCTGTAACGCTAGAGTAAGCAAAGACCTAGAGAGTAGCAGGAGCACGAGCAGTGGACTTTGGAGGTGACCCTGAAAGAAGCAGCAGCAGCAGCTTTGGGAGCTTTCAATAAAAGACTTGGACAAGAGATTAGAAAGAGATTACAGTGGACCCTTTACTGGCACGGAGTTAAGTTGGTGCTGATGGACAGCTCAATTATTCATCAATGTTCAAAAGCAAGAAAGACTTGTGAGGAGGGACAGGATGGAAAGAGAGAGAATGATGAACAGAAGGAAATGGAGGATTCACAAGTAATCATCATAACTGTGAATATGAATGGGATGAGCTATGCCATGGAATAGGATCACATAGCAGAACAGATAGGAAACCAGAATTAAATAATATGTTATGTGCAAGAGACACACATGGGACAGAATAGTTCAAATGAGGGCTGGAGGAGAATCCATTGTACTTCGGCTGAAAGGAAGAGCGCAGGGGTGACAATCATGATCTCAGATAAAGTTAAAGCAAAATTAGACCTATTTGAGAGATAATCAGTGAAACTACATTTTACTTAAAGGTACCAATAGACAAGGAAGCTTATATAAATTTTTTTTTCATCAAATTTCTTTGATAAAGGCCTCATTTCTCAACACATTTTAGAAACTGAGTCAAATTTATAAAAACCTGGAGCATAGAAACAATCAAAATGATTAATCAAAATTGGAAGCTGCTGGATGGCAAGTTTTCTTTCTAGATGAATTCTAGAGGTAAATTTCTTCTCTTGGCTTGACCCGGATCTGTTCCACTGTCTTGATATGTATATCTCAGCTGGTGCTGAATTATCTTCCCATCACCAAGAAGAAAAAAATAGGAAAAAGGGGAAACATGACATACTAGCACTCCCTTTCCCCACACATGTATACTCAGTTGGATTTGTCTTAAAAAGTTTGTTTAGGATCATGGGTCTAAATCTGGAAGTCTATCTAGTCCAAATCCTTCAGCTGGGGAAACTGAGGTTCTGAGAAGTTAAATGAAGTCCTTACTATACTCTGTGACCCTGGCTGCTAAGATGCTTACACTCAAAACTACATTTCATTCATCTCATATATATATATATAATATATATGTGTATTCATATATGTGTGTATATACATATGTATCTAGGTGGTTATCTATGTATATGAACATATATATAGATAAATACATATACACCTTTTATACTTTTGTTTTTGTATCCCAATACCTCATATACAGTAAACACTTAACAAATGTGTACTGACTGACTCTTTGAAGTGGTTGGTCCAAAATCACAAAAGGTAGCAAGTATGAGAGGCAGTATGTGACCTTGGGATCTTAGATTTCAGAGCCTGCATGCTTATCGTTGCACCCATTTCAAGGTATATTTTGGACCACTTACACAGGTGCAAAAATTCACTCACCTGAGAAAGAAACCATTTTCAATAAGATACTTACTTTTTCTGAACATCTAATTTGATTGTGTTCTCTGATTTTTAAATATGCAATAATTGCTAATATTATGAAAACAAAGCTGACATACATTAAAAACTACACTAAAACAGTAAGGTAATAGCAAGCTAACCTTTTTTTGCCATTGGCAATCCTAGATTAAAAACAGGAGAGCAATATGGTGTAACATTTTAAAAAATCTCTAATGACTCACATTTCCTGCCCTATTGCTAATTAAAACAAAATACCTTGTAGAAAACCTTTTGAGTCATTTAGCTCAGTTTCATTAATTCTGGCTACTGAAGTCAATTTAAATTCACTTTTGCAAAGTGAAAGGTACCGCATCAGCCATTTTCCTCTGTTCACACTGTCAAAGGGACCTACAAATAGTTACCTGCTTGGTGGTAAGTAATAAGGAGAAAGAGAACATCAAATAACTGGAGCCAATAAATGTTCTCTATGCCCCTATCTATGAATAAAGATGTTAATCTGGAACCACAAAAGGCAGTTTAAACACATATGTGAGTGTACATACCTACACACCCCATACAAACCTAGGAGTATTTCTGCCTAGATTTGGTCTATATGTAAGTGTACCCCATTTTCTTTCAGTCCCTTCATCCAGAGGAGGTGCGTGAGCTAAAAAGGCAATTATATTTGGCTCCTTGTAGTATAGCAGATCAGACATACGCATCTACAAGGGAAACTACTCCATATATCCTTTGTTCTCTTTGATTTCTGGAAAGCTCTTTGAAGAAGGAAAGGCACACAGTCATATAGGATCCATATCTCTCCCTCCACCTCCAGCTCTGATTCTGCTCCCGTAGTTTTTTATTATACTTTCCTGTGCATCTCCCTGCCTCAGCTAATCTACCATGCATGCCAATTCTAGACCAGTCTTCCCAAGACACCAATTTTTTTAGATGCACCTTTGTTGGAAAACTTCTAATGGATCCCCACTGTCTGTATAATAATCACAGAGTTTAGACAGGAAGAGTCTCTAGAGATTATTTAGGAAATCTCTCTCGCTTAACATTGGAGGAAACTGAAGTGCAGAGAAGGTAAAATGATGACCAAATTTACACTATCAGTTAAAGTAACGTGAATAGGATTTGACCTCATATTCATCTGACATCAAATCCATTCTTCTTTCCATTGTAGCACACTACCACACAGAAGAATTTGAGATACTTTGGAATATGGCCTCACCTCTCCTTTTCTACCTTTTTCCCTTTGTGATTCTGTAAGACAAGCATCATGAAGTAAAAATAAAGCTCAGAACAGAGAATTAGAAATCTTCCTGCCTCTGCCACTTACTGTGTGTGAGATCTTGAGCACATCCCTTAATCTCTCTGGGCATAATTTTCTTCATCTTTAAAATGATGGGGTTCAATGGCAGGCTCTCTAAGGTTTCTCCCAGGAAAAAAATCTAGGATCATGCCACTCTGTAGCACCATTTTCCTGCTTTAACTAGCCTGATCTCATGAATGATGGCGGATACTTAGTTCTCACTCCTGATTTGTCAGGAGTATTCCTCCTTCCTTTGATGTCCGACCCCCTCCTCTTTTTCTCTGCCTAATCCCACCCATCCTTCAAATTCCAAATCAGATTCCATACTATGAAGTCTCCCTCAATTGCTCTAGTTCATCCTAGTTTCTCAGTTTTTGCATTCCTATAGGACTTGTTGATTGCATTCCCTATAAAGGTCATGAACTATGGTACCCAGAGCTGGAAGGGACTGTCCACATTCTATCCACTCCCAGATTTTGTTGTATTTATCTCCACAATGCATTTCATATATATTTACTTCTCCCCACTCACATAGCCACCACTCTGGTTAAAGCCCTAATCACCACTCACTGGGGCTATTGCTATACACTTAAGTGTACAGCGATGCACTTAAATAAAGCAATACTTTCAGTCTCCAGTTTCTCACTTTTCCAATCTCACCTCCACACAGCTGCCAAATTGACATATCTAAAGCACGTTTCTGACCATGTCAGTGTCTCCTTTGAGAAATGCTGCAGTCAATGTCTGTTGCACCAAGGTTAAGATATCATGAAAATTCTACATAATTTGGCTCTTACTATTTTCCCAGGTTTATTGCATTTTTCTGTTTTTCATGCATCATGTTTCAGCTAAATTGGCCTACTTGCTACATCTCATATACTACATTTCATCTTCTATTGCCTATCTTTGCATCAGCTACCCCTGCAAGTCTAGAAGACTCTTTTTCCTTACCTCTGTTCAATAATCCCCGACTTTCTAGGGTCATATATTAAAGTTTAGAAGAGACCTGAATAATTAGTCTAGGCCAGGGCTTCTTAAACTTTTTTCCACATGTGACCCCTTTTCACACTTAGGCTACATTCCTTGGTGCTACAAGGCCTAAGGGCATGCATGGTACAAAGTGCACATACTTTGTGTTCAGAACCAAAACTGAAGTGCAGTGCAACATGGGAAAGCACTGCCAGAAATACCTTGGATTCATTGTGCATTTTATTTTTAACTAATTTTTCAGTTCTGCGCATTGAGAAATCTTTTACCGTTGCCAAATTTTTTGTGACCCTATATGGGGTTTCAAGGCCAAAGTTTAAGAAACACTGATCTAGTCTACCCTCCTCACTTAATAGATGAGGAAATTGAGTCCTAGACACATTAAGTAACTTGACCAAAGTCATGCAGATTTAAAGTAGCAGAACAAGAATCTTATCTTAGTCCTGGGACTCTGAATTCAACGTTTTGCTTTGTTTTGTTTTCCTACTGCTAGCTAACAACCACATGCTTCCTTCAAACCTCAGCTCAACTATCATCTCCGAAAGGAAGCCAATCCTGATTCGTTTCCACCACCACCACACACACACACACACACATGCACACACACACACACACACACAAACACACACACATTTTAGTAGTGCCTTACCCATGGAAATCTGTGTAGATCTTATATATAATACTTGTAAAAAATATGCTGTGTATGTCATATATCATATTTGTGTTTGTGTAAGTATGTGTGTGTATAAAATTTAATTTTCTACTTATATCATTATTATTCCCCTTCTGTAGAATACGAGCTTCTTAGGGCATTAAGGGTCACTGCTTCATTTATTTTGTTTGTATCTTTAACCTTTAACATTGTACCTGTCACAAAATTTATATATTTAATAAGTGTTTGTCAACGGAATGCATAGATAAATGAGTGAATGAATAAATAAAGTTTAACCACTTCATTTTATAAATGAGGAAAATGAATTCCAGAGAGTCAACATGACTTACCTAAAGCTAAAACAAGAAATAGGAAGCAAAGCTACTATTTGAATCGAGGCCATCCTGAACTCAGTTCAGTGTTCTTTACACTGCTCTTTTTTTATACAGACTTATCTAGATATTTACCTTGGTTCTCCCTTCACTTTATGCAGTGTGTGTCTTATACTATATCAAAGTGCATTTACTATACTATATGTGTAAAGGCAAGCATTGTCGTCCAGTCATTTTCAGTTGTGTCTGTTTCTCTGTGACCCCATTTTGGGTTTTCTTGGCAGAGATACTGCCATTTCCTTTTCCACTTCATTTTACAGATGAGGAAACGGAGGCACACAAGGTTAAGTAACATGTCTAAGAACACACAGCTAATTAAGTGTTTGAGGCCAGATTTGAACTCAGGAATATCACGATTCTTGACTCCTGGATTGGTACTCAATCCACTGTGCCATTTGGCTGCCTCAATGCACGCCTATAGATGAATGTATTCATGCATTATATATTCTGCAAATATGAATGTGCGTGTGTATGGATATGTATACATATATGAATGCGTGTTTGTGTAGACATAGATATAGTTGATCGTTATCCTTAATCTTTGAAGAGGAACAAAATGACACCACCATGATAAAATGAAATTTCAGTGTCTCCGACTGTGACTGATCAGACCAATATGAGCTTGGAATGCTCTACCACAGGCTGGGCACAGGTAGTCTGTGTGAATATTTGGGGTGGATATCAGAAATTTGCACATCCTACATTTACTTTGTGCTGTCTCAACTCTGCTTTGATCAAAGAGCATAGCACCCTTTCTGATGTGGGCACACCATGCTGAGCAGTCCTGTGCCAGTATCTCCCATGTTACACAGTCAAATCCAAAATTCTTGAGAGACCTTCAGAGTGTCCTTGTATTGCTTCTTCCAGCCCCCATGTGATCACCTTCCCCATGCAAGTTCCCCATAAAATAATCTTTTTGGCAAGCGTACGTTTTGCATTTGAACAACATGGTCAGACCATCGGAGATACGCTCTCTGAAGCTTAGTTTGGCAATTCAGCTGGAGCAAGGACTTCGATGTCTGGTACCTTATCCTGCCAGGTAACCTTCAGAATCTTAGATATATAGTATGTATGAAGAAGTGTACCCTAAGTGAGATGGACTGAAGAGTTATCAATCAAGAAAAAGAAATATAGTCAAATGTATTCTGTATGTGTAGTCACAGGACCTGTGTGACCTTGGATAAGTTACTTCACTTCTCTGGGTCTCATTTTCATCATCTGGGAATGTTGTCCTTAATACCTATCAGAATGTAAAAAGCAATTTTTGTGACATCTTTAGTGGGAGGTAGTACAGTGGAAAGAACACCAATCTTAGTGGAAGTCAGAGAACCCATTCATTCTGGCCTTTTCACTTCCCTTGGAAAAATCACCTGATTTCTCAGGGTCTCATCTTCCTAATCCTTATAACGAGAAGACTAGATGATTTCTAAGGTCCTTGTCAATTCTAAAAATAGGATCCTACAATCCTAAACTAGGTAAGTGAAAACCTTCCTTGCCCATCTATTAATGAAGAAACAGAAAGGAATAAGTCATTGCTCCTATGTTGGAGTCAATCACTAAACTATGACTACATCAAAAAATACTGTGCCTGTGGAGGGCTTAATGGATGGTCATAGAGATGTCAGGATTTCCTCAGTCTGGAAGCAAAAAGATTCTCCTTTCAAAGAGAGTCATCCTCAGTGATAACATTTTTATTAGAGAGCTGTTCATTTTCCAAGGCCACATAAGCAATGAGGGAGAGCATGAAGAGCTGTCCGCTTGAATTGGGCTTTTCAAAATGGATGGCACTTTCCCAAAGGCAGGTCAAGTTCAGCCCAAGAACAAGTATTTCAGAGCTCTCACAACTAGTTAAAATACAAGACCAATACCACCTCTCTTGAATCAGTTCTGAAATTCAGCAGAAGGCTGTTAATATTGATATGGTTAATATACATCAAACAGGATTCCTTTAATTTTTTGAATCAAAAAATTCTCCACAGTGTTGACATTTCCTTACTGAACTCTCAGGCTTGTTTGGTTTCAGAGGCTGTAGGGCCCAAGACACATTTTGTTTTAAATAATCCTTCATAAAAAATTCAGCTTTCAGTCTAATATGATTGAAACTCAGCTTGAGTGTGTTTTATAATGCATTGAACTGGAAAGACTATGGGCATTGAATTATTCAAAATATGCTGGAGAAAAGAGTGCTATATGTGTATGCGTATGAGAGGAGATGATCCAAGAAATCAGTAAGACTCGATATGTCTTGTTATCTCATTTTATTTACTTTTTAGAACTCCTCCAAATATTAGAGGAAAAAATCAATATCAATTTTCACCTCTGTCACGTTCCACACTTCAATTATTAATGAATGTCAAATTTGACCACATTTCTCTGTACCACCTGCTCTGCAATAATATTTCTGAGCCTTTATTAAAAATGTAAAATTGTCATTGAATTTCCAAATATGATTCTCCGGTGGCTAATTCGGCTTGTTTTATTAATAAGCGGGTTCTGATGAGTAATACTAATTTAATACGCCTGCATGTAAGATTAAACCATAAATTATTCCTGCTGAAGGTGATGAGATTTGACTTCTGTGTGGTTGTTAGGCAATAACCCTTTTGAATTAACCCCATAAGCACACAAAGAAGACTTTATTATATAGAACAGCAAAAATATTAATACTTTGAGACAAAAATCTTTTTGGTGGTTTCTGTGCACATGTATATATGCATACAATAGTACATGCATTGGCTTGTATTCAAGAACTTCCTTAAAGGAAAAGCAGTTACCAGCAATTTATATTTGTTTTTGCATGGTTTTGAGAATGTGGCACATATCGGAATACCTCATGATGTCACTGACCCATCTCATTGCCTATGTCTTCTAATACTCTAAAGGGATCTGGAATTTCATTGTTGTGAATGATTTCTACAACGATGTGGATCACAGCCTATCTATGTTTGCCCTTCCCATGAGACTGTCATCCATGAACTCCCATAAGATGGCCATTAGACCCACTCAACATGCTGCTGAGGCTTTCCCTTGATTTTTCATGACATCTTGAAGATGTAGAATATCCAACCTGTTCATCCAATAGTAGTCACACTTGCCTCATGACCATCCCACCTTCTTTTTCAAATGTCTGTTTCTTTGATAGCATCCTTCACTGTAGTTCTCCTTCTTAAGTCCTTATTTGTTATGTATTTAGGCAGCTAGGTGGTGCAGTGGATAGAGCACCAGTGCAGGAGTCAGGAGTTCTTGAGCTCAAAACTCACCTCACACACTTGACACTCACTAGCTGTGTGACCTTGGGCAAGTCACTTAAACTCAATTGCCTCATGCTGGGTCATCTCCAGTCATCCTGATGAATATGTGGTCACTGGATTCAGATGGCTCTGGAGAAGAAGAGAGGCTGATGACCTGCACAGCCCTCCCTCACTCAAAACAAAGTCAAGTACAAGTTATGTCCTTATTTCTCTGATGTCATGGTCTTCTTCGGCAACGAAGGACGAACACACACATATCTGTTATGTGTTTGCAGCCATCTCACATCCACCCTTCTCCCCCTCCTCTGCCCTTGCCCTTTGAGTGAAAATCTTTTTTAATTCCTTGGAGACTGTAGTGTTCCATGGTTCACAGATTAAAGGAATTTTCTCACTTTTGATTTATGAAAACTGCTACTGAAAATAAACATACCTCAAACACCTGATATCTAATGTCACCGAAGGTTCTTTTTAAAAGATTCACAGTCATGCAAGTTGAGGCCATTTTTGACATATAAAATACATGCTTCCACTTCTAGGAATCTGTGAAATGTACTACATATGCGCAGGAAAATAATTTGACTTCTTGTATGATATTCTGTACTTGACAGGAATGCACCAATTACTTTTTGGGAGTGGTGGTAGCTCTAGAAAAATGTGTACCTGGAATACTCCCATACTCTACCATTCCTAAGCAATTCCACTTTATGCAGATGGAAGCCATCTGTGCTTAGGAGAGTTGTGTTTCTTATATGCTCTTGCTATTATGAAGGTAACAAGGAGGGTATTTGTCCAAATAAAAGTCTCCTGGTTTTCAAGGGGTAACATCAATGGTAGTCTCTCAGGAAATAAGAACAGTAACTTTCTGTCTGTTTGACTGGTCTGTGGAGTTGATGCCAGGATGGTATAAGTGTGAGATGGAAAATCTTCTGAGATGTTCCAAGGAAATTCAATAATTTATCATTCAATCTAATAAAGAAGTAGTAGCAAATGGATGATTTTCTTGCCTATATCCCTTCCTTCCTCCCCTCCCCCCCCATTTTGAGTGCATTATTGCTTTCTGTAAAGTAAGATAGGAGAAGTGAACTCATTGCTATTTGTCCCAAACCTGAGATTTCATCAGTGTAGGAAACTCCCAGTGTGAAAACTGCCTCCACTAGTGCACATGTAGCTCTACAGTGTGGTTTGATAGAAAGGAACTTGAATGTGGACCCAGAAGACAAAATTTTGGCTTTGCTGCTTCCTCTCTATGTTGCATTGGACCAGTCATGGAACCTCTTTCTACCTTAATTTTCTTTATTTTTCTCTTTTTAAAAATTTTATTGATGTTTTCTGTTTCTTACATCACCAGGGTATCCTATCTATCCCTCCCTCTCTCTATTCTTGAGAGCCATGCCCATGTAACAAATCATATTTCTTGTTTTAGGGAACAAAAGCCTGCACAACTGATTGATGCATTTGGAAAAATTGTGCAATGTATGACACCTGTGGACATCTATCTCACCTCTTGAGTGGGGTAGGGTGAGAATGTTTTCTCATGTTTCCTTTTCTCATGTTTCCAGTCATGATCATTGATATTTGGTTACAGGTCCTTTTAATTTTTTGTGTGGGATTTTTTTCTTTTCAATTGTAATTGCCATGTATTTGTACAGTTTGCTTGACTTTGCTTTGCATCAATTCAAGAAGATCTTTCCATACTTCTCTGTATTCATGAAACACATCATTTCCTACTGCACAGTAGCAGTATTAGATGCCTTTCATGTTTCATGCTTCATTTCATTCCCCAGCTGATAAGCATCTCCTTTGTTTCTAATTCATAGCTATCACAAAAAAAGTGCTATTATAAGTTTCTTGAAATATGTAGGGACATTTTTCTTATTAATGGCTTCATTGGGGTGTAATGAAGTCTTTGTTTTAAAGACTTTGGATGGTTTACTTACTTTGAGTAATTCCAAATTACTTTGGTTAACAGGATTTTTTTTTCCTTTTCTAATAATTATTTTATTTCCTTTTATCTTTCAACAATAACTTCCATAAGTTTTAAAATTTTCTCCCCCTCTTTCCCTCCTCCTTCCCCATGACGGCATGAAATCTCATATGGGTTTGATATATACCTTCTTATTAAACACATTTTCACATTAGTCATGTTACATAGAAAAATTAAAATGAATGGGAGAAACCATGAGAAAAACCTAAAGCACAACAAAAGAGAAAATAGTCTGCTTCATTTTGCATTCTGACTCTATAGTTCTTTCTCTGGATGTGGATTGCATTTTTCCTCAGGAGTCCTTTGGAAATATTTTAGGTTCTTGCATTGCTGTGACGGGCTAAGTCTGTTAGAAACAGTCCTTGCATACTGTGGCTGTTAATGTGCATAATGATCATTTGGCTCTGCTCATTTCGCTCCGCATCAATTCATATAAGTCTTCCAAGGTGTTTCTGAAGTCCTCCTGGCAGAACTCCATCAATTTTCACAAATAATCTGTATAGTATTGGTATTAACTGTTCTTTAAATGTTTGATAGAATTTGCTTCCTAATTCATCTGGTCCTGAAAATTTTTTTCCTAGGGAGTTCATTGATGGTTTGTTCAATTTCTTTTTTTGAAATGGGTTTTTTTTTAAGTATTTTACTTCTTCTTCTCTTAATCTGTGCAGTCAATATTGTTGCAAATATTCAACCATTTTACAAAGATTGTCCACTTTATGGACATAAAATTGGGCAAAGTAATTTCTAATGCTTTAATTTTCTCTTCATTGCAGGTGAACTTACCTTTTCTATTTTTGATACTGGTAATTTGGTTTTCTTCTTTTTTCTAAATCAAATTAATCAAAAGATAATCAATTTTTTTCATAGAACTGGCTCTTGTTTTATTTATTAATTCAATAGTTTACTTAATTTCCATTTTATTAATCCCTCTTTTGGTTTTCAATATCTTTAATTTGATATTTAGTTGGGTATTTTCCATTGGTTCTTTTTCTAGCTTTTTCAGTTGCAGACTCAATTCATTCATCTCCTCTTTCTCTATTTTATTCAGCTGAGAATTCAGAGACTGAAAACTTCCCCTAAGAACTGCTTTTACTGCATCCCATCATTTTGGTAGGTTGTCTCATTATTGTTATTCTCTTGAATGAAATGATTGGTTATTTCTATGATTTGTTGTTCAACCCACTCATTCTTAAAATTAGATTATTTAGTTTCTAATTAACTTTTCATCTATCTTTCCATGGTCTTTTATTACATATAATTTTTATTGCAACATAATCTGAAAAAGATCCATTGCTTGTCTCTGTTTTATTGCATTGGATTGTGAGGTTTTTATGTCCTGGTACATGGTCATTTTTTGTGTGTGCCGTATACTACTGAGAAATAGGTATATTCCTTTCTATCTCCATTTGGTTTTCTCTGGAGGTCTATCATATCTACCTTTTCCAGAATTCTATTCACCTCCTTAACTTCCTTCTTATTTATTTTGAGGTTAGATTTATCAATTTCAGAGAAGGGGAGGTTGAGGTCCCCCACTAGTAAAATTTTGCTGTCTATTTCTTCCTGTAACTTCCTTAACTTCTACTCTAAGAATTTGGATGCTATATCACTTAGTGCATATGTGTTTAGTATTGATATTATTTCATTTTCCATGATGCCTTTTAGCAGGATATAGTTTCCTTCCTTATTTCTTTTGATAAGATTTATTTTTGCTTTTGCTTTGTCTAAGATTAGGATGGCTACCCCTGCTTTTTTTTTTTTTAATATCAGCTGGAGCATAATATATTCTACTCTAGCCTTTTACTGTGTGTGTATCTCCCTGTTTCAGATGTGTTCCTTGTAAACAACATATTGTAGGATTATGGTTTTTAATCCATTCTGCTATCCATCTCTGTTTTAGGGAAGAGTTCATCCCATTTACATTGAAAGTTATAATTACTATCTGTGTCTTTCTCTCCATCCTATTTCCCCCCATTTATTCTTTTATTTCTCCCTTCTCTCCCTCCTGAAGAGGTTTACTTTTAACCACTGCCTCCCTCAGTCTTCCCTCCCTTCTATCAGCTCCCTTTCCTTTTCCCTTACTACTTCTTCCTTCCTTTCTAACCACCCCATTCATTTTCTTTACCCTTTCCCCTCCTACTGCCTGTAAAATTAGATTTCTACACTTAACTGAGTATGTTGTTTCCTCCTTGAACCAAATATCATGAGAGTAAAGCTCAAACAATGCTCATCTCCCTCCCTTCTTTCCCTCTACTATAATGTTTTTGTTCATCTTCATGTGATATAATTTACCTTTTCCTACCTCTTCCCTTCCTCTTCTCCCATTACAATCACTTCACATCCTTTAATTACATTTTTTATCTTCACATCAGTTAATTTATAACTGCTCCCTCTATCTCTTAATATCTCTTCAATGTGATATTAAGAATATAATTCTCATGATTAACAAGTATCATCCTCCCACATAGGGATGTAAACAATTTGTTCATATTGAATAATATTTTTCCCTGTTTACCTTTTCGGTATCAATTATTCATTGTTTATTCAGTATTTAGGGTTAGTATGACACTTGAGGAATTGATTGCATCATTGTACTTATACAGATCTTTTTTATAATATGAAAATGTACAACTATATATGTATTGCATACATATATACATATATGTTTATATACATACAAATACATGCATATGCATACATACATATGTGCATACATGCATGCATGCATGCATGTACATAGTACCCTAATGGAGGGGAGCAGAAAGATAATCAATGCATCCATAAAGAATGACTACTGTTTGGTGTTTTGTGTCCAAGAGTGTTGTCTTCTGGACCTATGGGAACCTGTAGCATTTACATACAAGGCAGGTAGTTTATATACCTGTGGGGCACTGGCTCTACTTGACACCAACCACTGAGATTATACAAGTCATATCCAGCACAATATGCAAACTACAACAGGGTTTAACAAAGAGTAGTCACACTGTATTATTCTGCATTTCTAACTTTAGGAAGAAACTCGGGTGGGTTCACAGGTTTTACATTTCTGTTTTTCAATCACTAATCAGAGAAAGGATTTGACCTATTTGAAAAGCATATCATATATAACCCCTTAACCACTGTAATGTTCTCTTGATGGTAGCACATTAAAAGGTTTTAAAATTGCAGCTCCTTCTGGATTCCCCAAAGAGTATCTGCGCTCTTCTTTAAATAGCTCTCCTCCTCCAGATTCAGGTTTGCCTTCACCACATCTGAAATGCCATTCTGCCCCAAGACAAATGGGGCACTAAGGAAGACATCCTCATTAATGCTATATAGACCCTTAATCAGGGTGGAAATTGGATGCACTCTCCTAAGATTCTTCATAATGCTTTCTGCCAGATCTTCCACCAACAAGCCAGTGGCCCAGGAAGTATAACTCTTCAGTTTGATCACCTTATAAACACTTTCAGCCACCTGTTTATGAACATCTTTTCAATTTTCTGAATCATCATCAGTTCCCAAAGAAGGATGAAGATTCTGTAGAAACACACCAGAAAGATTTACACTGCTTCACACAGGGACACTGGAGTCTCCATGTTCCCCAAGGATCCATCCATGACAATTGAAGAATGGACTCCAAGTCTCTCCCCCCATTAGGTAGTGGAAATGGGCAGAATCCAGAATGCAACCACTTCCAATAACACAGTTTTTAGGAAAGTCACTTAGCTTCTGGGCCACATATGTCAAAATATCCACTGCATTGGAAACAATAAGCACCTTGCAATTAAGGCTGTATTTAACAATATTGGGAATAATGAATTTAAAGATATTCACATTACACAGGATCAAATTAAGAAAGCTTTTCCCTTCCTGTTGACAATCCCCAGCCACAATAATGACCAATTTTGAGTTTGCAGTCACACTGCAGTCTTTGCCAGAAGCAATATTTGGTGCTTTGCCGAAAAGACTGCCATGTTGGAGATCCATCATCTTTCCCTTTACTTTGTTTTCTATTACATCAACTAGGGCAACTTCATCAGCCAAATGCTTTCTTAAGATACTAATGACACATGCCAAGCCAACTGCACCAACCCCAACAACAGTGATCTTATTCTGGGTAACCTGATCTTCCTTCAAAATCAGCTAATCCTTGACAGTTGATGCCATTTTGGAGGGTATCTGAAGGTACATCAAAGTTGCTGATCAAGTTGCAAAAGTTCTGAGTTAGATGTAAGATTGCTGCTCCCAGACTTGCACCTCTTGTTTAATGCTTTATGCCTCTCTTGAGTCTTGTATTTAAAGATCAAATTTTCTATTGAGTTCTGGCCTTTTCATCAGGAACATCTTGAGATCCCTTATTTCATTGAATGTCCATTTCCTTGTCTGAAATATTATGCTCAATTTTGCCAGGTAGTTGATACTTGGTTGTAGAGCAAATTCCTTTGCCTTACAGAATATCATATCCCAATCCCTCCTATCTTTTAATGTAGAAGCTACAAGATCTTATGCAATCCTG
This sequence comes from Notamacropus eugenii, assembly GCF_028372415.1. Classification (NCBI taxonomy): domain Eukaryota; kingdom Metazoa; phylum Chordata; class Mammalia; order Diprotodontia; family Macropodidae; genus Notamacropus; species Notamacropus eugenii. The sequence continues at coordinate 70,687,452 of NC_092872.1, forward strand.
ACTGTAGTTCCTTGATATTTGAATTATTTCTTTCTTGCTGCTTGCAGTATTTTCTCCTTGACCTGATAGTTCTGGAATTTGGCAATAATATTCCTTGAAATTTTTAATTTGGAATCTCTTTCAGGAGGGGATCAGTGATTCTTTCAATGGCTATTTTGCCCTCTTTATCTAGGTCCTTGAAATAGTTTTCCTTGAAGATTTCTTGGAAGATATTGTCCAGGTCCCTTTTTTCATCATAGCTTTCCCATAGACCAATAATTCTTAGATTTCCTGTCCTAACTCTATTTTCTAATTCAGTTGTTCCAATGATATATTTTGCATTTTCTTCCATTTTTTCATTCTTTAGATTTTGTTTGACTGATTTTTGATGACTCATAGAGTCATTAGCTTCTACTTGCCCAATTCCAATTTTTAAAGAATTATTTTCTTTAGGTAGCTTTTGTACTTCCTTATCCCTTTGTCCAGTTTTCCCAGTTAAGCTTTGTATCTCTTTATCCATTTGGGCACTTTTACTTTTTAAGGAGCTGTTCTCTTCAGTGAATTCTTTTTTTTTTTCATTTTGTCAGTTGTATTTTTAAAATCATTGGGCAATTTTTCTTCTACTTCTCTAATTTGGCTTTTAAAATCCTTCTTGTGCTCTTCCAAGAATGCTTTTTGGGCTTGAGACCATTTCATATTCCTTTTTGAGGCTTCAGGTGTAGGTATATTATCAGTGCTTTCCTCTGAATTTGTATTTTGATCTTCTCTATTCCCATACTAAAATTCTATGGTCTTTGCTTTTCTGATTTGCTTCTTGCTCATGATGATTGCCTTTCTCCTGGCTTTTAAAGTGGATCTCTGCTTCTGGAGCTTTGGGGGCTCTGTCCCACATTTCTTATTCTGAGATTTTGGAGCCTGATTTCTGGCTTTGTGTTTTGTAGCCTCTGGTTCTTTAAGCTAGAAGCTAGAATGTGACAGCTTACCTGGTGCTGAGCTGAGTGGTGTTTGCCAAGGCTGAGGCCAGGTGAAGTCTTTCTGAGTTTCCCTGGGGTTACACCGAAGCTTCTGGAATGAGGTATGAGGGAGGGGTTGTATGGCCATGGGAGGTCTCCTCCACCCCCAGGTCTGCCCTAGAGCACAGGCAGGTTCAGTGACTGGTGAATTCTCATCTGTGCTGGTGTCTCCCCAATTCCCTTGACTGTGCCAAGGCATGCCTAAGGTCATGGTATTGGCACTTAGGGACTCCAACCCTATGGGACTCAGGCTTTTTTGCTAGACCACTGAGGTGGGACTTGCTAGGGCACTTCCTGTCCTGCACTGGTCACCTTCAGTCACAGCAGGAGGGAGACTTCCAGTCAATTTCTGTAGCTTCCCAAGCCGAAAGACTGCTGTGCCCCTTCTGCTGATTCCCCTATTCCAAGATTTTTCCCGAGGCAATATTCTCTGGGGTTTTCCAAGGTCAACAAGGGGAGGATGAGAGCGCCTATAGTTTACTCCACCATCTTGGCTCTGGGAAATTTAAGTAGGAGACTTTTAAAGATTTAGTCTGTGGTTTGATCACCCCAGGAGTAGCTGCAGCTGCTGCCATGAGTCCTGCACTTCTCTCTCACTCATTTCAGCTGGACTCCTGTCCTGTGCTGAGAGGCTTGGGAAATCATACTGCTGCTTCTGAGTCAGTCCACCTGGGCTGTTTCCACTCCCCAATAGCTATGGACAAGTCTGCACTGGTACAACCTGCGTGCTCTGTGTTCCCTGAGTCCTGTGCAACAGATTCCTCCCATTGACTTTCTGGGCTGGAAATCTGCCACACTCCATCTCCTAGTGTATTCTGTCACTCTAAAATTTGTTCAGATTAATATTTTAGAAATATCTGAAGGAGTTCGTAGAAGAGCTCAGGTGAGTTGGCACTTTCACCTCTTCTCCCTTTTCTACCTTAATTTTCTCAACTGTATAATGAAGAGACTGGAATAGATGAACTTGAAGGTCTCTTCCATCTTTAAATGTATTGCCCTATGGGGCAGCTAGGTGGTGCAATGGATAGAATACCAGTGCAGGAGTTAGGGGGACCTGAGCTCAAATCTCACCTCAGACACTTGACACTCACTAGCTGTGTGACCTTGGGCAAGTCACTTGACCCCAATTGCCTCATCCTGGGTCATCTCCAGTCATCCTGATGAATATCTGGTCACTGAATTCAGACGGCTCTGGAGAAGAAGTGAGGCTGGTGACCTGCACAGCCCTCCCTCACTCAAAACAAAGTCAAGTGCAAGTCATGTCATCATTTCTCTGATGGCATGGTCTTCTTTGGCAACAAAGGATGAACACACACGCACACACACATACACACACACTCTCACATATTGCCCTATGATGATCTATCTCTTATAGATGTGTCCTAGAGATCCTGAGAGGGAGAAAGGAATCAAGAAAGCACAAGGATGGAAATCAGCATTTGTTAAGTACCTACAATGTACCATCCGTTTTACTAAACACCTTATAAATATTATCTTATTTGAGGTGGTTTTATTATGATCCTCATTTTATAGATGGCAAAACTGAGGCAGACATTAAGTAAGTGTCTAGGCTTGTAAGTGTGAGGCTGGATTTGAACTCTGGCCTTCCTGATTCCAAGTGCAGTAACCTATCTGCTATGCCATCTAGTTTGCTTATGTAAGTAAACTGTGTCTCTTTGCTCAGTTAGTGTATGTCAGAGACTTCCCTGACTCCAAAACTGGCCTCCTTTTTGATTGTCTGTTAAATCAAATTTCCAGCATTCCTTTATCTCTTTGCATGTGTCATCAAACAATTTGTTTCAGTTTCCTCTTATTAGTGTGGACTCCTAGGGAGATTGAAACTAAATGTTTTAAATGGATTTAATCATCAACCCATTGCTCACTTGGAAAGAGAAAAGACATTTCTTGTTCTCTCTCTTGTATTGGAACATCATGCTTTGAAATAAGGCGCTTATACTTGGTTTCAAAGGAAAGGATATTCCTAGATCCCAAGGGACCAAAGTGGACATATGATCAAATTCACTGGACACAACTGCATTCTGGCTAGAGACTGGTTTGCTTGACAGAGCAGCCAGAGAAGAGTAATACCTACTCTGCCTCATTACCTTGGTATAGGAAATGTCTAAAACCAATACGTATTGTGCCACTGCTTCATACCAGGACTTCTGTGTGTGTTGGGGGTGGAGAGGGAGCAATCAGACAACCAGAATGCAACTGTTTTTCTTCAGTTTTTTCTTTACCATTTTGTCCTTTGCACTGCTTATAATTAAGCAGTTAAGTGGTCGTTCAGTGGAGAATCTTGGACTTGGAGTCAGAAGGGCCCAAGTTTGGAACCTGCCTCTAACATATGCTAGCCATAGTACCTCAGTAAGTCACCTAACCTCTCTGCCTCAGTTTCTTCATTTGTAAAACTGGGATAATAACAGCACATCTTACAGGCATGTTGTGACTATTAAGTGTAATAGCATATGTAAGGTGCTTTGCAAAAGAAAATGTTATATGCATAATGTACATATATATCACATATATAGGTGTATATATATATATATATATACATATATATATATATATATATATATATGACAATAATAATTACAATGTAGACAGCTGTTGATTCAGGAGAGAAAAGAGCCACTGACTGCACTTAATTCCTATTGTATTTTGAGGATGTGACCAGTCTCCAGAATGAGAACAGTAGCTGTACTTCTCATTGATGTAACAGTTGGAGAGGACTCAGGAGGACCTGCAATTCTGAATGCACAGCACAAGGCAGAACAGCTGGCAGCTGAGTTGTAATATTGGAGACAGCTACTAAGCACATTGGTGGTCAATCACTATGTGATTTTCTATAGCAAAAAAGAAAATGTTTCAAATGAATGCTAAAAATCTGATCATGCAGAGGACCTCAAGGAAATGAAATAGCTTTTAATAAGATAAAAAGAGTGGTTAGAAAAAAAGCAGAAAAAAATGAGAGCCGAAAGGACACCTACTCTTCACTTGTAATTTTACTTTGAGAATCTTCCTGATTTGGAAAATTGAAAAAGACCACACAGGACACACTCTAACTCTCTGCTCTTGCATGGATTCCATCCAAAATGTGGAGAGCTATAACTAAGGTTAGATACAAGAGCTTTATCCAGGGTACTGAAACATAGGTGGTCTCTTCTTCTCACAGTCATCCTCAGACCCATAGTACATATTTCCACATCACTATTGTTATATTCTGAGATCAAAGGAGATAACAACTTTTGCATTCTCTCCTTGCTACAACTTAGTAACACTTTTCTCCTACCTCAGACATTTACTAGTTATGTGACCTGAGATAAGTCACTTAACCTCTTTGGAACTCATTTGCCTCATCTGTACAATGAGGGGATTGGACTCAATTACCCTTACAATCCCTTGCTAGTGCTAAATCTATGATCTTATGATTGTCTTAAGGATTTGTGGGATCAAAGTTCCTACATTGTGCTCCATGGATGCAGGACAACCTCAGTAAGGGAAACCCCAATCCTATTATGTTTGCCTCTGACTAGAAGAATCACAGGTGAAAATCATCCATGGGACAATGAAGGTAGAAGCCACTATTTGCTAGAGAGTAGGGTTCTTTTCAAATACTGCATGATACCTTCCCATTCCGTTCCATCTCTCTGTGGCGATTTCTCTAGTTCAAGCTTCATGGTCTCTCTTGAGATCTATCCTTGAGGTATCTTTCTTTAGCCCTCATGCCTTGCCATGCTTGCCTCAGGTGCTACACTCCCTAACTCTGAACACTGCTCCTCCAGCCCTCAACCCCCTCCCCCTAAAAAAAAACAAACCTGATCATCTAGCCTTTACTTGCAGATCTCCATTGAAACCCCATTTACCTTGTGCCTATTATATTCTAACCTTCAGAGACTGTGTGGCCAGTATCCATCAAGTCCACAAAGTGCTCTGTGGGACTTAGATGAAAGACATTATGTAAGCAGGCATCATTGCTAGAATGTTGTTATTGGCTCTAAGGGAAGGTTTGGAAGACAAAGGAAGGAAAAGTTGAGAAGGATAAGGGAAGAGTACAGAAGATTCAGCTCTGCAGCTGTGGGAGAAAAAAGGCACAAACAGTTGAAATGTGAAAAACTCTAGTTAGTCAACTGATTCTTTGTACTCTCCAATGGCAACTAACCCATTTAATGTTTATTTGCCCTTTAAAGTAAATTCAATTGCCCATCTCATTCAGATCGTAATAGTGGATCTAGTTACAGGTGCAGATGCAGCCAAATTTTCAATTGTTTCAGGAATTTATGTGATTCCTAAAGCAGAGGAAAAAAAAAAGAGAGGAGCATGGATAGACTCAGTATCCCAAAACAGTGGGTCAGGACAGACAATGTTCTGTGACCTATTTAGCAAAAGAAAATGCAAATCAGAAAAAAAAATGTTCAGGGTCAGGGGATACACATACTCTCCTGCTGAGATGATTTGGAATGTTCAGAGTAAGAAAATGAATAGCTCACATGGGGAAATCTCCTTGGATTCCCAGGGGTGATAAATCACTGACTGCAGTAAAATTGCTGCTTTTTCTGAAACTTAGCTAAATAAAGGGCAACCTGCCAGAGACTGGTTTATATGTTATGTTCTTCTTGTTTTTAAGGCTGGGTAGAACATCTGATTAAGAAGAATTATTCTTATGTCTCTTCCATCAAAAATCAAGGCTGATTCTCTAGCTAACATTTTTTGAGTTGCCAGAAATCTCTGAAACCAGACTAATTCTAAACGTCTAACACTGAACTACTCTGAGTTGTGGTATTTGTCTCATAGTCACTCTCCTCTCGCTGATTTTGTGTCCCTGAAATGGCTTTACTTCTCTCAGTACTTTCTAGCTACCAGGGAGGTGGAAGGACCATTTTGAAGAACTAAGAAATGAAATACAGAGGTTACCATGGATGGAAAATCAATTACTACTATTACTACTACTACTACTACTACTACTACTACTACCACTACTCCTCCTCCTACTATTTCTTCTTCTACTTTTACTGAACTTCTACTACTTTTCTTCCTCCTCTTATTACAACAACAACAACTACTACTACTACTATTACTACTATGACTGCTATTGAAGTCTACAGGCTGGAACACCAGTAAGCCAGAGTGAGAAACAGAAATGCCTATGTGACAATTAATTATTGCTGTCAGTACCACACCTGACTTTTTTATATTATTCACAGGATCATAGATAAACTCTAGAAGGATAAAGCATACCAACTGATGCAAAAAATTACAAATAATTTTCTTATAATTCACTTTAATTTCTCCTATCTCTGAAAATGTGCTTTTAATACAAATATTTGTAAGAAGATATTATTTTACTTTGATACTAGAATGAAATTCATCTGACTAACCCTATTTTCTTTGCCTTCGGTGTTGCATTAATCTGTGCAAGTTGATCCTTCTATATATTCCCACATGCCTGTGCTAAGGTGAAAGGACCACCTAGTGAATCTCCTTTGCCTTACAGTTGAGAAATTAGGGTCCAGGAAAGTTAAGTAATTTGTCCCAGGCCATCCAGGTCATAAATAAAAAAGGTAGAATTTGAACCCAAGACCTTTGATTTGAAATATAGGTCTCTTTTTACAGCACCATGATGATTCAGTATATTTAGAATATCTAAATCAATGCAAGCAGCCAATATTGAATAATGTTTTAACCTTTCAAGATGCATTGACATGTAGTTTCTGTAATTCAGATAAAACTAGAATTGTTTATAGAGATGGGGAAATAGAGAAACAGGGAGGTTAAGATAACTTTTCTACTATCACATAGCCATTTAATTTATTTAATTACAGAGCTAGTTAGGACTAGGACCAAAGTGTTCCAATCCCCCTGAACCAGGATCTTTCCATGAGGTCATATTATTTTATAAACCTGATTGTATTAGTGATATGGGATGTAAAAATAAACTTAATTTCCTCATCAGTAACATGAGAAATTACCCTACAACCTATATATTATTTGCATTCAATAACAAAGTGTTCATCTACTATCTCATTTTATTGCCACCAACTCATTCCTTAAATTTTTGCTGTAAAAATACGGTTTTTTAGACTCTACTAAAAAGGTTTTCTTTAAGATCAATAATAAGCAAACAACAGCTATATCTAACATCCTTTTCTTTGTTTCTGGTTCCATCCTCCTTGATCTCTGCCACTCTGGGCAATGTTATTCACCTTCTCTTTCCTGAGACCATCTCCTCGGCTTCTTCGACATGGCTCTCCTATTTTTGTCACTTTTGCTTGTTCTTCATCTTCCTCATGGGGCAGCTAGGTGGTACAGTGGATAGAACACCAGTGCAGAAGTCAGGAGGACCTGAGCTCAAATCTCACCTCAGATACTTGACACTCACTAGCTGTGTGACCTTGGGCAAGTCACTTAACCCCAATTGCCTCATCCTGGATCATCTCCAGTCATCCTGATGAATATATGGTCACTGGATTCAGATGGCTCTGGAGGAGAAGTGAGGCTGGTGACCTGCACAACCCTCCCCCACTCAAAAAAAAAAAAAACAACCAAAAGTCAAGTGCAAGTCATGTCATCATTTCTCTGATGGTGTGGTCTTCTTTGGCAAACACACACTAATCATCTTCCTGGTTTTTCTTCAAGGCTGTAACTTTGTACCTCTTCTCTACTTTCTATAGTCTCTTTCCCTTAATGATATCACTCACTTTCATGGTTTTAACAATTGTCTCTGTGCAGATAACTACCAACTCTGTAGCTTTACTTCCAGGCTTTGCTCAAAGCGACAGACCTGCATTTCCAATTGCTTGCTGCCTTTCTCCATCTACCAGTCCTGGCAGGACATTGAAATAAACATATTCTAAAATTAACCCTCAATCTTCCCTCCCTCCCAAATCTTCCCTTCCTCCTACATTCTTTATTTCTACAACAACTTTTCTAGCCATCCAGACTTTAGCCTTTGAAGCCATCTTTGGACCTTTCCTGTTCCTCACTTCTCACATCCATCAAGTGCCAAGACCGAGCAACTACACTTCTGTAATACCATTCAAATCAATTTTGATTTTTCATTCCCACTGTAGGCACCCTAGTTTAGGCCCTCAATAGCAATCTCCCCAACTTTTGTGCAAGAGAGAGCAAATATCCATGCCCCATCAGATAATAGCTCTGTGTCTCAGGTAAGCCCTCTCCATAAAATGAAAAAGGGTGAGAAGGAATGAAGGAAGAGAGAGCAGGGACATACATGCAGACTACTAGAAATGGGAGAAGAAGGTCTCAAAATCAGAGACTTCAAGGTAGAATCTGCAGGCTTTGCTTGCTATATCCTGCTTTGTCCAATCTCCCAGCTTTAGAAGTGATGAAATAGTTATGGTGAGAAACAGGTCCCAGTCAATGACTGAATCCTGAAAGGAAAAACATTCGCTATAGGGGACTCAGTCTGTACCAGTGCTGACCTGAATCCATGGCCCATGTCAAAAGAAGGAGGTGATCTCTGGATTCAAAGACCCTGAAGTCTTTATCCAATGACTAGGCTAAATGGATGTCATGAGCCAAATATCAGTGAAACTATATTATATTCCCTACACTCTTTTTTGTCATCTCATAAAGGAAAGTGGTTAGGGAAGGTGGAGTTAACAAATGAAGTTATAACTTTCCTTAAACCCAGGGGTTTGGACCATTCTTTTTAGAGGTGGCGTGAGTGTAGAAGAAGCTGTAAGTATACAAAGCCATGCATTTTTTATTCTATTATATATTATTCATTCCCTAGATATGCCTTTGAAGCAGCTAGGTAGAATGTTGGATCTAGAGTTAGGAAGACCTGAGTTCAAATTCAGCCTCAGATACTTACTAGTCATTTGACCCTGGGCAAATCATTTAGCCTCTATTTGCCTCAGCTTTTTCATTTGTAAAATGAACACCTAGATGCTGTGACAATAGACAGAGATATTTGTAAAACATTTTGTAATCCTTAAAGAGCCATATAAATGGTTATTTTATTAGTATTATTAGATACATTTTATATAAAAGAGTAAAATAGTATATATAGTATCTAAGATGCCCATTGATTCCCATGAAAGCTTATTCCATTATGTCATGTGACTATATAAAATGGCAGAACAGATAAGAGGCAGGGTTTTCCAATATATGGGAGCTCAGCATTTTTCTGATTGGGCAAATCCACACTGATCACATATCACATACTAACAGGACTGGTGTAGTCACAGAGGGTAAGGTCATTTTGGGAAACTGAAGGTCACCTATACTCCCAGAACCATGGAAAAGTTTGCAGTTCTACAGTATAGCCTTTTGGAATGGTAGAGGTCATTATTTCCAGGGTCAGTATGGAAATTTTCTGACTCAGGTTCATTTTGTTGAAGGGTATAAAGTTAGTAAGTAGCAATACCAATGATTTTTTGGTTTCCAGAAAGTAGGTTTCCTGCCTCCAGACTATATTTTCTCCTGACTGTTCTTCACATTTCTGCAATAGTCATCTTCCTGATATACTGCTCTGATTGCAAAATAATTCTGCTAAAATATCAGTAGCTAACTTTTTCCCTCTTATCTCATTCAAAGCCCTGTATAATCTGCCATCCACTTACCTATGTTACAGAGGATTAACTTAACAGTATTCTCCTTCATGTGTATGGCACAGTGGATAAAGGGTTAGATATGGAGTCAGGAGGATCTGAGGTCATACTTAAACTCTCTCTTCCTAAGGTTCCTCATCTCTTATAAGAAGGGGTTGGAATAGATGGTGTATGAAGTCCCTCCACCTCTAGAGTTCCCCTTCTATGGTTATACATTCTAACAAAGCTGGACTATACTTCTTTCCCTGACTTGACCATTTCTTTCTTCCTACCTAGAATAAATTTCCCTCAACTCCACCTGTTGAAGCTTCCTCTAAGATCAACTTAGGTATCACCATGTTCTCTTCAATTAGGTTGATTTCTCCTTCTTCAACCTTATCATGACACTTATCCTGGTCTTTTCCTTTGCACTCATAACATTTTCACATTTATATTGGGGTATTTTTATGTGTATCTCTCCTATCCCACAAAATACACAAATATAAACATACCTGTTCCTTGCTCCTAAAGACCTTCTGGATCAAATGGGTATCCTATAGTACCCATAAGCTATTTTTAGTCTCTAGTCACATCTGGATCTCTGGTGCCTCTAATCATAAGACTCATCATCCTTTTGTTTTTACTTCTTTTGGGAACTCTCTTGATCTTTTAAAGGAAAAACTTTACACAAGCTTGGTAAATATTCTCCTCACAAGGAAGGAACCAATTTAAAATCCATGACCTGAAGACATCAAAAGCAAGGAATCAGGCATTAACAAACATGAACATAACAGGAATGTCAGAAGTTTTTCTTTTTCTTTTTTTTTTAATAAAAACCATGTGGAAACTTTTATTTGATGAAAAGAAAGGATTTAAGAAAATAATTTCCTACTCTGGAGTTTGATCCTTCTAAGCCACCAAATAAACTAAGGCAACAAAATTGGTTTTGAGTTACTTGAGCCAAGACATAAAAATCTCTTATTCACACATGTGAGAAACAAATTTTAAGTGATAATTCTAAATGGAATTCAATATTCACTTTCCTATGACTTTAATAACAACTGTCTCTGAGTCATTTCTCTCTATTCATGAGCTTCGGTACTCAGAATGGGAAAGAGGTCAATGTGGTTTCTTTGGTTGGAAAAGTTTAGATCATCCAATCACATTTTTAAGTGATTTCTAAGAGAAGTGAATGATGCAAGGCAGTAGAATTATCAAGATGCCATAATGCCAAGAATAAATCCCTGTTTCTGCCTTCAAAAATAAGTTCCTGGAAATATCTAGAGACACAGAATCATATAATATTTGAACTGTATGGAATGTTGGAGGTCCTCTGGTCCAATCCTCTCTCCTCCCACCCCAATTTTACGCTAGAGTAACAAAGTCCCTATAAGCTAAGTGATGTTCTTAAGGCCCATAGCTAGTTAGTGATCCAGCCAAAACAAACAAGTATTTTTCTTAAGTTTTCCAATAACTGGCTTTCAGGATAATCTTGTTTCTATGTTGTATTAACCATCCATCAGTGGTAGAGACTAGTGAGCTGATCTGATCTTATCAGATGATTCTTTGATTTGATGGCTCTTTGGGTTTAAAATCTTTCTTATCCTCCTGTGCCCCAAGATCAATAGTCCAATCATTCTTGGACTCAGTATTCTGATCAATAAAATGGAAATATTAGTATTTTCATTATCTGCCTTACATGGCTAGTCTGTGAGGAAAGTGGTTTCTAACTTTAATTTCGGTTTTTTATAGTCTGACATTTAACTGCAAAAAAGAGAGCATTTTCATGTAAAGAACAGAACACAAAAAAAGGAATATATATGAAATCATGAATTTCAATTTTATACCACTTCCTTTAAAATATATACATGTGGGGGCAGAGCTAAGATGGTGGAGTAGAAGCAGGGACATCACTGAGTTCTCCCCATAAGCTCTTCAAAGTAACTGCAAAAAATGACTCCAAAGAAATTCTCGAGCAGCAGAAGCTATAAAGCAACAGAGTGAAACAGATTTCCAGTCCAAGACAATCTGGAAGGATGACAGGAAGGATCTATTGCACTAGGCTTGGAGGGGAGCACAAGTCAGTGTGGGCTGTGCTAGCACAGATGTGACTGGAGCAGGCCTTAGGGCACTGAATCATGGGCAGCTGTTGTGGTTTCCAGACTTCTCAACCCACAATTGCCAAAGAGAGAGCTTTCCCACTGATCTTTGAAACTGTCATCTGGGTGAGACAAGAACTTGGTCTGACCCCAGCCCCACCCCTTCAGAACAGTGGTAGCCAGTATCACAGCTGCTGGCTGTTTCTGGCTGCTCAGCTTACAAACAGTGGAGGAATCATGCAGCTGATCTGAGTTGTAGTCCTAGGTGGTTGTCTTGGGGTGAAAAGGAGCACTGACATGGCAGAGCTGGTGACAGCTGTGGACAGAGAATCCTAATCACAGTTCCAGGACAGAAAATAGTGTTTGTGGTTGCTCACAGACAAGGGTACAGACCAGCAGAGTAAATGTCTCTCCTTTGATCATACAACTATGGAGGAATTGAGAATTTACAGATTCCCAGAGATATCTCTGAAGACACCTTTACAAAAACCCTAAATCTTGGTGCAGTACACCCTCCACTTAACACAAAGCTCAAATGTCAAGCAATTGGCTGGGAAAATGAACAAAAAGGGGAAAAGTAAAGCCATGGAAGGTTACTTTCTTGGTGAAAAGGTGTTTTCATAGAAGAAGAAAGATCAAAGCATAAAACTGTAGGAAAAGAGCAAGGTCAAGACTCCTACATTGAAAGCATCCAAGAAAATATGAAATGGTTTCAGGTCATGAAAGAACTCAAAAAGGATTTTGAAAATCCCATTAAGAGAGGTAGAGGATAAATTGGGAAGGGAAATGAGAGTGGTGCAAGAAAACCATGAAAAACAAGTCAACAGCTTGCTAAAGGAGACCCCCGAAATGCAGAAGAAAATAGCACCTTTAAAAATAGACTAACCCAAATGGCAAAAGAGTTCCAAAAAGCCAATGAGTAGAAGAATGCCTTAAGAAGCAGAATTGACCAAACGGAAAAGAAGGTCCAAAAACTGACTGAAGAAAATAATTCCTTAAAAATTAAAATGGAGCAAATAGAAGCAAATGACTTTGTGAAAAATCAAGAAATTATTGAATGAAATTAAAGGAAGGAAAATTGAAGACAATGTGAAATATCTCATTGGTGAAACAACTGACCTTGAGAATAGATCCAGGAGAGATAATTTAAAAATTATTGGTGTGCCTGAAAACCATGATCAAAAAAAGAGTCTAGACATCATCTTTCATGAAATTATCAAGGAAAACTGCCAAGCCTAGAGGCCTGTATTGGGCTACCCGAGTCTTTCTTACCTGTCCCAGGTTTCGGTTGGCCAAACCGGATAAACGTATGAGAGAAAGGACGTTCCAGAGTCGAACAGGGGTTGAGCTTTATTACAGGGTTTCAGTTACAAGTGCAGGGAGCTCTTCCTTAGGAGGAAGAGGGGGAGATTTCCTAAGGAGGCTAAGCTTAAGGGATTGGAAATAGAAGTACAAGCGGGGAGAGAGGGGGAGGGGAGAGACGAAAGAAAAGAAGCGGAGCCCTACTATCCTCTTTGGCTCCACACGTGCTAAGAGAGCTTTCCAGCTTCCTCAATCCTACTTAACCTTCAGCCACACAGTTTGCATCTCAATACCGTGCTGTTAGGTAACTAGGTGTGCTCCAATCCGGGACAACCTCGAGGGCAGGGAGACTCCACCCATCACGTATCTCCCGGGGAGAGGCGGAAATACCCGAGCTAGCCGAGCTAGCTCAGTCTGACCTTCTCGAACCCCCGCTGTTCATGGAGGGCCTCGTAAGACTCTGAGATTTAGAAGTCCCACTTTTACCAGCCCGAGACCGTCCACACGGAATTGAGCTTCCAATCCCAACATACTGCCCTGAGATTCTAGAACCAGAGGGCAAAATAAGTATCCAAGGAATCCACTGATCACCGCCTGAAAGATATCCAAAAAGAGAAACTCCTAGGAACATTGTGGCCAAATTCCAGAGTTCCCTGGTCAAGGAGAAAATATTGCAAGCAGCTAGAAAGAAACAATTCAAGTGCTGTGAAAAAACAATCAAGATAACACAAGATCTAGCAGCTTCTACATTAAGGGATCGAAGGGTGTGGAATAGGATATTCAAGAAGTCAAAGGAACTAGGACTAAAACCAAGAATCACCTACCCAGCAAAACTGAGTATAATACTTCAGGGGAAAAAATAGTCTTTCAATGAAATCAAGGACTTTCAAGCATTCTTTATGAAAAAACCAGAACTGAAAAGAAAATTTGACTTTCAAACACAAGAATGAAGAGAAGCATGAAAAGGTAAACAGCAAAGAGAAGTCATAAGGAACTTTACTAAAGTTGAACTGTTTACATTCCTACATGGAAAGACAATATTTGTAACTCTTGAAACTTTTAAGGATCTGGGTAGTGGGTGGGATTACATACACATACATACACACACACACACGTGCACACACACACACACAGAGACAGAGAGCACAGAGTGAATGGAATAGGATGGGATCATATCTTAAAAAAAATGAAATTAAGTGGTGAGAGAGAAATATATTGGGAGGAGAAAAGGAGAGATGGAATGGGGCAAATTGTCTCTCATAAAAGAGGCAGGCAAAAGACTTTTTAGTGGAGGGAAAAAGAGGGGAGGTGAGAGAAAAATATGAAGTTTACTCTCATCACATTCCACTAAAGGAAGAAATAAAATGCACACTCACTGTGGTATGAAGACCTATCTTACAATACAGGAAAGTGGGGGAGAAGGGGATAAGCAGGGTGGGGGGGATAATGGAAGGGAGGGCAATGGGAGGAGGGAACAATCTGAAGTCAGCGCTCTTGGGGAGGGACAGGATCCAAAGAGAGAATAGAAGCAATGGGGGGCAGAATAGAATGGAGGGAAATATAGTCAGTCTTACACAACACGACTATTATGGAAGTCATTTGCCAAACTACACAGATATGGCCTATATTGAATTGCTTACCTTCCCAAAGGGAATGGGTGGGGAGGGAGGGATGAAGAGAAGTTGGAACTCAAAGTTACAGGAACAACTGTCGAGTACTATTCTTGCTACTAGGAAATAAGAAGTACAGGTAATGGGGTACAGAAAGTTATCTAGCCCTACAGGACAAAGGAGAACATGGGGACAAGGGAAGGGAGGGATGATAGAAGAGAGGGCAGATTGGTGATAGGGGCAGTCAGAATGCTTGATGTTTTGGGGTTGGGGGAGGGGACAAATGGGGAGAAAATTTGGAACCCAAAATTTCGTGAAAATGAATGTTAAAAGTTAAATAAATAAATTTTAAAAAAAAGAAAATAAGATTAATATGATCATACATGTATAACCTATATTAGATTGCATGCTATCTTGGAAAGGGGGGAGGAGAGGGAAAGGAAAATTTATAACTCAAAATCTTATGAAACTAAATGTTAAAAACTAAAACTAGATAAATAAATTTTTAAAAATCAAAAAAAAAATAAGAAATTATCAAGAAAAACTCCCCTGATGTTCTTGAACCAGGGGGTAAAATAGAAATGGAAAGAATCTACTGATCACCTAATAAAAAAGATCTCAAAAGGAAAACTCCTGGGAATATTGTAGCCAAATTCCAGAGTTCCCAGTCAAGGAGAAAATATTGCAAGCAACAAGAAAGAGACATCAGGTATTGTGGAAATACAATCAGGATAACACAGGATTTAAAAGCTTCTACACTAAGGGATCAGAGAACTTGGAATATGATATTTCAGAGGTCAAAGGAGATAGGATTAAAACGAAGAATCACCTACCCAGCAAAACTGAGTATAGTACTTCAGGGGAAAAAATGGAATTTTGATGAAATAGAGGACTTCTAAGCATTTTTGTTGAAAAGACCAGAGCTGAATAGAAAATTTGACTTTGAAGTCTTAAGAAACTCATTAAAATTGAACTTTCCTACGTGGAAAGAAGTTATTTGTAACTCATGAGACCTTTTTCAGTATTAAGGTAATTAAAGATAATTTATAATAACTATATATATATATATATATACATATATATATATATGTGTGTGTGTAGGTAGGTATGCATATGTATGTATATATTTTATATGTGTAAATATGTATATGTGTGTGTATACATACATGCATACATACATAGAGGGCACAAGGTGAGCTGAATATGCAGGGAGAATACCAAAAATAATAAAATTTCCTGTTGAGTGGAATGTACTAGAAGGAAGAGAAAGAGAGAAGTAGAATGTAGCAAATCATCTCACATAAAAAAGGAAAGAAAGATCTTTTACATTGGAAAGGAAAAGGGGGAGATGAAAGGAAATAAGTGAGCCTTATTCGCATGTAATTTAGCTTAAGGAGGGAATAACACAAACTCAACTGCATATAGAAATCTATTTTACTCTGCAGGAAGGCAGGGTGAAGGGGATAGGAGAGGGAAGATAATAGAAAAGACAGAAAATTGGGGAAAGGAATAATCAGAAGCAAACATTATTGTTGGAGGACAGGTCAGGGGAGAGAATGGAATAAATGGAGGGCAGGACAGGACAGAGACAAATGTGGTTATTCTTTCACAACATAACTGTCATGGAAGTATTTTCCATGGCTTCATATGTATGATCTATATTGAATTGCTTGTTTTCTCAATGAGGGTGGGTGGGGAGAGAGGAAAGGAGAGAATATGGAACTTAAAGCTTTAATAATAAATGTTAAAAATTATTTTAGCATGCAACAGAAAAAATAAGATGTATAGACAATGGAGTTTAGAAATCTATTTCTCTATACAGGAAAATAGAGGGGAGGGGATAGAAGAAGGGGGGTAATAGAAGGAAGGACAGACTGGAGGAAGAGTTGGATGGGGTGCATGTTGTCCTGGGATGGGGGGTGGGGAGACATAGAAAGAAAGTTTTGAATTCAAATTCTTGCAGAAGTGACTGTTGAGAAATGAAAAATAAATAAATTATATATTAATAAATAAATAAGAAAACAAAAAAATAACTAACTGTTGAGAGGAATGTACTGGGAGAAAGAGAAAGGGAGGGGTTGAATATAGTAAATTATCTCATATAAAATACGCAAGAAAGAGTTTTTACAATGGAGGAGAAGAAGGGGGAAGTGAGAGGGAACAAGTGACCCTTATTCTTATCAGATTTGATTTAAGGAGAGAATAACACACATTCAGTTTGGTGTGGGAATCTATCTTATCCTGCCGGAAGGCAGGGGACAAGAGGATAGGAGAGGGAGGTAATAGAAGGGGTGGCAGATTGGGGGAAGGGGTAATCAGAAGCAAACTCTATTGTAGGGGGACAGGTTAAGGGAGAGAATGGAATAAATGGAGGGCAGGACAAGATAGAAGGAAATGTGGTTAGTCTTTTGCAACATGACTGTTATGGAAGTGTTTTGCATGAGTACACATGTATGCCCTATATCAAATTGCTTTCTTTCTCAGTGAGGATGGGTGGGAAGGCAGGAAGGGAGAGAATGTGGAACTCAAAGCTTTAAAAAAAAATGTTAAAAATTGTTTTTGCGTGCAACTGGGAAATAAATTGTACAAGCAAAGGGGTATAGAAATCTATCTTGCGCTGTAGGAAAATATTAATGAGAGGGAACTGAGAAGGAAGGTGATAGGGGAAGGCCAGATTGGGGGAAAGGGTGATCAGGGTGCATGCTGATCTGGGTGGGGAAGGGGAAAGAATGGGAGGAAATTTGGTATTCAAATTCTTGTGGAAGTGAATGTTGAAAAATGAAAAAAATTAGATTAAAAAAAGAAAATTAAAAATACATACATGTGCATATACATACATACATATACATATATTTCCACATTGTACTTACAAAATTATTCTGCCTGTGTTTTCTTCAGAATTTCCTTCAATTTTTTCCTGTGTATTAAAATATTTTTTTAATGGATCACATTCTTTGGTTATCACTCTTGCTAACCATACCTCTTCCCCTCCAATTTCTCTCCTAATTAAAAATTGAGGTGGGAAAATTTCCTTAATTTCTTTACTTAATAAATTTTTAGTTTTCAACATTCACTTCCAGAAGATTTTGAGTTCCCAATTTTCCCCCCATTTTTCCCCTCCATCCACCCCAAGACAGTATACATTGTGCTGTCCTCATGGTTCTTCCTTCTTCTGTATTATTCTCCTTCATAACCCCACCCCTCTTCCCTACTTGTTTATCCTTCTTGAGTATGATACATTTCCTGCTCACCTCACCCCTTCTTCCACGTTTGCATACTCTTCTTATCACATACCCCAATTATGAGAAATAGAAGTTTCATCTATCTTCTTCCTCTTTTCTCCACAAATGTATTGCCTTCATCCCCCTTACTCTTCACCCTCTTAAAACCCTCAGATCAAAACCAATACATTTCAAGTAGTTTCTTTCTCTTATTGTCTCTCTCTGTACTCTTTGAAGACACTAAAGTTTCAAGGCATCATGGATTTCTTCTTCTCTTTTAGAATGTAAACATGATATCATCATCTAGTGGCTAGATTCTAGCCCCTTCTAATTGCTCAAATAAATTTACTTTTCTAGAATTCTCTTGATTCTTATGTTTTAATTTTAAAGTTCCTACTAACTTTTGGCCTTTTCATATTTGCTTCTAAGGTAGCCTGGCTAGAACTGGAGTCATTTACATCAGAGTTTAAATTCTGGTGCAGACATTGGCTAGTTCTCTTATACTGGACAAATCACTTAACTGCTCTGGGCTTAAGAAAGAGGGGAATGGGAAGGAAGAGTTAACATGAACAAAATTATGACTCATATAAAATATAGGCAGGAATGAAAAAGGGGTTTGCATGGAAGAGTGAGGATACTGATCGGAATAAAGGAAGAAGAATGTTTATGTTACAAATCAATGAACAATTTAGATATTAAGTAAGATGGAATTAGACTCCAGGGAGTCTTAAAAAGGAAACAAATGAAGGCTTGAAGCAGATCAGAGCTCCTAGACCTAATCATGAGGATATATCTATATCTATATCTATCTATAGTTTTGAGGAATTAATATATTTTTTTTTAATTTCTCAAAACTTTATGTTAAATAGACAGAAAGGAATTGGGAAGGTGGTACCGATAGCCTAGTCTCTGGGAAGAGGCATTGCCATCAGTCTCTTCCTACTGGGGATTCTTATTATCATTTGCATTGAAGTAGATGTCCTTAGAAATCTCTTTTAATCATGTGCATAAAGGGTAAAACAATCTCATTCAGTAAGAGTGACTATTCTAAATTTGAGATCCTCTGATTAATTCTGTGTTCCTGTATTTTGAAGATCAGTGCATAGGAATGAACCCAATTATTGAGTACACTTTCAAAAGTAATGTTTTCTGGTAAATCTAAAAAAAATTAGAAGAGATTTAGAAGAACTATCTAATACATACATGAACGTGTATATGTGCGTGTGTGTGTGTTGTTTTGAGACTTAGCAGGTTTCTACCATGGCTAGCTTGATAATTGTTCCTTTCCTAATAACCTCTTTATTAGTCAGCAAGAAGCTGAAAAGGACATAGTTTCTTGCATGTTCTCTTGACTCTAAACTCCCCTTCCCTTCCTTTAAAATGACTGGTTCAGAAGGTAGTTGGTGGATGAAAAAGAAAGGTTAAAGCAGGTTCTATATGATCATTGAAATCTGGAATTGGTAGTGAAACCTCAAGGCAATCTGGCTCAATAAGGGATACTCATATAATCCCTGGTGATATCTCCACCTCAAGGTTCTAGGAATCAGAAGGGGTGAAGATTCTTCTGTGATCAGCTTGAGCCCCAATTCTGTTTTATTCTCTCAAATATCAACTGGCAGTTAGTATCTTCTTTATATCACTGATACCTTCCAGTGATTAACACCCCAGTGTCATTTAACCAGTGAACATCCATTAGCTTTCATAAAGGGTTATTTACTGAGAAGATATTGTCCAGAAGGGCAAACATTTCCTCCCTCTCCAAGGATATATTCTCCCCTATACAATCTCAGCTCCTGGAAGAGTGAGCACTATATACTATTCACCCCACCAAGTTCATTTCCAAATACAACATGGCATAGACAATAAATGAGTTGGTGTAGATTCTGCTTACTTGCCTTTAATTTAATTCTCTGGTGGATTAAGGAGACCACTCAGGACTTTACTCCTCACTAAGCTTGGCTAGCCACAAAATCTTCCATGGATCCTGGCTCCTAGAATTCTGACTTTTTTTTTCTTTTGCCTTTTCAAAGCTCATGAGGTCCCAACCTAGTCTGATAATTTTTCACCAGAAAGCAGGAAAGAATAAGTGCAAGGAATAGAAGTCCATACTTCAGAACTACATGTGGGTCAATCAATTTCCAGGTCTTCTCTTCCCACCCAATGATTCACAGCATGTCTTCCCTTCCCTCACTCATAGCCATAGGGAAAAGAAGGTTGAATAATCCAGCTAGCAGTTTGTTGTAGGCATTCTGAGGTCTGGCTGAGCAGTCAAATGAAAACTGAATATTTTTCAGACCAGAAATAATACCCTCATGCTCATAAATACTGAGTTCTTGTTGACTGCATGATGGCATAGCTATTGACCTCAGTGTCCTCAACTATATAAATTGGGGATAAGAATGGCATGTACTCAAAGGATCACTATGAAAATCAGATCAATTATTTGCAAATAAATTAGCAAAGTACCTAGAACACAGTAGGTACTCTATAAATGGTTTTTCTCTTCCTTTGCCTTTCCTTTTGTTTCTTATTACAGAGGTAGAGGCAGAGCCAAGATGGAGGAGTAGAAAGATGCACATATGCTAGTTCTCCCTGCACAACCTATAAAATACCTGTAAAGAAAGACTGTCAACAAATTCTAATGCAGCAGAAGTCACAGAACAACAGAGTGGAGGAGATTTCCAGCCCAGGGTGACCTGAAAGGCCCACAGGAAAGGTCTGTCTCACTGATGCAGAGGGGAGCCCAGCCCAGTCTTGGTTGCATAGCACTGCTCTGGGAGGATGATGAGAGCAGGCCTCTGGGGCAGAATGCCCAGTCACAGTAGCAGGGGTTCGCAAATCCTTCAACCCACAGGTGCCAAAGGTTAGTGAGAGGGTTTTTTCAGCTGGCTGAGAAGGGAGAAGGGCCTTCCCATAGTTCTGGCCTCAGGCTGTCACCTGAAGAGGTCCCGTCAGGCAGATTGCAGCAGCTTCCACAGCAGCCCCTACAGCAGCTTGCATCCATTGTTGGATAGTAAAACCCCTGGGGGCACTGAGCAGCTGATTCTTACCTCAGCTCTGTGTAGCAGTCCTGCCCCCACCTAATACTCCTGAGGGATTTGAACAGCTGATCTTTATCTCATACTGAATGGTGGCCCTGCCCCTGTAGCTTATCTGAATCTCAGGCCCCAGTGCTGGCTTGGCTGAACTGGAAGTGAGGTGGTCCTGAAGACAAAGCCCTATTACTCAGATTCTGGGCACAAAAATTTCTGCTTGCTCCCAGACCAGTGTACACGCTTGATTGTGCCACCTTTCAGGAACTGAGATCTTACAGACCCCCAAAGTATACCCTACTCTTGACAAAGGATCTAAAAGTCAAGTAACTGGTTGGGAAAATGTCCAAAAAAGGGGGAAAAATAAGACTATGGAAGGTTACTTTCTTGGTGAACGGATATCTTCTCTCATCCTTTTGGATGAGGAAGAACAATGCTTACCATCAGGGAAAGGCATAAAAGTCAAAAGGCTTCTGTATCCCAAACATCCAAAATAAATATTCAATGGTCTCAGGCCATGGAAGAGCTCAAAAAGGCTTTTGAAAATCAAGTAAGAGAGGTGGAGGAAAAATTGGGAAGAGAAATGAGAGAGATGCAACAAAAGCATGAAAAGCAGGTCAATACCTTGCTAAACGAGACCCAGAAAAATGCTGAAGAAAATATCACCTTGAAAAATAGGCTAACTCAATTGGCAAAAGAGGTTCAAAAAGCCAATGAGGAGAAGAATGCTTTCAAAAGCAGAATTAGCCAAATGGAAAAGGAGGTTCAAACGCTCACTGAAGAAAATAGTTTTTTTAAAAATTAGAATGGAACAGATGGAGGCTAATGACTTTATGAGAAATCAAGAAATCACAAAACAAAACCAAAAGAATGAAAAAATGGAAGATAATGTGAAATATCTCATTGGAAAAACAACTGACCTGGAAAATAGATCCAGGAGAAACAATTTAAAAATTATGGGACTACCTGAAAGCCATGATCAAAAAAAGAGCCTAGACATCATCTTTCATGAAATTATCAAGGAAATCTGCCCTGATAGTCTAGAACCAGAGGGCAAAATAAATATTGAAAAAAATCCACTGATCACCTCCTGAAAGAGATCTAAAAAGAGAAACTCCTAGGAACATTGTGGCCAAATTCCAGAGTTCCCAGGGCAAGGGGAAAATATTGCAAGCAGCTAGAAAGAAATAGTTTGAGTATTGTGGGAATACAATCAGGATAATGCAAGATCTACCAGGTCATTACAGAGGTAAAAACTACGTTCCCAGTCTTCTGCCTCCATAATGTACATTAGATATGAACCAAGGTGAGTTGAGCCAACTCTGATTTGAAGTCCTGGTTCCCTTCACTCAGCACATCTCCACTGCCCAGCCTGGGACTCTTTATGTGACATCTTTTCCCATTTACTCTGAGAAACCCAGAATGACAGTCATAGGCTCAGTACTCTGACAGGGCACAAGTCCTCCAGGGGGATAGACTAGTCATTTCATAGTGTGTGACTTGGCTATATTATCCTTCCCCATAAATTACTATTGATAATAGAATAAACAGGAGATTAATTCACATGTCAGGAAAAGCCTCTCATTATCTTGGATGTTATATTTTGTCCTTAAATGAACAGGCCTTGTTGGCTTTGTTAACTACAGTCATTTAAGCCCTGTACTGATCTCCATTACCATCTTCCTTGCCCTCATCTCAACTCATTCATCCTTCACCTCACAGGAGAAAAGGGCACCTTCCGGCATAATGTTAAAAGGAAAGAAAAAAAAAAGATTTGAGCAACAGTCTCTCAGCCCCACAATCAGTTCTCTTGCTGTGAAAGTCACTGATGCTTGAAATATATTATAGCTAGGGGGGGGTAAAAGTCCTTTCTTCATTAAAAAAAAATCAGTGCAGTCACTCCGGGAGTGAGATTGTCACAGCACTATTAAAAGCCTTCAGACTAGTTGAGTTTAGTCCCCACTTAGTACATGGGTTGCAGACATGTTTCATGACATCTCTTTTGTAAATACCAATTGAATCTTGGTGAAATTGGCCACAAGTTTATTCCATTCCATTGTAAATATAATAGGAACAATGAAAAATCTCTCTCTCTCTCTCTCTCTCTCTCTCTCTCTCTCTCTCTTTCCTTCTCTCTGGCTTTTTATTGCAGTTCTAAGGTATCTGGGAAAAAAAATCCATCTAAATCTAAGAGTCTAATCTAAGAAAAAGATTGGTCTCAAGGTATTTTCATTGCACAGTGAAGCTAAGCCAGTGTTCATGTATTCTAGGAGGGAATGTTGCATCTCTGGGAAAATATTGTAGACATATGCCTTCATATTTAATAGTTCAATATCCTATTGATTGTATATATGTGTACAATGTATGTGTGTATCTGAGTGTGTGTATAATGTAGGTATGAAATTTACATATGCAAATATCTATGCATATGCATATGTTTATGCATACATGTATACTTTATACCATGTACCAGTGCCTATCACAGTGCCTGGCACATAGTAGGTACTTAAAAAATACTTATTGATTGATCAACTGATTTATATCCATACATACAAATCTCAACTGAAATCCCATGGAATTTAAAATTTTCTTGCTCCTATGTGAGATCACAAGTCAATGGCAAAGGTGGAATCTTTCCATCCAAACGGCGTGTTTCATATTTTTTATACACAGCTTTGGGTTTGTAAATCTCTGTATCTCTTGTATTTCAGGCCTAGGCCTTAACCACAGAATTTTATTTTGAGATCCATAGCATTTGGCATTCACAGGAACACTCATGGTTTGGACAAAGTGACTCATCCTTTATCAAGAATTTAATTAGCATTATCACTTCAGATAGTCAGTCTAAAAATGCAGGAGCAGCTGAGCAGGAAATAATACCCACGTTTTTGCCTTGTGTCCAGGAAATCACAAAAACTGAAAGCTCTTGGAGGCTAACACAGAAATGATTCCTTTTGATACTGTAGAGAGTGTTTGATGGCGAATTATTAAACCCAAACAGTTAGTTAAATTCCCCAGGGTGAACTTCAGCTCCTTTTGACTTATGACCCTCTCTTCTGTCTCAGAAAATTCCTCTAATGTGGATAATTACACTGAATGCTGGCCTGAGAAAATAGGCCACCGAAACAGACTTTGTGTACTTCTGTTAATTACTCCTGTAGACAACCAGCCTGGCCCTTTATTCGTGCCTTGAAAACCTTTCATCAAATGAGTAGATTGTTTCTAATGCATATTCGATAGGATGAACTCATCTTCTAAGAAGAAAAAGAAGGTGTTAATATCTAATATCTTTAAAAAAATAATGTTCTAAATTCTGCAGCTGATGCTTCTGGTTAGTTTTGCTGGTGATGTGTTCTAACATTCTTAGCATGCTTCAAACAGCCAAGGAACAAAACAATTTACTGGTTTACTGGCTCACATTTGAAGTTAGTTGCATTTGCACCATGTCAAACAAAAAATAATTATAAATAGGGCTGCATACAAATTAGACTAAGGCATTCCTAAACAGGGAACACACAGTTTGCCTTCGATTGAAGACTATATGCCAGATGCGTGAAACACTGAACTTTTATGTCAAAGGCCAAGGGGGACATTTTAGGTTTAAAAAAGAAGAAGAAAGAAAAAGAAAAGAGGAATGGTTCTTTAAAGGGTGGGCACAAATATCATACAGTTCCCTGCTCTGGGGAAGACTGAGCAAGCATAACAATGAAATTACCTCTCACACTCAGTGGAAATAGAAATATGTTTCTGATGAAGTAGTGTGACTAACAAAGAGGATCTGATGATGATGGCTACAGCAGAGATCATTTGGTTTGCAGGTGTCTGTCCAAGCTGGTTTCTTCATAATCAAGGAGAGTTATATTTTGTATTGTTACAACCGTCACACTCCACTAGTCCACAAAGAATGTGTCAGTGGCAACTAGTGTTATGTCTAAGTGGTGAATAATAATGGTAATGGCAATAATAATTCACTTAGCTACATTAAGGCTTGCAAAATGCTTTAAATATACCATCTCAGTTTATTCTTACAACAGTCATGTGATAGATGTGATACTATTAACCTCATTTTATGGATGAGTAAACTGACATCCTGTGTGTACTTTTAATATGTGTTCTGAGTTTTAGGACACTAGACCTGGAATTAGGAAGACCTAGATTCAATCCCTTTCTCCTAAACTAATTGTGTGATGCCATGACAATCAAGTGAATTGGATTTAAGTGAGGGAGAACTGTGCAAAGTCACCAGCCTCATTTTCATCTCTGGAGCTATCTGGGTCCAGTGGGCAGATATGGATCAGGACCACTGGACATGGTCCTGAATGCAGGGGGAAACCTTGGTCTTTTCGAGCTAAGGTCTTTAGTAGGTCTTAGTTTGACTGAGACAGCGCATTCAGTGATTAAGGTTTACTAAACTTGGCAGAGAAAGGACTCTAAAAAAATGTGGAAGGGGAAAACCCTGAGGGTTTCTGACCCAAACTGAAACTATTGTTACTTACATTCATTCTGAGCCAGTGAGGGCTCAAACAGTGACCAGGTAGAACTTGGTCTGGGACCAGAGTGGTTTGGGGTTAGGTCAATCTTTAAGAGAAAAAACAAAACAACAAGGACAACAAAGTTGCAGAGATTAAAATTTACATTCCTTTTGGGCAGAACACCTGCAGGGGCAGGTAAGAGTGTGATACCCTATGTGGAGAAAGAAGGAAGAAAGAGAAGATAGAAAAAAAGTAAAGGAAGGAAAGAAGGAAGGAAGGAAGGAAGGAAGGAAGGAAGGAAGGAAGGAAGGAAGGAAGGAAGGAAGGAAGGAAGGAAGGAAGGAAGGAAGGAGCTATTGCTTAGCTGGAAGTTCTCTACTCACAGAGGTTACTGTCTGTCTTTTATTCTTGAAGAGGACTATAACATTAAGGAGGTGATGCCATGACATGCAAGTGAATCTAGAAGCTAGACAGACAGACGTGATAGATCTGTACAATCCTGTGATTTCATTTTCTATAACTGATAAAGCCAGTTTCCTGGAACACTAATAGATAAAATGACATGCCCTAAGCCACACCTTGGACTTGAAGCCAGATTTTCTTGACTCCAGAGTCAGTGAGTCCTTTAGGGACTGCACCAGGGTTTCTTTTAATCTTATTGTGTTTGGGCAGTTAAGAGAAAACAACACGCCTTTCAAATATTGGTCATAGTTCTTAATCAAAGACACATGTTCTCAGAGCACAAAAGGGTCATAAATCAAATTTAAGTGTTCTCAGTAACATTAGTTCATTACTTTT
This sequence comes from Notamacropus eugenii, assembly GCF_028372415.1. Lineage (NCBI taxonomy): Eukaryota > Metazoa > Chordata > Mammalia > Diprotodontia > Macropodidae > Notamacropus > Notamacropus eugenii. The sequence continues at coordinate 70,713,533 of NC_092872.1, forward strand.
TCAGGAGTACTATTTTTTAAAATGTTTTTATTTTTTTCCTTAAGTATTTCCCTATTACATTAAATTTTTAACATTCTTTTTAAAACTTTTGAGTTTAAAAGTTCTCTCCTTCTCCCCCACCCTTCTGCCACCTTTTAAAGAAGGCAAGTAATATGATATTAATTATGCATGGGAAATCATGCAAAGCATGTTTCCAAATTATGTTGCAAAAGAAAGCACATAGACAAACTCTAGGAAAATATTTTTAAAATTATTCAATTTTTACTCAGTGTTTATCCGTTCTCTCTCTGGAGGTGTACAGCATTTTTATCGTGGGTCCTTTGGAATTATCTTGAATAACTGTCTTTATCAGAGTAGCTAATTCATTCATTGTTATCATCATTATGATAGCTGTCATGGTGTACAATGTTACTCTGTGTCTACTGACTTTTTTCATCAGTTCATATAAGACTTCTGAGGTTTATCTGAAGCCATACTGCTCATCTTTTTTTTAAAAAAAAAATACACCAATAATATTCCATCACAATTATATACCGCATTTTCAGTCATTCCCCAATTGATGGGTTTTCCCTAAATTTCCAGTGTTTGTTACCACAAAAAGAGCTGCTATAGATATTTTGTACAAAAAGGTATCTCCCCCCCCACCCTTTTTTAATCTCTTTGGAATATAGACCTATTAATGGTATTACTGTATCAAAGCCTATTGTAGTCCTTTTGATATAGTTCTAAATTGTTTTCCAGAATGCAGTTCACAATTTCACTAATAGTGTAGTGGTATCCCAATGTTCTCTCATTCCCCTCCATCATTTATCATAGTCCTTTTCTGTCATGTTAGTTGATCTTGTAGGTGTGAGGTGGTGTCTCAGAGTTGTTTAAGTTTACATTTCTTTTACCAATAGAGATTTAGAGCATTTTTAATGTGAATATTAATAGCTTTGATTTTTCTCCTGAAAACTGTTTCTTCATATCCTTTGGTCAGTTATCAATAGGGAAAAGGCTTTTATTTTTATTAACTTGCTCAGTTCCTTACACACTTGACAAATGAGGACTTTATCAGAGAAACTTACTATAAATAAGCTCCCTCTCCAGTTTCCTGCTTTTCTTTCAATTTTGCCTACATTAGTTTTCTTTCTGTAAAAGTATTTTAATTTTGTGTTATCAAAATTATTCATTTTACTTCCTGTCATCCTCACTATTTCCTATTTGGTCATAAACTTTTTCCTCATCTATAGATCTGACAAGTAAACTTTTCCATGCTCTTCTAATTTACTTATGTCCAAGTCATTTATTTCATTCGACCTTATTTTGGAATATATCATGTGAGATGTTAGTCTATGACTAATTTCTGTCAAGTTGCTTTCCTGTTTTCTCAGTAACTTATGTCATAATTGAATTCTTACCCCAGAGATTTGGAGTGCTTTTTTCCCCCTCATTACCTATTTGCATTCCTTCATTTTTCCTCTCATTGCCTATTTGCATTCCTTTTTTTCTAGTCTTATTTCTATAGCTAGTATGTCTAATACAATATTGAATAATAGCGGTGATAAAGGACATCCTTGCTTTTTCCCTAATCTTAATGGGAAGACTTCTAGTTTATCTCTGTTACAGATAATGGTTGGATTTGGTTTTAGATAGATTCCACTTTTCATTTTAAGAAGACTCCACTCACTCCTAATATGTTTCTAATGGGACTGGGTGTTGTATTTTGTCAGAAACCTTTTCTCTGTCTATCGATATGATCATGTGATTATGGTTGTTTTTGTTATTAATAGGTTCATATGTTGATAATTTTTCTAATATTAAACCAGCCTGGTATTGCTTTCATAAATGCCACCTAGCCATAATCCATGTGATTTATTGATGTAATTGCCTCATTGGTATTTTATTTTATTTTTCATAGATAATCATTAAGGAAATTGTTTTCTTTCTCTATTTTGTCCCCTCTGGTTTAGATATCATAACAATATTTGTGTCATAAATGGAATTTGATAGGATGCTTTTATTTTGTTTCAAGTAGATTATATAGTATTGGGATTAATTGTTCCTCAAATGTTTGGTAGGATTCACTTGTAAATCTATCTGGTGCTGGGGATTTTTTCTTAAGTTATTTATGTCTTATTCAATTTCTTTTTCTAAGGCTATTTAATTACAAGAGTTATTTAAGTCTTCTGTTTCTTTCTCCATTAATCTAGACAATGAATTCTTCTGATTTCTGTTTTACCTGCTACTTCTAGGATATCAGGTGTTTTCCTTCACAATTTCTTGAAATATGATGCCTTGATTCTTTCTTTGATCATGAATTTCAGCTAGTCAGGTGATTCTTAAGTTATCTCTCCTGAATCTATTTTACAAGTCAGTTATTTTTTCAAGGAGATATTTCACCTTTCCTTCTTTTTTTCTTTTGATTTTGTTTTGTTGTTTCTTGATGACTCATGAAGTTATTAGCTTTTACTTCCCCAATTCTCATTTTTAAGGAATTAGTTTCTTCATTGATTTTTAAATCTCATTTTCATTTGGCCAATTCTACTTCTTAAGGAGCTATTTTCATGAGTGAAGTTTTGTGCCTCTTTTCCATTTGGCCAATTCTATTTTTAAACGTGTTATTTTCTTCATTATTTTATTCTGCCACTTTTACCAAGGTGTCCTCCCCCCTTAACTTTCTTCTCTCACTCTCATTTCTTTACCCAATTTTTCCCATATCACTCATTTAATTTTCATTTCTTCTGAGAATTTTAATTGGGCTTGTATACAATTCACATTTTTCCCCCTGAGACTTTGCTTGTAGCTATTTTTACATCATTGTCATCTTCTGAGTTTGTGTCTTGGTCATTCCTCTCCTCATTTTATGGTCAAATTTTTTCTTTGTCATTTGCTTATTTTTCTACCATATGTCTTTACTTTCAATTTTATGTCAAAGTTGGAGTGAAGAAAGGCACTTTCCCTAAGCTTTGGGCTTTTTTGCACTGCTATTTTGAGAGCTAGTTCTAGGAGTTTAAAATTTTAAGTGGTTGATCTGGCGAGAGATCTGGTCACTATTCTCCTGATCTGTACTCTGGTCCTTCACTGGGAAAGGCTCCTGATTCCTTGGAACTGCAGTCAGTACTCTTCCTCAAGCCCCTTGCTCCCTTATGACCAAAAAATTTCTCTCCACCCTTCATCTATGACACAGAAGTAGGTACAGGCCACGGAACTGCCAAATAGTGTCCAGTCCTGCCTCCAATGCTAGCACAGGGATCCTCTGTAGTCTCTTTAGGGTCAGTTGTCAGACTCCTTTACTACCTCTAACTTGAGAGTTCCCAAATCATGCTGTTTTTGTTGCCAGCAGCAAGTCGCATCTCTGGTGTTTCATCCATGTAGACTCTGGGGCAGCCCCCATCCCCATGTCACAGACTTCTCCTTTTGACCTCCTAAATTGTCTTTGGCTGGAAGAATGTCACACTCTCATCTTTTATTGGCTTTACCACTCCAGAATTCAAACTGATGTGTTATTTAAAAGTTGATTCAAGGAGAATATTGGGCAATGAATATTGGGCAACTTACTTGAATGCTTCCTCTGTGCTGCCATCTTGGCTTTACTCCAAGAAGTCTAGGTACACTATTATAAGAAAAGTAAAATTCCATTATAAAGTTTCTCATTATAATATTGCTTTGGTCAGAGCTTCTGCAAAGTAAATATTAGCTATTCCTTTACCATTGAAATATATAAAACCTCTGATGACTTTTAGATTTTGTTATACTGGCCTGAGTGCAAAATTGTCTTATATGGAAAACAATGCCCTAAAATAAGTTCTCTTAAAAAAAGAAAAAAAGTACAAATTAAGGGGGGAGAGAAGAATATATGGTCTACATTGAGATCAATACATTCTATAAATAGCACAGAGGAAGGATACTGGCTTCATAGTCTAAGGACTTGGATACAAATTCTTGCTCTGTTACTTCCTAATGTGCAGTATTAGGCAAGTCATTTAAACCTCTCTAGACATCAATTTCCTTTTCTATAAAATGAGAGTATTGGGCTAGATGACTTCTGAGTATACTTCCAGCTTTAAAATCTGTGATTCTATAACCCTATGCATTTATAATTAATTTGTATAGGTTTTCATATTTGCACAGTACTTTTCAGTTTATAATTTTTTAATCTTTATCTCCTATAAGTCTCATAACATCCCTATGAGGCAAATAAAATAGAAATTATTCTCACTTCATGAATGGGGGGAAAAACTTGAAAAAAAAAATAAATGACTTGGCCAAATTCACTCTGATGGCAAATAAAAGAAGAGGTAGGTGAACCTGGTCCTCTGGCTCCAATTAATTGTAGTAGTAAAGAAAGCAAGCATCCACATATAGTAAGAAGAGGGTAAAGAGAAAACCTAAGTACCAAATCTCTGTAATAAAAACTTTTTTTAAAAATAGTGAAATGTGTTTTTACTCTCACTGAAGGATACACGAAAGATTTTCAGCAATTCTCAAGTTCAAAAATTATTTACTCTGCATTTAAGGCCATCTGCAGTCTGTTGCCACTCAGACTTCTTATTCTTGTCTCCTATTTCAATCTTCAATTCAATCTATGGTCAAACCAAACTGATTTATGACCCATCTTTTAAGTGTGCCATACGCCCTTATTTCCCCATGTTTATTCAATGTCTTATTCCTAAAATACCCTTGCTTCTCTCTTTTTTTTTTGACTGCCAAGTTTCTACCTAACATTTAAAGACTAATTCAAATACTATTTCCTATGTCTTTCATGATCTTTTGGTGGTACCCAGTTACCACAGTGAATAGGCTTGAAGTCAGGAAAATATGAATTCAAATTCATTCTATGTCTGTGACTCTAGGTGAATCACTTACTCTGTCTCAGTTTCCTCAACTGTAAAATAGGGATAATAATAGTACCTAACTCTCAGGTTGTTGGAGGATTTAATGAAATCATATTTGAAACATGCTCAGCGCAATGCATGGTCCATAGTAGGCACTTAATAATTGCTTGTTTCCTTCCCTCCTTCTCTGGTTGGTAATGAGTCACCTTTCTTGGTCCTCATATAAGACCTCATTTTGCAATTCTGCAATGACCTTTTCATATAATGGTTTGTATCTGCCTTCAAGGAGACTTGAATGAGATTATATATGTGAAGACATCTTATAAATTCCTATGGGACACAACAGGAGCAGATGCTATGGTGTGACCTCTCCCTCTTTCCCTTAGCCTTTTCCTCATCTAGGTCTGTCTGGTTCTGGGGGGCCCAGAAGAATAAAGCTACTTCTGTAAGAAATCTTTTCCCTAACCTTGATGACAGTGCTCCATATCCATTTCCTTATTGGCAATGCTCCTTATCCCTTTCCTTATTGCCAGTGGTCCTTATCCCTTTCCCCCTCCTGGATAGATTCCTACTCCCCTATCCCCACCCCTGTGGAGCCCCAGACTGCCCTATCTACTCCAAATTTAAGGCCTATTCACCCCTTCCCAACTACTTCGTTTCTGGCTCCCCCAGTTCTCTCAATGGGTGGCAATAGTGCCCCCTAACATTGAGTGAGTATGGAGTCAAGAACCACAATTCTTCCGGTAAGATAGAGGACCAATATACCTTACCATTAGCCCAATCACCATGCCCACCAAGTCTTACCATCTTCTCTGCAAATGTACCCTCAGAACCTCTGGGCCTTGCCTTCCATCCAGTAGCAAAATCTTCTTATATGTGTTGTCTCTCCCAATTAGTGTGAACGCTGTAAGAGTAGGGATTGTCTTATTTTTTTTTTTAACTTTTAACATTTATTTTCACAAAATTTTGGGTTACAAATTTTCTCCCCTTTTATCCCCTCCCCCGCCCCAAACCCAAGCATTCTAATTGCCTCTGTGACCAATCTGCTCTCTCTTCTATCCTCCCTCTCTGCCCTTGTCTCCGTCTTCTCTTTTGTCCTGTAGGGCCAGATAGCTTTCTTTACCCCTTAACCTGTATTTCTTATTTCCTAGTGGTAAGAACATTACAGTTGATCCTAACACTTTGAGTTCCAACTTCTTTAGCTCCCTCCCTCTCCACCCCTTCCCTTTGGAAGACAAGCAGTTCAATATAGGCCAAATCTGTGTAGTTTTGCAAATGATTTCCATACTAGTTGTGTTGTATAGGACTAACTATATTTCCCTCCATCCTATCCTGTCCCCCATTACTTCTATTCTCTTATGAGCCTTCCCCTACCCATGAGTGTCGACCTCAGATTGCATTCTCCTCCCCACGCCCTCCCCTCTCTCCTCCTCCCCACCCTGCTTGTGCCCTTGTCCCCCACTCTCCTGTATTGTGAGATAGGTTTTCCTATCAAAATGAGTGTGCATTTTATTCTTTCCTTTAGTGGAATGTAATGAGAGTAGACCTCATGTTTTTCTCTCAACTCCCCTCTTTATCCCTCCACTAATAAGTCTTTTGCTTGCCTCTTTTATGAGAGATAATTTGCCCCATTCAATTTCTCCCTTTCTCCTCCCAATATTTCTCTCTCACTGCTTGATTTCATTTTTTTTTAAGATATGATCCCATCCTCTTCAATTCACTCTGTGCACTCTGTCTCTATGTATATGTGCGTGTGTGCATGTGTGTGTGTGTATTCCCACCCAGTACCCAGATACTGAAATGTTTCAAGAGTTACAAATATTGTCTTTCCATGTAGGAATGTAAACAGTTCAACTTTAGTAAGTCCCTTATGACTTCTCTTTGCTGTTTACCTTTTCATGCTTCTCTTCATTCTTGTGTTTGAAAGTCAAATTTTCTTTTCAGCTCTGGTCTTTTCATCAAGAAAATTTGAAAATCCTCTATTTCAATGAAAGACCATTTTTTCTCCTGAAGTATTATACTCAGTTTTGCTGGGTAGGTGATTCTTGGTTTTAGTCCTAGTTCCTTTGACTTCTGGAATATCCTATTCCATTCCCTTCAATCCCTTAATGTAGAGGGTGCTAGATCTTGTGTTATCCTGATTGTATTTCCACAATACTTGAATTGTTTCTTTCTAGCTGCTTGCAATATTTTCTCTTTCACCTGGGAATTCTGGAATTTGGCCACAATGTACCTAGGAGTTTCTCTTTTTGGATCTCTTTCATGCGGTGTTCTGTGGATTCCTTGAATATTTATTTTGCCCTCTGGTTCTAGAATCTCAGGGCAGTTTTCCTTGATAATTTCATGGAAGATGATGTCTAGGCTCTTCTTTTGATCATGGTTTTCAGGTAGTCCCAGAATTTTTACATTGTATCTCCTGAATCTATTTTCCAGGTCGGTTGTTTTTCCAATAAGATATTTCACATTATCTTCCATTTTTCCAATCTTCTCGCTATGTTCTGTGATATCTGTCTTTCTCACAAAGTCCTTAGCGTCCATCTGTGCCATTCTAGTTTAGAAAGAACTATTTTCTTCAGTGAGCTTTGGAATCTCCTTTTCCATTTGGTTAATTCTGCTTTTGAAAGCATTGTTCTCCTCATTGGCTTTTTGAACCTCTTTTGCCAATTGAGTTAGGCTAGTTTTCAAGGTGTTAATTTCTTCAATATTTTTTTGGTTCTCCTTTAGCAGGGAGCTGATCTGCTTTTCATGCTTCTCTTTCGTCCCTCTCATTTCTCTTCCCAGTTTTTCCTCCACCTCTCTAACTTGATTTTCAAAATTCTTTTTGAGCTCTTCCATGGCCTGAGCCCATTGGGTGGGCTAGGACACAGAAGCCTTGATTTCTGTGTCTTTGCCTGACGGTAAGCATTGTTCTTCCTCATCAGAAAGGATGGTAGGAAATGTCTGTTCTCCAAGAAAGTAGCCTTCAATAGTTTTATTTCTTTTCCCTTTTCTGGGCATTCTCCCCAGCCAGTGACTTGACCTCTGAATATTCTCCTCACACCCACCTCGCCTCCTGGTCCTCCCAGCCAGCGTTTGGGGACTGAGATTCAAATGCTGCTTCCCGCCTTAGGGCTTTTGGCGGGGGCAGGGCTGCTATTCAGTGTGAGAATTAAGTTCAGGTGGTCAGTTCGGGGCAGGGCCACCTCTCAGGCTCAGTTCCCTCAGGGGGTTTATGTACAGACCTTCCACAATGGATCCAGGCTCCCGCCAGCTTGGGGAGCCCCTGTCTGCAGCCGCTTCTCAGCTTCTATCTCCCGGGGGGCCTGAGCCATGGGGGCACCCCACGCCCCTCTCGACCCCGCCAAAGAGACTCTCTCACCGATCCCCGTCACCTGTGGGTGGAGAGGCTTGTGCTGCCGCTGGAGATCCCGTCCCTGAAGCCTGCTCGGATCTGTACCTCTCGGAGCCGCGGCCGCTGCAGGGCTGCCCTCTGCTCCCAGTCCCGGCGCCTAGTCCGCAGCGCGAAGGAGCCCCCGCGAGAGTTTTGCAGGTCTCTCCAGAACAGAAATCTCCCTCGCTCCAATATTCCGTGGCCTCTGGGTGCAGAATTCACCGTGAGTTGTTCCCCTCTAGCCGTTCTGTGGGTTGTGGGTTCGGAGCTATGTGTATGTGCATCTTTCTACTCCGCCATCTTGGCTCCGCCCCCCTGGATTGTCTTTCTTTTCTATTTGTGTTCTTAGTGCTTAGCAGAATATTTGGTATACTATAAGCACTTAATAAACATTTTTTCATTCATTCAAGAAATTTACATTTTATCATGGTCTCAATATGCAATGGCACAATAACTGTAGTTTCATGAACAGTCAACAGGTTCAATGAAGGTATCCGCAAAGCAAATCATCTCTGCCACATACATTGTCATTGGGCCTGCTGTGCTAGTCACATTATGTCATCGAAAAGATGCTCCCTCCGAGTAAGAGAAGTAATTTCCATGATTACTCAGTCTTACAGAATAGAGAAGTATATAATATGGCTTATCCTTGCATCTTATTCCTAACCAAGATTATAAGTTCTGAGAAAGCAAAGACCATGTGTTGTCTCAACTGTGTACTTGCCACCCAGAACTGAATTCTGTATATAGCAGCTACTTAGCAAAATGAGTTAAATAAATGAATGGTTTTCAGTTTTCATTGATTACTGTTCTTTTAACTACAACAAAAATGGCAAGTAATCTCTCATAATTAGGAATATTCTTTTTTTAAAAATCAGTTTATTGGGATCTTTCTTAACATCACCAGAATATCTCAGAGTATCTTTTCTTTCTTTCCCCACAGGAATTACCCCTATAAGAATATTTTTTAAAAAAGGAAAAGAAAAAAATCAGTAAAACCAATCAATATATCAAATATATATATGTATATATAATATATGTATGTATACACACACACACACATATATATATATATATTCAGGTGTGTGTATATACATACACACATACACATATACATATATGTGCCAAGTGCCATATTCATGGATGTCCTTAGAATCATTCATTCTCTTCTTATTCATGATTCCTGGATTTACATGCTCAGCTTTACCTTCCTTCCTGAGCTCCAGTATCTCATCACTCACTACCTCTTGGACATCTCGAACTGGATAGTATGTAGATATATCAAATTCATCATGCTCAAAATGGAACTCATTGTCTTTTCTCCCAAACGCTTTCCTATCATTTTTGAAGGCATCACCATCCTTCCAGTTATTCAAGATTGAAATCTTAAAGGTTATTCTTGACTCTTCACTCATACTCATCCTCCTAAATCCAATCTTTTGTTTCTATTTTTATAGCATCTTTTGTAGATACCACTTGTTCTTTTCTCACCTAGCCAATACTTTGGTAGCAGACCTTCGTCACATGATGTCTAGATGATTGTAATAGCCTGCTGGTTGGACTTTCTGGCATAAATCTCTCCCCAATCCAATCCATCCTTCACTCAGCTGCCTGCCAAGCCTAGAGGCCTGTATTGGGCTACCCGAGTCTTTCTTACCTCACCTCCCGAGGTCTTCGGCTGGCCACGCCGGATGCACATATGAGAGAAAGGACGTTCCAGAGTCAAACAGGGGTTGAGCTTTATTACAGGGTTTCGGTTACAAGTGCAGGGGCTCTTCTTTCTTAGGACGAAGAGGGGGAGATTTCCTAAGAAGGCTAAGCTTAAGGGAATGGAAGTAGAAGTACAAGCGGGGGAGAGAGGGGGAGGGGAGAGAGGAAAGAAAAGAAGCGGAGCCCTACTTTTCTCTTTGGCTCCACACGTGCTAAGAGCTTTCTGGCTTCCTCAATCCTACTTAATCTTCAGCCACACAGTTTGCATCTCAATACCATGCTGTTAGGTAACTAGGTGTGCTCCAATCCGGGACAACCTCGAGGGCAGGGAGACTCCACCCATCAGGTATCTCCGGGGGAGAGGCGGAAATACCCGAGCTAGCCGAGCTAGCTCGGTCTGACCTTCTCGAACCCCGCTGTTCATGGAGGGCCTCGTAAGACTCTAAGATTTAGAAGTCCCACTTTTACCTGCCCGAGACTGTCCACACGGAATTGAGCTTCCAGTCCCAACATATCCCCTTCTTTGTTATGCGCGGAGCGCACCTGGCTCTAGAGCAAACAGTGGCTGGAGGATGAGTGGATTAGGAAGGCCTTTAGCATATGAGTACCTTACAACAAGACTTCATTCACACAGAAATCTGCAGCTAGCACAACTGACAAAGGGAGGCATCAAATAAAACAAAGATGAAACTAAATGGCTGAGTTACAACAGAGGAAGTGCAATCAACTAAAATCCCAAAGCATATTTTAAGAGAAGCAGCTGGTGTAGGCGCCTTACACGTCACCACTCCCTTAATCTTGCAAATGGATCTATACAGGTGGAAAATTGGTCACCTCCTCCCCACCCAAGTGTCCTGGGTTTGTGATATCAAAGTCCTCATTCAGCTGGCGAAAAAAGGATGCCTAGATGGGAAGCTGTCAGCAGCAGTGTCTGCGGTTGTGATGAGGGCTGCTTCCTCTCTGGGCAGCAAGGTTAAAGCTGTCAGCAGCAGGCTCAGGTGGTGTATGATCCTTCTCCGGGGTCTCTGGGCTCTCCGGGGTCTCCGCCTCCTGCGTCTCCGTCGTCTCCGACCTCGGTTCCCACCTACGGATCCTTCTAATGGGAATCCACGCATCACCTTTTCCTGTGGAGACACAAACATACCCTGGACCCCCTATTAGTATCTTAAAATGTCTCATAGCTGGAGTAGTATGTGCGCTCCTTGAGACAGCTGTATCAGGCTCTGATTGTATTAGGCCTCTTGATCTTAGCTCTGATTGTATTAGGCCTCTTAATCTTAGCTCTGATTGTATTAGGCGACCTTTTCCCCTTCTTTGTTTAGCGAGGATCGCCTTTAAGGTAAAGATGATAAGAATGCATAGTGGCTCTTTACTTAGGTATAGCTGCTGCCAGGTGCTTACAAATGCTTGATTAACATCTGTAAGGAACCTGAACTTTACTGATTTTTTCTTTATAACAAACACAGAAGCATTCCAGGGTGCTAATTGCTCCTTAACCAGTATTTGTAATGCCTGGAGTTTTTCTGAAGTCAGAGACCATTGCTCCACCCAAATCGGGGTGTCTGACTTCCAATTCAAGGGTGGGGACTCCAGTACAACTGCAATGGCCCTTACTAAAAATTTGATAGCTTCATCCCGAGGCGGCTCATAATGTCCCTGCCCCAGATGTTAAAACTAAGTCCTGGAATCACCAACGGCCATACGGTCCTTTGGCGATCCTCTGCCTCCCACTTTACTGGGTGCATTGTCTCTAAGGTATTTTGGCACCCTCCTATTCCCCACACTGGTCTCTGGCTTTCTTTGAGCTTCCAGTGCCTTAAGGGAAGGGCAATAGCTATGGGAAGCTGATCCTGGCCCCTCCCTGTACTTATTTCTTTCTGCCCAGGGGTAAGGCAGGCTCTGGCTAAGCTTTTCCAGTCATTAGGAGTCAGAACGAACTGACCGCTGAGAGTTTCAAGCATGGCTATAACAAAGGGTGAATTAGGGCCATGCTTGGTACAAGCCTCTTTAAGAGTCGCCACTCTCTTCCACTCTATGGGTATGTGGCTCCTCCGAACCCCACCGGGGACACTGGGGTCCGCTATTTCTAACACAGGAAATGTCCCTACATCTTCTCCATTCTCTATAGCCTTTCTTATTCCTTTTTCCAAACTGGACTGTGGCCCTGAACTGTCTGACCAATGGAGCAGGTTATAAGGAGGCGCGGAGGGAAGGCACGGCGTATTCTCCCCTGCCTCGCCTTTCCCATCCTCTAGATGGAGCTCCGAACCTATTTTTTCTCTACACTCCTTAACTTTCTGCTCGCCAGGGTTCTGCTCGCCAAGGTCCTCCCCTCCCCTCTCTCCGCTTCCACTCTTATTCCAATCCCGCCCTGGCCTCTCCGGCCCTTCCTTACAAAATTCTCGGAGGTCGTTTAACTCTATTGTGACCCCCGCCTCCCTGCCTTCCCTGTGAAGTTTCTCAGCCCAGACCTCCTGTTCCTCTGGCTTTATTACTGGCAATTGATTCCTCATCCCTGCCCTTTTCCCAGGGGTTTGGGAAGCTTCTCTCCCCTTTCTCTCCTTCCGAATCTAGGATTCGGGACTCGCTTCTTTCACAGCCCCTTCCGGGTGTACCCCAAAAGCACCCAGGATTATCTACGCTCCCAATCCCTGTTGGGACGCCAACTGCCAAGCCTAGAGGCCTGTATTGGGCTACCCGAGTCTTTCTTACCTCACCTCCCGAGGTCTTCGGCTGGCCACGCCGGATGCACATATGAGAGAAAGGACGTTCCAGAGTCAAACAGGGGTTGAGCTTTATTACAGGGTTTCGGTTACAAGTGCAGGGAGTCTTCTTTCTTAGGACGAAGAGGGGGAGATTTCCTAAGAAGGCTAAGCTTAAGGGAATGGAAGTAGAAGTACAAGCGGGGGAGAGAGGGGGAGGGGAGAGGGGAAAGAAAAGAAGCGGAGCCCTACTTTTCTCTTTGGCTCCACACGTGCTAAGAGCTTTCTGGCTTCCTCAATCCTACTTAATCTTCAGCCACACAGTTTGCATCTCAATACCATGCTGTTAGGTAACTAGGTGTGCTCCAATCCGGGACAACCTCGAGGGCAGGGAGACTCCACCCATCAGGTATCTCCGGGGGAGAGGCGGAAATACCCGAGCTAGCCGAGCTAGCTCGGTCTGACCTTCTCGAACCCCGCTGTTCATGGAGGGCCTCGTAAGACTCTAAGATTTAGAAGTCCCACTTTTACCTGCCCGAGACTGTCCACACGGAATTGAGCTTCCAGTCCCAACAAGCTGCCAATTTGATTTTTTTTAATGTTCAAATCTGACCATATCACTCCTCTACTCAATAAAATCCAGTGGATCGCTATTACCTGGACTGAAATGTAAAAATCTGTTTGTAATTGAAAAGTCTTCACAACTTGGCCTCTTCCTACCTTTCCAATCTTGTCACACTTTAATATCCTCAGTGGACTATATGATGCAGCAGAGACTTTGCAAGTCTCTTTTCATGCAGCAGGCTTTCTTACTCTTTCTCACAAAAGCAGATTTATTTATTTAGGGGTTAAGGGAAAGTATCAGGTTTGCACCCAAATCTATAGGAAAGAATGATACCCACTGGTAAGCACCCACTGAGACCGGCACAGTTTCAATCATCTCAGTACTCTGAGGGGTAAGGTTTCAAGCAGGTGTGCCTGGGGATTGCTCATCCATGTCAATGTTCCTCTACTCGACTCATCTAGCAGACTGTGTCAATGCTGCTTTTTCCTTTAGCTCCTGCCTCCAGCTGCTCTCAGCAGAGATTACTGGTCACGGTTTCCTGTAGCTACTTTCTTTACAATTCTCGTTAGTTTCCCACAGCTGGAGATCATGCCCACAAGGCTTCCCTGGAGCTCATCTCTTCTCATGTGATTTCATTCAGGCTCCAGCAGAGGGAGATAAGGCACAGCTTTGGGTCACAGATTTCTCTCCCCATAGTCAGAATTAGGAGACTGAGATAATGAGTCCCACTCTTTCACGTCTATGGAGATTAATGAGTAGTCCAAGGTCATACAGCTAGTAAGCATCAGTGTAAGGATTTGAACTCAGTTCTGACTGCAGACCCCAATGCTTTATCATATACTGACTTCTCTTTAAGTCTCTCTCCATTGCATTCTTCTAAGCTTTCTGCAGATGTCCCTAGAAAGCAGATACTTGCTTTAATGTGTTCATGACTCAAAAATTTACCTCTAGTCCCAAACACCTTCATTCTGAAGTCATCTTTGGTGATTTAATTCCTTTGGTCTCCAGCTGTGCATATCCAAGGACTCCCAAAGTAGAGATGAGACACCTGTCCATGGATCTTTCTCATCAGCTTCATATTAGCTTCCTTTGATTTATCCAAGTTGATGTTCTCTCTTTCTCAGAACCTGAGTAAGCTGTCTTCCACTCATTTTAGTGCTTTCTGTTGTAGCGACGGACTCAGGGGGAGCCATGTAGAACAATAGATAGAGCACCTAGCCTGGACTTAGAAAGATCTGAGTTCAAATCAGCCTCAGACACTTACTAATTATGAGATCTTAGTAAAAATCCCTCAACCTCTGTTTATCTCGTTCCTCAATTATAAAATGGGAATATTGATAGTACCTACCTCCCAAGGCTGTGTGAGGATCAAATGAGATAATAATTGTAAAGCATTTAACATAGTGCCTAGCATATTTTTTGTTGTTCAGTTGTTTTAGTCATGTCCAACACTTCATGATCCCATTTGGGGTCTAATAGAGTAGTTTGCCATTTCCTTAGCTCATTTTACAGATGAGGAAACTGAGGCAAACAGGTTAAATGACTTGCCCGGGTCATACAGCTAATGTGTCTGAAGCTAAATTGAACCCGGGTCTTCCTGACTTCAGTCTATCCACTGCACCACCCATCTGGCCCTGCCTGGCACATAGTAAGTGCTATATCTATCTATCTATCTATCTATCTATCTATCTATCTATCTATCTATCTATCTCCCTACCTACCTTTCTTTCATTCTTTCTACCTTTCTTTCCATCTATAGCCTATTATTATTTTTTACATTTTTTTTTCCTTCTGGTTGCCCATAATGATCATCTAAAATCTTGGTAGAGTTATTTAAATTATTGAGATTGCTCCCTGAAATATCTAGATAAAGATGTAGAGAAGGAGCCTCGTGTTCTCCTTCTTCAGTGCCTGAACATTGAGAAAAGATTTTTAGCCACTGCTTTATTCCTATGGTTTTACTTCAGTTGGATTAGATCATGGATTCTTGATCTTTTTATGTGTGTCATAGACTCCTAGAGCAGCCTGGTGCAGCCTAGAAGCCGCTTCTCAGAATAAAGTTCTTGAATGCATAGAATAAAATGCACAGGATTGCAAAGGAAATCATTTATATTGAAATAGTTATCACAATATTTATTTTTAAAAGTGCAAGGGGCTTAGCAAGATGGTAGAGTAGAGAGATACACGTACGCTTAGCTCTTACTCCACAGCCTGTAAAATACCTGTAAAGAAGAACTCTCAACAAATTCTAGAGCATCAGAAGCCACAGAACAATGGAGTGGAGATTTCTGTCCCAGAGAGACCTGAAAGACCCACGGGAAAGGTCTGTCGAGCACCAGACCCAGAGCAGAGCCCAGTCTTGCCTTGCCCATGCAACACCTAGAGGAGCAGATCCAAGCAGGCTTCAGGGATGGAATCTCCAGCAGCAGCACAGGTCCCTCAACTCACAGGTGCCAAAGGTCAGTGAGAGGGTCTTTCTGCTGGCCAAGAGGGGAGCGGGTGTCTCCATAACTCAGGCCCCCTCAGGAGGCAGCAGTAGAGGCAGCAGTGGACAAGGGCTCCCAAAGCAGGCAGTAGCCTGCATCCATTGTTGAAGGTCTCATCGTAAATGAAGGGAAGTTCCTGAGGGAACTGAGCCCTGTGTGGTGGATCTGCCCCCACCTGAGCACCTGAACTTAATCTCACACTGAATAGCAGCCCTGCCTCTGCTGAAAACCCCTAAAGCTTGGGAGCAGCTCATTTGAATCTCAGCCCCTAAGTGTTGGCTTGGCAGACTGGAGGCCAGGTGGTTGTGGAGAAGAAATTCAGAAGTCAAGTAACTGTCTGGGAAAATGCCCAAAAAAGGGAAAAAAAATAAGACCATAGAAGGTTACTTTCTTGGGGTACAGGTGTCTCCCTCTATCCTTTCAGGTGAGGAAGAACAAGGCATACTGTCAGAGGAAGTCAAGGTCTCTGCCTCCAAAGGGAACTTCAAATGGGCTTAGGCAATAGAAGACCTTAAAAAACAAGTTAGCATCTTACTAAAGGTAAACCAAAAAAATGCTGAGGAAAATAGCAGCTTTAAAAAGAAGCTAACTCAATTGGAAAAAGAGGTCCAAAAAGCCAATGAGGAGAAAGAAGTTTTAAAAAAGCAGAATTAGTCAAATGGAGGAGAAGGTTCAAACACTCACCAAACAAAATAATTCATTGAAAGAGAGAATTGAGTTCAGGGAAACAAATGACTATGAGTTAAACCAAGAAGTTAGTAAACAAAACTAAAAATTTGAAAAAGTAGAAGATAATATGAAACAACTCATTGGAAAAACAACTGACCTGGAAAATAGATCCAGGAGAAATAATTTAAAAATTATTGGACTCCCTGAAAGCCATGATAAAAAAAAAGAACCTAGACATTATCTTCCATGAAATTATCAAGGAAAACTGTCCTGATATTATAGAATCTGAGGGCAAAATGGATATTGGAAGAATTCATCATTCACCTCCTGAAAGAACCTGAACAGAGAAACTCCTAGGAATATTGTGGTCAAATTTCAGAGTTTCCAGATCAAGGAGAAAATACTGCAAGCAGCTAGAAAGAAACAATTTGAGTACTGTGGAAATACAATCAGGATAACACAGGATCTGGCAGCTTCAACATTAAGGGATTGAAGGGCTTGGAGTGGGATATTTCAGAAGTCAAAGGAACTGGGAGTGAAGCCAAGAATCACCTACCCAGCAAATCTGAATATAATACTTAAAGGAAAAAAATGGTCATTCAGTGATACAGACGAATCTCAAGATTTCATGTTGAGGAAAAGACCAGATCTGTATTTAAAAATTTGACTTCCCAAGACAAGAATGAAGAGAAGCATGAAAAGGTAAACAGAAAAGAAAAATCATAAAAGACTCTCTAAGGCTGAACTGTTTACATTACTACATGGAAAGAAAATATTTTTAACTCTTGAATCTTTTCTCAGTATTTGGGTAGTTGGAGAGATTGTACACATACACTCACACACATACACATAGATAGAGAGTACAGGGTGTGTTTATATCAGAAGAGATGATATCCACACATACACAAAAAGTGAAATAAAATAAAATAAAAATTAAGAGGTGAAGGAGGAAAATTCCGGGAAGAGAAAAGGAGTAATGGAATGGGGCAGGCTATAACTTATAAAAGAGATAAGAAAAATCTTATTCAATGGAGGAAATAAGGGAGAAGGGGAGAGGGGCAAAAAGAAAGCTACTCTCCCCATGTGTGCCTGAAGGAGGGAATAACATGCTCACTAAATTTGATATGAAAATTTATATACACCACAGGAAAGTAGGAGAGGAGGCAACAAGTGGAGTGAAGGGAATGTTAGAAGGGGGGGGGCAAGTGGGAGAAGGGAGTCACTAGAAATGAACACATCTGATGCCTCCAATACATAATGCCAGTAAACTGATGAGATGCTGGTATGAATTGCATAGACGATCTCAAGGGAAAGGTGGGAGAGTGGCTGTTCAGCAAGGGCTGAAGTGGGATTCTCCTGACTCAATTTCCCCACTGACACCTGGCAGACTTTGAGTCTGACTGAATGCAAGTAGATAATCTAATCCTGCCTGGAACTGGCATGAAGTTGGGGAGATAACTGTATCCCCGCAATGTCCCTACTCTTGGTGGCAATTTCCTATAGTCAAAAGGTTTGTTAGCTTAATACCAGATCTATTCAATTATAGATTATGGGTAGGGGAACATCTGAGATTGTCTAAAATTAATCTGTTAGGCATAGGACTTTAGACCAACAACAATAAGTTAGGATCCTTTAATTCTTAGTAATACTGTGGAGACAATTAGGTCAAGAGCTTGTGAAGCTAGCAACATAAATATTATTTGTGTCTCATTTGGATAATGTTTAAAAAAAAAATTTCTTTTGTGGTCCAGATTGTAAATGCTTTAAAAAGAAGTATCACCTGACCAAAAGTCTGAATTGCTTTATGTGTTATAAACTGTGTTAAAAATAAATAATAAAAAAGAAAGAAAAATGAAAAAAAAAAGTGCCAGGACCCCAGTTTTAGAACTATTCCTCCCAAACACACAGTAGATGATCTCTAAAGCTTCTAGCTGTAGAATTCTGGGATTTTTAGCTCTTTCTGTTTTTGTGCATTTAGAAAGGTAACTCCTATTAAATTATGAATTCATCAAGAGGAGGGGCTGTATTTTCTTCCTATTACCATAAATATTTTGTTCTATATACAGTAGTGATGTGCTTGGTAGCAGCTGTTAAAGTATTTATTTTATTGAGAGAATTAATTGAAGCTGGTCAAGTGCAGCCAGGATAAGGGAAAGAACTTAGGTGGCCACTTATTTAGTGGGCATAAAAATGATAATTGACATTTACAAAATATTTTCCTAAAAATAATCCTAAGGGTGTTGCAAGTATTATTCCTTTAAAAAATTTTTTTAAAAAAAGTCACTCTTAGAGACATCATATAATGTTTCAGAACATCATGTAGCATGAGACAGAACCAGGTCCTCTGATTCTCAATGAAAAAATTTGCTTTCCATTACCTTCTTTAAACACAGAAACCTGGCAAGGGGCCAATAGCTTTGGTGATCTGGGTCAGAAGCCAACCTACCCAGATGTTAGGTGCTGGAAGCTAAAGAATAAAAAACAATATATACACATATATACACACATACACACACTCCTTTATTTCTCCCTGCCTTTCTTCCTTTTATATATGGTCTTCTCTCTACAAAATATAAGCTCTTTTAAAGGCAAGGACCATCTTGCTTTCTTATATCTGTATCTCCAGCACTTAGCGTAGTACCTGGCACATAGTAGGTCTTTAATGAATGCTTATTGACTGATATATAAGTGCTTAATATATATCTGTGTATGTACGTATCTGTCTATCATCTATTCATCTATCTGCCATTAATCTATGTATCATCTATATATCTCTTACCTCTCACAGTATTTTAGTGAGTTGTGTTACTTGTATATATGCTGTGTGCTCCTAGTACATATGGAATTCCATCGGGCAGCAGCTGTGTTTTACTAATTCTCTGTCAACACCTAGCCCAGTGCTGTGTACGTAGTAATCCCCTAAACATTTGTTGCAGCTGAATAACACCACTATAGACAGGAACAGCTAAAGTATTCACTAGTTATAGGGATCATGGGATTTAAAGGTCAAAGAAAACCGATAGTTGATTTAAGTTAATTCTCTCATTTTTATAAATAAAGATGATGAGTCCCAGAGAAGGGGGCGGGAGGCATGACTTGCCCAAGGTCACATAAGCAATAAACAGAAAAGTTAGAGTTCAACCTAGGTCTGGAAATCTAGTGTTCTTTCTACCAAGAGAGCAAGGATCCCATACTGAAGCTCATGCAGTCCTGGGCAAGTCACTTAACCTACCTGAGAATTGGTTTCCTCATTGATAAAATGAGGATTTTGAAATAGACGATTGTTAACAAATTTAGGTCTAATACTCTAGGGCAGGAGTTCTTAATGTGTTTTTGGGTTTTTTTGTGGATTATGGATTCTTTCAGCAGTCTGCTGAAACCTAGGTTTCAAAATAATGTTTTTGAAGGCAAAAAAAAATGCATAGGATGACAAAGGAAACCAGTTACACTGAAATACTGTTATCAAAATATTTTTAAAAGTTTATGGTCTCCAGGTTACAAACTTCTACAGCCTATGACATCTATGATTTAACTATGGGGTAGGTAAACCCAGTCAAAGAAATAGTTTAGATCAGAAAGAAAGAAGCATTGAGCGATCTCAAAAACCTGCTACTTAATTAATGAGAAAATAGAGAGCCTTAGAAAATTCATTTTTCCCCTGTAGAAATAATTTTTAAAATTTCTGCTTCTTCCAAGTTGTTCATCCTGGTAATTAGCTAGCACACATAGTGTGGCCTTGCCAGGTGCTCTGTAGAATGCAAAGGTCAACATCTCTCCTGCCCAGTGGATTTACAGCCTGAGTCTATTGCAAGCCAAATTGCAGCATTTTATGCTCAATTAGCATCTGGTTAAAACCAGTTCACTTACGAAAATGTTAGTCCCCAAAGATAAATCACAGGGCTATTTCACTGCCGTTTGGAATATTTCTGATTCGAGATGTTTTCTAAACAGGAAGTCATTCTTCTCCATCCTAGTTTGCATGATCCAACAGGGTCCCTGCTGGGTAGCTTCATTACTCTGGCATCTCCCACTGAGAGGAACACCAGCTTCATTCATGGAATGGGGTGATTGAAACAGAATCAGGCATTTCTGAAAAGTGCTTTAAAAATGTGCTCTAAAAATATAAAAGCAAAACAAAACAAAAATTCTATATACTATGTATGTTCTAGTATAATTATTATTAGCTGAGTGGAAAAAATACTATGTATCTTATCATTAGGATTTATGTGCTATATGTTTACATATAAACATATACATATATACATTCCTCTATATGTATACACACACATATACACAGCTATAGTATACCTATACACCATCCCATATGTACATAATATATATATTTATATATATACATATATACATGCTTGCATATATGATATATATGGACACACATGTAAGTGTATGTGTGTGCATGTATATATATATATATATATGTATATATACACATAGCTAAAAACAGTGCAATGGTTTTTAACCTGGGGTATATAAATTTTTTCTTAAGGTTTTGATTGCTATGTTTCAATATAATTGGTTTCTATTGCAAGACTATATATTTTGATTTTTGTATTTAAGGGTGGTATTTTGAAAAGGGGTCCATTGGCTTCACCAAACTGACAAAGGAGTTCAGGACACACATCAAAATGGTAAACAGTGATGGATTTGAAGTCAGAAAGCCTGGACATATGTTTAAGATTCTTACTAGCTTAAGTGCATGCCCCTTTTCATCAGTAATGTAAGAATACTAAACCTATATCAAAGAGTTGCTAGGTGGAAACTATTCTTTCATACATAAAGTGCTATGACCTATTTTTATTCTTCCATTAAAGTTCTGCTCTAATATTTCATCATGGTGAGGAAGTGACCCTGGATACCAGTAGAATCAAAATTTGTCTTTCCAACTGGAAAACACTTTCAGTATGACCTTGGTGATGAATCTATGTCTGATGTCTGAGGATCAGCCTAGGTGAGTTCAGACAGGATAATCACCTGTTTGACTCTAGGATAGTGACATTTTTAGCTACGGAAACTCTTAGAAAAAGCATACTACATTATGGTGGATAAACAATCTTCATCAATGAAGGAAATAGTCATGCTGATCCAATTATGTGTCCTTTAATTATTGTGGTACCTAAACAAATCTGGAATTTGTCCAGTTTAATCCAGAATCAAGTGGGAAAACTTGTCAGTAGAAGGAAAACACACCCTCCACATATGAGGAAGTAAGTTGTTGTTTTTTGTTTTTTTTGTTTTTGTTTTTTTTAATAATAAAGAGTGAGAAAAGCAGCCAAACAATTTAGTCCATTTGTGTATTTGAACTCTAAAGACAGACAATGAGCTGGGACGAGTACCAACCAGGAGGAACAAATGGGGTACATTACACTTGGGAAATTGTGCTTTAAAAAAATAATACCAATCCCTACTGACACCAGGCAGACTTTAAGCCTGATTGAATGCAAGTGGATCCTGCCTGGAACTGACATGAAGTTGGGGAGATGTTGTATCCCTGCAATGTCCCTACTCTTGGTGGCAATTTCCTAGTCAAAAGGTTTGCAAGCTTAATACCAGATCTATTAAATTGTAGATTATTGGTAGGGGAACATCTGAGGTTAAGTCTAAAATTAAGCTATTAGGCATAGGACTTCAGACCAACAACAATAAGTTAGGGTCCTTTAATTCTCAGTAATACTGTGGAGACAATTAGGTCAAGAGCTTATGAAGTTAGCAACATAAATATTATTTGTGTCTCAGTTGGTTAATATTTAAATAAAATTCTTTTCTGGTCCAGATTGTAAATGCTTTAAAAAGAAGTATCACCTGACCAAAAGTCTGAATTGCTTTATCTGTTATAAACTGTTTTAAAAATTAAAAATAAAATTAAAAAAATAAAACAATGAGCAAAAAAAGCAAAAAAAAATAATATCAAGCAGCTCGTGTCTGTAAAAGCTCATCTTCTCAACACTAGTTTTCTCTAAGAGAAGCTATATGGTGAATCATGGGATTTCATGATCTCAGAAGAATATAAATTACAGGAGACCCAAAGGGCAGTGGAAAGTTTCATGGCAGGTAATAGACTACATTCTATTTCCATTGATGGTTAGTGAGTAAGAATTAGCAAAAAAAGACATTATTGAAGGAGTATGTGATCAAGGAAGGAAGTGGGATGCTTAGCAAGAATCAGATGCAATAAATGGACAGTCTATATGTCACCTTTCTACCCTTTAGATATTAAAAGAAAAGGTTTCCATCCAATTTGGCCTATCTTTTTTGAAGAATTTACAAGAAAATACATGGATGGCAATGATACAGAATGCATTTATGTAATGTTTGAAGATTTGCAAAGTACTTGATATGGCATATCATTGAACCCTGACAGAAACAGCCCTGAGAGATAAGTATTATTGTTACCTCACTTTACACATGAGGAAACTGAGGCCCAGGGAGGGTAAGTGATTTGCCCAGGATCACATAGCTGATAAGTGTCTGAGGCCAGATTTGAACTTAGAACATCCCGACTTCTAGTGCAGTGATTTATCCATTGTGACACGACTACTTATAAATTTATGCCCTATATTTTTTCCTCTCTACTGTTGTATTCTATTGTGTGCTTTCTCTTCCCATTGACTTTTTGTACATTTGTGGGAAGGTATTTGTGGGGCATGTTGTACCGTTACTGTTCTTACTCTACCATGTCTGTAATTGACTTTGCTTTGAGCTAATTGTGACCTCTGGCTGACCAGAGAAACACAACAACACTGGGGGTACTCGGGAGCTACTATTTAGGGGGACATACCCCAAACTGGAACAGTCAACCACTTGGTGGATCCAACTTGTATTCAAATTAATTATTGTGTCTATGAAGAACAGACATGTTTATGTAAATCAGTTGCTGTTGTTTGTGTCTGACTCTTTGTGACTGCATTTGGGATGTTCTTGGCAGAGATACTGGAGTAGTTTTCCATTTCCTTCTCCAGCTCATTTTACAGATGCAAAAACTGAGGCAAACAGAGTTCAGTGTCTTGCACAGGGTTACATGCCTAATAACTATCTGAGGGCAGATTTGAATTCAGGAAGATGAGTCTTCCTGACTTCAGGTATGGCACTCTATCCATTGTAGCACCTAGGTGCCCCATGTAAAATAGTATGCTAGAAGAAAAACTGGGATGAAGTTAGGGCATACATTCAAATCCTGAGTGATGTTTCTGCTTTATTTTGCCCTTGGGTTAATTTACATCCCAGGGCTTCAATTTTGTCTTCTATAAAAATGAGGAGAAAGTTTGACTAGAATATCTCTATGGTAATCTAAGTAGAAATCATAATCTTGTGACTATTCCAGAAAATCTGGGACATGTGGTTACTGTAAATACAATGCTTAGTCATTGAGAAATTTCATGTTATATTACCTCAAATGCTTAGGTGTCAATTTTTATTAACTGACTGATGGAGGTAGTAAGGACATAAGGTGTAAGAGTCTGCTGTAGCTAACTGGGAGCTCTGGAGAGACAGTAGGAGCATTTACACCTTGGAAATGGCAAAGGAGATAAATCAGAGGCTTAATTTATCATTTTGTTAATTGTCTAGATTTTGGAATGTGATTTGTTGTTTTTCAGTCATGTCTGACTCTTTGTGGCTCCATTTGGGGTTTTCTTGGCAAAGGTCCTAGAATTGTTTGCCATTTCCTTTGTCAGGTCATTTTACAGATAAGGAAACTGAGACAAACAGGCTTAAGTGATTTGCCCAGGATCACACAGCTAATAGGTATCTGAGGCCAAATTTGAACTCAGGAAGGTGAGTCTTCCTGACCCCAGCCCCAGTACTCTATCCACTGTGCTGCTTAGCTGTACTAAGAAAGTGACTGAGAAAGGGTTAATAATGCTTATTAAACTTTAAAGTGTGTTGAGAGATTTGCTGGATCAAATTATTAAGCATTTATCAGCACATCTTTCTTAGGAGGTTGTGTATATGACAGAAAATTCCCAAAGAAACATTTTGGCCACTTTTATGTCATCAGAGAAATAGTTTTATTTAAATAGTTTCTTCAATATGGAAGAATTCATTTCTATTAATTGAATTCTTTGTTTTAGTATTTCTTTTTTGTTGCTATTTTGTTTTATTGCAGCTGGGGTAGGGGGTGGGAGGGGAGATGGGTTGAAATGACTCATCCCCAACAGAATCATGGACATTCTAGTACACTCATTGAAATCTTGAAGCTGAAACAAACTACTTATCCTGCTAGTTCAATTTTCTGTTTTATAAATGAGTAACTAGAAATCCAGAGGGATTAAGGAACTTGCCTGAGGTCATCCAAGTAGTTAAGGACTGAGTCCCATTGGGATCCCAGGTATCCTGACTTGTAATGCATTATTTTTCCCCTATACCACACTGCCTCCTGTGCAAAGTTTTATTCCAGAACAAAATGTTCTTTTTGGCTATGCGTAGACAGTCTTAATTTTAAAGATTTTTTTTAAACTAACTGTTATCAAATTAGCAAGGTGTTAGTGTTCTAGCTTGGCTAGATTGTTAAATCGAGCTTTAGTAAAATATCCATTCTGAAACTTGGCCAGGCATATGTTCCTTTAGCCTTCTCAATCTTGAGTGTAAAGAAACACTTCTAAAATTCTGGTTTTGAATTATCTAAATTTTAGATGAGTGGGTCAATTTTTAAATACCAATTCTATTTTTAGAAATTTCAGAAAGAAAAAGATTCCTTGGAATCCTTAAACAATGACATATGTTCTTTCTTTCCTATTAACTATAGATAAATACCAAGTACAAATGTAAACTTCGTTTGGCTGCTAAGACAAATAGTTGGGTACAAATCTTTGAAATGATGCCAGCTTCTCTCAAATCTCAATATAGAAAAGATAATTATGAGGAGTAGCTGAAATTGAAGACTTGAAAGGACAAATTGAGATTAAAATCCTATTCTGAGTGTCCCAGGAGAGTCCACTTCTATTTCTTTTTACCATTTACATCCAATATTTGTAAATTTTATGCAGTTTAGTTCATGGACCATCTGCAGTTAGTTTTCCAGGCATTTTTTTCTCTCTTCAGTCCCTACACTCACCTCTAGCTTTGTCTTATTTCTAACTAGACTACATTAACTAAATTTCTCTTCAACCTTTGCTTATTTTCTCAATTTTTTTAATATTCTTTTTCTTTTATTATGTGTCTCTCTTTCTTGGTTCTACTTGATCCTCTTAGTTTTCCTGGTTTCAGAAAGTTCTGGTTTCCTCTCCTGTGTTTTTAAATCACTTAGATACTCAATTATGTCTGGCACGGGGAGAGATAATATCAGTGTATCAAAGAATATTTGGTTTAACCAGTTTTTAATTTAAATAATCTTGACCTCTAGGATCACTTTGCAATGGAAATTTTAAATTATCACTTCATTCCAGTTGCACCAATTTTTTTTCTTACTTTGATTTCAGAGTGAGCACCATGAGGCCTTGCATTGTGAGGTCTAAAACAATAAAGTAAAATAAATAAACATAGGCAAATCATTGACCCTACCTACCCCAATGTCATTAAGCAGCAATATAGGCGAAAGTCCACTGGACTTGGAATTAGAAGATCTGAATCTAAGTTCTGTAACCTTGAACAGTTGCTGAACTTGTCTGAACCACTCAGTTTTCTCATCTGTAAAAGTTGAATAAAAATGCCTACACTACACATACTATCTGTCGCGAGAGTCAAATAATACAATGTATGTAAGGAAAACATAAGAAAATACTACTCCAGTGGCTGTTGTGATCTCATGCATTTGAAAATTGCAATTCGTGGCTGCCTATCTTCTCTGGTTCTTGACTATGTTCTGCCAAAAAGGTTGCATAGGCATCCTCCTGTTGGAAACTTTCTTTGATTTCTATCAACATTTTGAGGGGGCTTTTCAGAGGGGGAAAGGGAATTGCTTTATAACTAAAGCATTAACAAATGACAACTTTGAAAATGCTTCACTCACAATTGCATATTAACCTTTATCAATGGTATTTGGCCATAAATGGCTCATGGCAGGAAACAAGGTGGTAGGGAAAAATACATGTAGAGAGTGAGCCTGAAAAAGGGCGGAAATTAAGGCATGTCTTGAGTTTGGAGAAAATGTAAGATGTGGGAAACTTTCCAGTTAGAGAAAGGGAAAAGAATGTGAGAAATGGGAAAACATAGCCTTCTCACATTTTTATCTAGTCAAGCTACAGAAATGCCGACCATTTAAAAGATCAAAATGGTAGGGATTCAGGGGCAATGGGGTGAAATCAAAGGAGTGCTGAACTCAGAATCTCCATACCTAAATTCAAATCCTAGCATAGCCACTTGCTACTTGTATGAATTTGGGCAAATCATATAACCTCTCTGGACCTCACTTTTCTTAGTTGTAAAAGCAGAGGTTAGACTCAATGACCTTAAAAGTTCCTTCCAGCTATAGATTTATCTCCATATCTTTTTCCCCCTATAATTCCAGTCAATGGATAGTAGGGTGAAGAGCCTTGTCTTAGAGGATAAGTTGACAACATTCTATTGGGCTAGGATAGTTCAAATCCTGCCTTGGGTATTACTGGTTGTAAAACTATGAAGAATTAAGATGTGTATTGTGTAACAGTTAACAAATAACAATTAACACTCTGTGAACAAGTTTCTTCATCTGTAGAATCAAGGAGTGGGATCTGATGACTTCAAAATTCCTTCTAATTTTCAGTCTATTATTCTATGATCCTTTATCTTGATATTTCTTTATATACGGCTGAGATAGTCAATCTACCACCTCTCTCTTAATTGTTGTTAACTTATTTTTCAATTATGTATGTTTCAATTATGTCCAACTCTTTGTGACCTTATTTGGAGTTTTCTCGATAGAGACACTGGAATGATTTGCCATTTCCTTCTCCCACCTATTTTATAGATGTGAAAACTAAGGCAAATAAAGTTAAGTGACTTGCCTAGGGTCACTCTGCTAGTAAGTGTTTGATGCCAGATTTGAACTCAGGAAGATGACTCTCCTGATTTCAGGTATGATATTCTGTGTACCATGCCACCCAGTTGACCCCTCTCTTAATTATCGAGTGAATATTTTGTGTTAGAAACTTTTTTTAGGCATTGGGGTTATAAGGACGAGAATAAAGCAGTGTCCACCTTCAAGAAGCTTATATTCTATTGGAGGAAGATTGGAGATGTGAACCTCTATAAGTACTGGTACTAGTACTGATGTGAACCTCTATATGTACTGGTACTAGTACTGGAACCCATACATGCCCCTTACTATCTTACTATATTTATATTGAAAAAGTGGGATTTAGACTTAGCTTCCATAGTCAAATAAAGTCTAATTCCTCTTTTCCCCCTGGATAGCCTATGTATTTAAAAACCTAACATCAGGTAAAAATATTATGCATGTAAAAATGCATTACAAACTTTATAGCACTCTATAAATGTCAGTTATTATTGAGGAGGAGGAAGAAAGGGAGATGGTATTCCCTGAACAGTGAAACATATCCTCTTTTATGTGTGTGCTTTCTTGTATTTGTACAAGTATCATCAGGGAAGGAGGAAGGAAGAAAACCAATTATTAAGTGCTTGCTATGTGCTAAGACTTACTATGTGTCTAACTGTGTTAAATAAACCTTGTAGATGTAATAGACACAAGTAGAAGATAGCCCCTGCCTTTAAGAAGCTTACCTTCTAATAAAACATAAAGAGGAGCCGAAGTGGGGAGGGTGATGGTGAGAGAAGGGAGGTGAAAGTACCAAGTTCCAAATCAGGAGCAGGCATAGGAAGAAATGAAGGCCAGCCAGGGTCTCTCCACAAATATAGGCTTTGAAGTAACTCACCATTGAGAAGAGAAAGTGGACCTTGCAGAAAGATATTCCAGGCATAGTTAGCTATTCAAGAGCAAAGATGGCCTGAGGTGTAGAGGGAAGTTCCAGAATGATACATGTGTACCTAGCACAATACCTGGCATATAGAAAGTTAATAAATAGATGCTGATTGATGGTTGATTGGATAAAATTTGATAGGTGGGGTGATTCCCTTGCTGATGCCTGGTAACATTATTCTAACTTTATGTCACTGGGTGGCTTTCAGGGTTTGGGGGCCAAAAGATATTTAGGCTACAGAATTCACATCCCAATCCTCTCTTGGTTTCAAACTTGATGGAAAAAGCCTGATCAAATTTCTAACAAAGTCCAAAACATGAATGCAATAAATCATACCCTGGTGACTTGAAAGCTGAAATGGGCCTTAGGTTGTTACCTTGTGAAGAAATGCTGTATTCTGTGACTAGCCATGGCATAAAGTCAAATATCAGGAAGTGTTGAAGGAGGGAAAGATCTGGGGTGATTGCTGAAGCGTGATTGATACAAAGTCATTCTAATTCTGTCATTAAGATGGCCAGTTTTTTAATGTGTCCTTAGCTAACCATCATCATCAATATTTTTTTCTACTTAATAGTACAAACAAGTAAAATAAAAATATACACACAAATCCTAAGACATGACAATACATCACTTTAAATCTTGTTCTCTGATCTACGAGGCTGATAAAAATGCTAATTTTATGAAAACTATGGTTTTGCCATTTGTATATAATCACATTATGTGAAATTTACTTTATTGAAGAAATCTTTATAGATCAAAAATTGATTTTAGTACTGTTAATCACTGGTTAAAGTTGTTCTCCTGTGACAGACTATCAATAATGAATTTTGGCAAGTAATTTTATCATAGCATTGACAAATAGATGACATGTGGAAATCAAATATGTATTCAGTAACTTTAATTTAGAATTTAGCTTAAATATGATTGAACAACAACATTGCCAAATATTAACAGATTTGTACCAGGATAAGTTTTTCAAGCTACCCTAAAAACATAAGAATCTAATTTCTGATGTGTTCCCAATTCATTATTGAAATTGAATTTTCCACCCTTGAGCTAATTCATTTATAGCCTATTTTGGAACATTCTGCTTTGTGCAACTCTTTAAAAAGTAATGTTTACCATGCTTTTCTCCTTTTCTTTGCCCAGAGATGAATATTAAAAATGTCAGAATTTGAAATGTTATGTAATTTGATGGGGAACATTGGGCCAGATTCAAAAAAGAGGATATGGTAGATACAGATATTTCTCATTTGTATAGTTTTAACAAATAGAAGACCCTTCTGTTTTTTATTTACAGTATAATACAATTTACTTTTGTAGCATCCTTCATATAATAGTATCACAAAATAATTCACAGTCTATTACAGTCAAGACTATTTATCTAGCCTTGAATTTTAACAAATAGATTTTACCCAATTTCTTTTTGGGCCATTTTTCTTCCTAACATGAATTTAGTACTTGTGAAAGGTGCCAGATTGATAGCTCCATTGAATGAAAGCTTCTATTTATCCACAGATGAGGTACGGCATAGGAAACCACACTGCATAATTATCAAAGCTCTGTACTGGGGGTGGCATATTTACTTCTCCACATAGGCACTACATGTAACTCCAATTATTGTCGTTGGGAGCTAAGTGGCTCTACAGAGAAAACATACTCATTACAAAACCACACACATCATACACTCTTTTAGCATACTTTGGAAGGAGGAAAGTCCTGGAACTGGAAGCCTGAAATCTTACTAGACTGCTTTCACTCCCTGAGGGCAGGGAACTTAGCTTATTTAGTGCTATATAAAAAAAAGAATCATTGAATAAATGAGTGAATGAATAAAAACTCCAACTCTCCCCTTAATGTCTCCAACACTGCAATTTCTTCTAATGGTTTTGATTTTGAATGCTGAAACTCAGCAATGTTCTACTTGTGTATGGTATATAAAAATGTTGAACAGCTACAATTTGCCTTTTAAGTGGTCAAAGCAGGTAATTGTATCCAGGGGTACAGAACAGATCGCTGTGATGTCTTCCTCATATGTATAAGTTGAGTATGTGCCATGATGAGTCCTGGATACGTTTTTCATTTTCCATTGTGTTTCAGAGGCCCACATCTGCCATGGTTTGTGCACATGTATGTTTAAGATTATCCATGAACTTCACAGAGAAATCCAAGACATTCTGCATTATGCCTTTTATAAGAGAATTGTTTGTGACTTTTTTTGAGTCAGTACATATGGTTGTGGGCAGCAGACTCTGAGTGGCTGAACTGAATCCTCCCTAAGAAACACTTATTTTAGACTGGTGCTTTTTTGCCATAAGAAGGGGTGGTTTACAGTCAAAACATTTAATTAACAGCAAGCTGAGATGCTCTTGTCTTTGTTCCTGTTTCATTGACTGTCAACAGCCATATGTAAGTGATAAGGAAAGTGACAAACTAAGGACATGAGTACTTTCTCGTTGGACTAGGTCCCTGATTGGACACTTCTGGCCCTGATAACGTTCTAGCTTTATTTGTGAACATCTTCTCTTGCTCTGTTTTGTTGTATTCCATACGGACAAGAGAAAGAGAGAGAGACCGAGAAAGAGAGATGGAAAGAGAGAGAGAGAGAGAGAAAGAGAAAGAGAGAGAGAGAGACAAAGGGAGAGAGGGAGAGAAGGACAGAGAGTGACAGAGACAGAGACGGGGACACACAGGGAGAGACTGAGACAGAGAATTTAAAATAATCTATTTAGGGGCAAATGATACAATATGATTGACAATATTTGTCTCTTACAAAAGTAATGTTAGGCAACTTACCAAAAGGAATGAAAACAGAAACAATAAGAAAACTTGAAAACTATAAGCTAGCTTTCAGAAGTACACGTGTCTTGCTACCATTTTTATTAATATTTTTTAAAAAGTTGCATCCATTAACATTGAAAATTCTATGGAGCTATATAACAACATAAGGGGTATATGTGTCATGGGGAGAAGAGGGAAGGAAGCGGAGAGGATTGAAAACAGATTTCTTCCCAACGTTCTGGTTTTTCAAGAAATGATTTAAAAAAGATAAAAAATGCAGAGGTTACAGAGTATCAAAAAAATCCGTTATGATAAAAAGGCTGTCTAGTGAAAGAAATCACAAAAGTAATATACACCTATGTGTGTACACATACAAACATATAGATATGTCTATGTGTAGAAAGAATATTGCTACAGGCTACATTTAATAAAAAAAAAAAAAGATAGATAAGCTACAATAGCTAACACCAAAGGCAATGTAAGCCTCAGTAATGAATCCCATGATATTTCTATGAACAAAGGAAACTGGAAAGTGCAAATGTTTTCAGTGCTAATAAAGGAAAAGCAAAGCTCAAAAAGGGGAGGAGGTGGAGGGTGGGAGAAATGCTTCCCTACATTAGCAGTCTGGATTACATCACTAAATTCTGAGATAAGAGAATGCCCCATCAGACTTGTATCTGTCTGAGAGATTTCCTAATTAATTAACTTCTTACTTTTCTTACTTTGAGTTCTGAAAAAAAAAAAGACAAAATTATTATGAATTAAAAAAAAGACATTTAATCTTTCTTGAAAAGAAAAATCTCCATTTGGTATAAAGCTAGCCTTACTTGTAATAACATCCATTCAGTTGTAAGAGTCATTCATTCTCATGCATTTTAAGGAAAGTGTCATACCAGAACGGAGTCCCTGGAATAATACCTTGAAAGATCTATGGTCTGCTTCACACACACCTTAGAGGATTACAAAAATAAAGGCAGTGTTGCTATTTTCTCTGCAGGAGGAAAGCATTTTATTTTTTTACCCCATGTAGCCATGACATAGAAGAACTACTCAGACCATAAAGGGGTATTTCTCAAATTTTCTGAGAAGTTAAGAATAAACAAAACACAAAAAAAAATTAGTCATTTGCAGAAGTAGCCCACACTCAGTAACCCACTAAGTATTTTACTGATATAACCAGACTGTCAAATTTATCCAGAAGCTAGAATATCTCCCAAATTTGTGTTAAGGATACCAAAATATTTCCTAAAACCCAACAAGAAGAGAAAAATGTAATTAACATGAGCTCTGATTATCACACTACCTATTTAGATAGCCTTACTTTCTCCATTGTATACTTGGAAATGTCTCCTCCAAAGATGTATGCAAATTTAGTAAAGGACTATATGAATAAGAATGCAAACAGAAAGGATGGAAGGGATTTAGAAGTCAAAGGTCTTTGCATCAAGACCACTAAAGAGATGAAGAATAAAATTAGAAAATTGATTCTAATTAATTTTCTTCCCACTAGCATGATGTTGTAGGACCAAGAGTTGGGTTTAAAATCAGGAATTCTGGGTTTGAAATCTGTTACACTTTGTGATTTTTGACAGTTTATTTGACCTGCTTGAGTCTCTGTTTCCTAATAATACGTTGCCTAGTCAAAAGGTATTGGGACAATGAAAAGTGCAAACTATGTAAAGCACTTTGAAAATTGTAAGTGTTTAGCTCTGCTAAAGATGTTCACTATTTCAAGTAGTCTTTTAGTTGAATCTCTAGGGTTCTCTAAGTATATCATTATATTATCTGCCAAGAATGATAATTTTGCTTCTTCATTGCATATTCTAATTCCTTTTATTTCTTTTTCTTCTCTTGTTGCTACAGCTAACATTTCTAGTAGTATATTGAATAGCTGTTATAATGTGCATCCTTGCTTCACCCCTGATCTTACTGAGAATACTTCTAGATTTTCCACACTAGACATAATGTTTCCTTACTGTTTTAGATAGATACTGCTTATCATTTTATGGAATGCTCCCTTTATTTCCATGCTCTCTAGTGTTTTTAATAGGAATACGTGCTGTATTTTGTCAAAAGCTTTTTCAGCATCCATTGAGATAGTCATAAGATTTCTGTTGGTTTTGTTATTGATGTGGTCAATTATATTGACAATTCATTGATCTATTCTTTTTCCTTTTTATTGATGTAAGAATTTAGAGAAATAAAATTTCCCTTAAGTACTATTTGACTGCATCCCATAAATTTTGGTATGTTGTCTCATTGTTGTCATTCTTTGTAATGAAATTATTGATTCTTTTATGATTTGTTCCTTAACACCCTTATTTGTTAGGCTTAGATTATTTAGTTTTCAATTAATTTTAATCTATCCACAGCCCTTTGTTGAATGCAATTTTTATTGCATTACAACACAAAAAGAATATATTTAATATTTCTGCCTTTCTACATTTTCTTCTGAGTTTTTATGCCATACTACATGGTCAATTTTTTGTGTAGGTACTATGTGTTGCTGAGAAAAAGATATATGCACTTCTGTTCCTATTCAGTTTTCTTCAAAGACCTGTCATATCTAACTTTTCAAATATTCAATTTATCTCTTTAGTTTCTTTCTCATTTATTTTTATGGTTGGATTGATCAAGTTTTGAGAGAAAGCAGTTGAGGTTCCCCATTAGAATAATTTTGTTGTCTATTTCTTCCTGCTTCTCACTTAAAATCTCCTTGAAGAATTTGGATGCTATACTGCTTGGCACATATATGTTTAATATTGATATTGCTTCATTGTCTCTGGTTGTTGTATTTGTCCTTCATTGCCAAAGAAGACCCTGCCATCAGAGAAATAATGACATGACTTGCACTTGACTTTGTTTTGAGTAAGGGAGGGCTGTGCAGGTCACCAGCCTCACTTCTCCTCCAGAGCCATCTGAATCCAATGATCAGATATTCATTAGGATGACTGGAGATGACCCAGGATGAGGCAATTGGGGTTAAGTGACTTGCCCAAGGTCACACAGCTAGTGAGTGTCAAGTGTCTGAGGTGAGATTTGAGCTCAGGTCCTCCTGACTCCTGCACTGGTGCTCTATCCACTGCACCACCTTGCTGCCCCTTGTATCTGGTACATTTTAGCAAGATATAATTTTCTTCCTTATCTCTTAATTAGATCTATCTTCAGTTTTACTTTATCTGTTATCAGAATTGATACCCCTGTTTTTGGCTTGTTTGTTTGTTTTACTTCAGCTGAAACTTAATATATTCTGCTCCACTCCCTCACCTTTACTTTGGGTGTGTCACTGCTTCAAGTGAGTTTCTTGTACACAAAGTATTGTAGTATTCTAATTTTTGATTTACTCCACTATTTACTTCTATTTTATGGGAGGTTTCAACCCATTCACATTCACAGTTATGATTACTTTGTATTTCTCTCCATCCTATTCTTTCTCCTCTTTGTACTCTCTCTCTTTTCACTCTTTCTCTCCTCATTAGTGTTTTGCTGCAGTCTACCACCTTCCCTGATCTGCCCTACATTTTGTCAGTCCATACTCCCCACCTTTTGTTAATCTCCTCTCCTCCTACTTCCCTGTCAGGTAAGATAGATTTCTATACTCAACTGGTTGTATCTGTTGTTCTCTTTTTGAGTTAATGATGAGAGTCGGGTTCAAGTGATTCCCATTGCTTACACTCCCATCTTCCTCTCCACTTTCTTTCATGCCTCTTAACATGAAATAATTTACCCTGTTCTATCTCTCCCTTCAGTCTGTACCCAATATACTTTTCTTTCTCATCCCCCCTTTTTCTTGGTTATTCCCTCAAATTCATCTCATACCCATACCCTTTCTTAATGTATATTCCTCTTAGTTGTACTATTTTGGTGGTACAATTTTTAAGAATTACAAGTGTCATCTTCCCCTGTAAGGATGTAAGTAGGTTAGCTCTATTGAATCCCTTATATTTTCTTTTTTATGCTTCTCTTGGGTCTTGATATTGGAGATCAATTTTTGTTTTCAACTCTAATCTCCTTAGGAAAACTTGAAATCCTTATATTTCATTGAATTACCATTTTTTCTCTTTATTATTGTGCTTAATTTCACGAGGTAGATGTTCATGACTGTGTAATCCTGATTGTGACTCCCTGATATTTGAATTATTTCTTTCTAGTCATTTGTAGTATTTTTTCCTTGACCTGATAGTTCTGAAATTTGGCTATCATGTTCCTTGGAGTTTTTATTTTGGGACGAAGAGGCATTGTTTCAGGCTTCTTGTGCCAGAGACTCCAGGCCCTGGCTGTTTACCTGGTGCTGTACTAATGTTCTCCTGAGGTCTGCTGGGGACCTTTATGTCTGGTGCTGTGCTGAGCGGGTTGGCTAGCACTGCTGGAAGCTATAGGGATCTGGCAGCTTACATGGTGCTGAGCCAGGGTCCTAGTGATGATGTCCAGCATGTTCTGAGGCTTGGATGGAGTTTCTACATTTCACCAGGGCTACACTGATTTGGAAGTCTGACCTGTAGAGGTTGCTTATTTACCAGGGGCTATGCTGAAGCATGTCAAGATTCTCAGAGCTGAAGTATACCCATTCTTCTGGCTAGGATGAGGCACATAGGAGGTACTGGTATCACCTTTTACTTGCTTCACTGCACTGGGGCTAAGAAACTACCACTAGTTTGCTGAGGTGGGACTTGCTGTGGGCTTTCTGGGAAGCTTCCTGTCGTGGACTGCTTTCTCCTTTTACCTGAGTGAGATGGACCTTTTCTGTTGGCCTTCCACATTTTGTGGGCTCAAAGATTGTTTTGCTCCCTCTTTTTGTTGGTTCTGACATTCCAGCATTTGTGTTGCAGTACCTGGAGGTGAATAGGGGAGAGTTACGGTGATTTACTGCTTACTCTGCCATATTGGCTCCTGGAAGCCATCAGGAATGTCTCAATTAAGCAAATATTTATTAAGTCCTTGCTATCTGCATTATCTCAGGTATGGGGCCAAAGGTATGACCATAAATATTTAAAAACTGATCCTCCCATAAAAATGTACAGCAGAACACACTTTTAAGTTAATCTATATTACTAACACATTCTCCATTACTTTTTTAAGTCTAGACAATGAACAAAATGCTAATGATAACAAAATGATAAATCAAGCCCTGATTTGTAATATTTGCCTGATGCGATAGGTAAATGTTCATACTGAAAATTTAACAATTGTTCTCTTAGCCTGCCCAAGCTGATTCCAGCACAATTCTTTGGGGCAATCATAAAAATAAAACTAAAATAGTAACTGTCCTCAGGAATCAAGCTTCATTCTGCTGTAAGGTGGGGGCACAACGTTTACATAGAGAAAGAATACAAATTATGTGCAAAATAATGAAAAGTGATTTCAAAAGGGAAGAAGCACCTATAACTCGGGGAACTTATGGAAAATTTTATGCAGAAAGTGACACCTGAGCTGTGTCCTGAAGGAAGTGGAAAAGTTCATGGAGCAGAGGTGAGGGTCACTCTGTGGGAAGGCACAAATAAATGGCATGCTCTGAAGGAAAAGCAGTAAGCGGAACAGTTTAACTGTACCAGAGATAATGCATCCTGATTTTTGGTTCAAAAAACATTCTCTCAGTCTTATGTATCCTTTTAGGCATATAGGCCTGAGCATTTTCAATAAATATTCTCTGAGACAACGTATGAATAATCTTATTATTCTGACAGGAGACTGCTAACAACGTTGGGAAACAGTAAGTACAGATGCATTATGGCCAACATCTTGTCCACAGCAAAAAATATTAAGATACTATTGTCAAGTGAGAAGATGTAGAAAAAATGCTCTGAAATTGACATTATTAAGAATGATAATGATTAGTGTGTTTGCATAGTGCTTCAAAGTTTACTTATTTTCTGTAACAGGGATCATAAGCTTTATTTTGGAATATGCCTGAATGGAAATTTGGAGTATATGGACCAATGGGTAACAAATTCATAGAAATTTATTTGCTTATCACAGTTAATGAACTTTATTACTTGTCAATAGGGGAGGATGGAAAGATGATGAGGTTGTTAATAAATTAACCTTACAGTTTAGCCCCTGCCTGCTACCCTCACATTGATGGGTAATCAGGGTTATTCACAGGTTGTTTGACTGCAGATGTATGTTGGTTAGCAGTTCTGCTCTCCTGCCATTAAAATTGGAAGACAGATAATTTGAACCTGTTTAGTTCTCACTTGATTATTTTGGGTCCCTTGAATTTTGAGTTGATGAAGCTTTACAGTGGCTGTTTATTTTTGGCTAAATAGATGTTAAGCAAGTATTGTTCTGTTTAGAGGGCAGAGGCAAGTTCAAACTTGCAGCTTAAAACAACTGAAAAGGATGAGAGGTTAATTAGACTTCACCTGCAAAGGATAATGTTTGCTAGGCTTTGCTCCCCAAGATACCCTCCATTGGGAAACCCAGTGACAGCACAGTCAAATTAGGAGACAATACTGCATAAGCAGAATAATGATCATAGTTCAGAAAGGGATTCTAACAAGCCTCTGAAAAAAGAATTTTTAAAAATTAAATGCAAATAAGGAAACACCATCCAAGCTCAGGCCCACTGACATATTCAATCTTATAGCGAGCCACTTGCGGATTAAAACTTTTAACTAAATTATGCTTCCAGAACATTCATTTGTATACAGCACAAGGAAAATCCATGGTTGGCCTCAGGCCTCCAACAACTAGGGCACATTTTCAATGCAACCAGACTATCATTCCCATATTTTACCTCACAATTCTCCATTGATGTCTCCTGGACAGCCACACCTCTCCCTTAGATACTGGGACTTGTACTGTACCTCCTACATAGCCCCAGAATTAGGCTGCTTTCAACCATTTTTGTCTCAGGTGAAAAAATTATACCATTGGGTATAAGTCCTGCCACTAAACCAAGACTCATGCTATGAACTCAATAGAAGAAGTGTTAGGATGCATTTGTATGAATGTAGGTCCTTTCCATCAGTCAAGCCATGATCTCAGTGTCACCCCAACTAAATTCTAAGTAACACTTTGACAGGAAGTGTTTTTTCCACATTCACTGTTATCTTGATAGTGAAGAAAAAGTTGTGCAATGATAATGCTTTTAAAAATTCTACCCTCTATTATTTAAATATTTAAAATTATGGGGCCTTTTTAAGGAAAAGGGGACTCACTAATAATCTCCATTCATCAAACATTTATTAAATGATTATTATACGTAGAACACTAAACTGGACGTAGAAGAAAATTTTTTTTAAATTGCTAAGCTTATTGCTTTCTTCTTGCTAAGAAAGAAGCAAGAAAACAGGCATTTATTACGGGCCTCCTATATTTCAGGTACTGTGCTGAGAACTTTACAAATGTTATCTCATGTGATCCTGCCAATGACTCTGGAAAGTAAATAGTATCATATACCCCAATTTATAGCTGAAGAAACCGAGGCAGGCGTAGGTTAAGTGACCTGCCCAGAATTATACAACTAGTAAGTATCTGAGGTCAGATTTGAACTCAGGTCTTCCTTAGGAGCCCCAGTGAGCCACCTAGCTACCTCTCAGGAAGTCATTTCTGGGCTTCCTCATGACCTTATAATCTAGGAGGGGAATAAGGTGTGTGTATATGTGTGATCTTGCCTGATCACTTCGGTTTGGGTGCTCTTTCTACCATACTACAGTGTGTGTTCATCCTTCGTTGCTGAAGAAGACCATGCCATCAGAGAAATAATGACATGACTTGCACTTGACTTTGTTTTTTTGAGTGAGGGAGGGCTGTGCAGGTCACCAGCCTCACTTCTCCTCCAGCACCATCTGGATCCAGTGACCTGATATTCATCAGGATGACTGGAGATGACCCAGGATGAGGCAGCTGGGGTTGTGACTTGCCCAAAGTCACACAGCTAGTGAGTATCAAGTGTCTGAGGTGAGATTTGAACTCAGGTCCTCCTGCCTTCTGCACTGGTGCTCTATCTACTGCATTACCTAGCTGCCCCACCATGGTACAGTGGATCTATGGTCAATATTAGTGTGGGCACTTCCTTGACATCTAGGTAAAATGGATCTCCTTCATGACTTCTCATCCTGGGAAATTATTACCCATATCTTTCCATTAATTCTGAATAATGGAACCATATGATATGTTGCTGACCTTTCCCTGGGTCTTTTGGCTTCCACAAAAATGTTACTGTGATGGTCATTATGGTGTGGAAGTGACCAGGAACATTCAAAAGTTATGTCAGGGGACAAGTTCTGCCAAGCTTGAAAGGCTTCACAGTACTTTCTGGTCATCAGTTGCATCACCACCACTAGATGGAAGTGAGATTTACTGGTATAGTGTCGTGGAAAGATCACAGTTTTTCTTCAACTACAAAATGGGGATAATAATCGTATCTACCTTCTAGGGTTATTGTAAAGAACAAATGAGATAATATATACAAAGTGCTTAGCATAGTGCAGGGGTGAGGAGCCTCTGGTCTTGAGATCTGAATCTGAACTTCACAGAACTAATCCCCTCTAGGTCCTCAAGTGCAGCCCTTGGTCAAAGGGCACACCATAGGAGAAGCTGGACTCTTGACTCATAATATCTTTGTGACTTTGGTCAAATTGCTTAACCTTCTCAAATCTCAGTTTCCCTATGAAAGAAATGACCTAATAAAAGTAGCTAACATTGGGGAGAGGATTCTGGGAAGATGGGTTCATAGATCAGAGAGCTTTTTGCTCTCCAAATTTTCTCCACAAAAAAAGACAGAACATGATCTCAGAGTGAATGTAAAGCGCTAGAAATAAACAAAAGTCAGGTAAAGCAGTTGTCCTCCTAAGACAATCTAAGAAGTCCCTAGGAAAGACCTGATCTCCATGGGTGAAGGATAAGCCAGAATCAAGTATAAACACTTTCAGGCTGACCATGCAAAATCTACAAGCATTGAGCCCTGGGGGTAGCTGGGTTAGGAGACAGACTCAGCCTTAGGTGCTTTCACCAGACAAATAGTGTGGGGGGGAGGGGGAAAGACTGACTAGGAGAAGACTGAAGGACCTTCCACTGTCAAGTTTGTGTGATGGCTGTTGTTGTGTTCCTCCTTTGTTTCCAAAGAAGACCATGACATCAGAGAAATGGTGACATAACTTGCACTTGACTTTGTTTTGAGTGAGGAAGGGCTGTGCAAGGTCACCAGTCTCACTTTCTCATCCTGACCCTTCTGGATCCAGTGACCAGATATTCATCAGGATGACTGGAGATGGCCAAGGATGCAATGGGAGACCTTGGCCTTTTTAGACCAGGCCTTTTGACATACTCACCTCAAGGGAGGTAATGTCCATTAAGTGAATAAGACTCTTTAAGATGTAGTGAAAGAATGGCCCTTTTAATGAACAAAAGAAAAAAAAAAGTAAATCAAACTGGGAGGAAAGAGAAACTGATACTATTGATAATCACTCTAAACCAGTGATTAAATGGTGTTTGGGCAGGGATCTATTGTTGTCCAACCTAAGGCTTCAGAGTGCACTGGGTTTAAAGTTTTGAGAATGAGAAGGAAAGGAAAATGGTAGGGAAAAGGAAGGAAAGAAGGAAGGAAGGAGGCAGGGCAGAGGGAGAGATGCAGGGAGGGAAGGAGGAAAGAGGGAGGGAGGGACAAAGGAAGGAGGAAGGGAGGGATGAAGGAGGGAGGGAGTGATGGAGGAAGGAAGGAAGGACATCTAGCCAGTAAACTCCAAAGGAAGGGGAGAGGGAGACAGAAGGGAGGGGATGAGCTCGGTTACCCAGCTAGCTGGGTCCCTACTCAGGCAGCTTGGTCTACTCACAGGTTGAGTTCATCCTTTGTTTTTGAAGAAGACTATGATATTGTATGAAAGGAGAGAAGGTTACCACTCCTCTTGATAAGGATGGAAGAGGTCCTAGTGGCCTTTACAACACATATACGGTTAAGGCATTGCCACCTACTCTATGGCACCTCATTGTCAAGCTATGTGTTGATCAGTCATATGGGCAGAGGGAGGAAGGGAGAAGGATCCAGCACATGCTTGGTGAGTGCAGTAGCTGAGAGGCAGGGACCCTGCTGACTGTGGACTTATAGGAGAGCTGAGTCCCTGGCTTCAGTTCCAGGGCAGAGAGGACAGCTATAGTTTGCAGCCACTGGTGGGACCACAGGGAGAAAGAACATTTGTGGGACAGCATGGCTGGCATCCTAACTATGACTTAGGAGTGAGAGGAGACACTAAGGTTGGGCCCTGAGAGAGACCTCTAAAAACAACAGTAAGATGGATCTAAAATTAGAATAGACAATGAAGAACAAAGTCATCAGTCTTTTCAGATGATAGGATGGAATACTTGGAGAATCCTAAAGAATCAATTAAAAAAACTACCTGAAATAATTAACAATTTTAGCAAAGTTGTAGAATATAAAATAAGCCTACATAAACCATCAGCATTTCTATGTATCACTAACAAAATCCAGCAACAAAGACTAGAAAGAGAAATTCTGTTTAA
This sequence comes from Notamacropus eugenii, assembly GCF_028372415.1. Lineage (NCBI taxonomy): Eukaryota > Metazoa > Chordata > Mammalia > Diprotodontia > Macropodidae > Notamacropus > Notamacropus eugenii. The sequence continues at coordinate 70,754,961 of NC_092872.1, forward strand.
AGGAGTTGTAGAAAACATAAAGTATTTGGGAGTCTGCTTGCTAAGGCAAACTCATGAACCATATGAACACAATTATAAAACACTTTTCACACAAATGAAGTCAGTTCTAAATAACTGGAAAACCATGTTACTCATGGATAAGCTGAGCTAATATAATAAAAAGAACAATTCTACCTAAAAAGATTTACTTGTTTAGTGCTGTACCAATCAAACTACCAAAAAATTATTTTATATAACTAAAAAATAATAATAAAATTCTTCTGGAAGAACAAAAAGCCCAGAATATCAAGGGAAATAATGAAAAGAAATGGAAGGGAAGGTGGCCTAGTTGTTTGTAGCATGAACACAATATTTATAGCGCACATGCCAGCCATGAATATGCTGACCCAATTCTGAATTGCAAAATACAACAGACTCTCCACATGGAAGACAGAGCCAAAACATTTATTCAGACACCAGAAAGCCAAATCCATCATAGTAACAAAGAAATCTATCATAGTAACCAAGAAGTCTATACACATTATCAGGCTTTCCCATAAACAAACAAATACTCACAGTAGAGCTCTCTACCTTTCTCTCTCCCTCAGTTCTAACCACTGTGATCAATTTTCTTTCAGCTCTGTTCTAGCTCCACCTCTTCCTGTTCTACCCTTTCTTCTCCACCCTTCCTACACTACTCCTTCCTGTTCCATGTGACTTAGATTCATGTGACTCAGGTTTCCATGTGACTTAAACAAATCACATGGGCCTATTAGTGGATGGGAAAGATCTTCCTATTAAGAAGTAAAATTACATTAACAATAAGCAAAAATGCATTATCAATATACTGTTCCACATCTAAAACTGTATTATAAAGCAGCAATCATCAAAACTAGTTGGTACTGACTAAGAAGAAGAGTGGTGGATAAGCAAAATATATTAGGTACACAAACACAAGACAGAGTAGCCAATGACTATAGTGATCTATTGTTTGAAAAACTTGAAGACTCCAACTTCTGGGATAAAGACTCATTATTTAACAAAAACTATTGGGAAAACTGGAAAGTAGTATGGCAGAAACTAGACACAGGCCAACATCTTTCACTGTACAGCAATATAAGATCAAAGTAGGTACATGATTTAGACGTAAAGGATGAAGCTAAAAGCAAATTAGGAGAGCCAGGAACAGTTTACCTGTCATATCTATGAAGAGGGGAAGAATTTATGATCAAACAAGAGGTAGAGAACATTATGAAATGCAAAATAGATAATTTCGATTACATTAAATTAAAAATATTTTTCACAAACAAAACCAATGCAACTAAGATTAGTAGGGAAACAGAAAACTGGGAAAAAATTTGTACAACTAGTGTCTGTGATAAAGGCCTCATTTCTATAGCATATAGGGAACTGAGTCAAACTTAGAAGAATACAAGACATTCCCCAATTGATAAATAGTCAAAGGATATGAACAGGCAGTTTTCAGATGTGGAAATCAAAGATATCTGTAATCATATGAAAAATGCTATAAATTACTATTGACCAAAGAAACACAAATTAAAGCAATTCTGAGGTACCATGTGATACTTATCAGATTGACTAACTTGAGGAAACAGGAAAATGATAAATGTTAGAGAAGATGTGGGAAAATTGGAATACTGGTGTATTCTTGATGGAGTTGTGAGCTGATACAACCATTCTGGAGAGCAATTTGGAACTATACCCAAAGGATTGCAAATCTATGCATACCCTTTGACCCAGAAATACTACTTCTAGATCTATACTCCAATGAGATCATAAAAATGGGGAAAGGCTCCACGTGTACAAAATTGTTTATTGCAGCCCTTTTTGTAGTCGCAAAGAATTGAAAATTGAGAGAATGCCCATCAATTGGGGAATGGCTGAACTGTAGTAAATGAATGTAATGGAATACTATTGTTCCATAAGAAATGATGAGCAGGTAGACTTCAGAAAAACCTGGAAAGACTTGAATGAACTGATGGTGAGTGAAGTATGCAGAACCAGAGGAATATTGTGCACAGTAACAGCAACAGTGTTTGATGACTAACTTTGACAGACTTAACTCTTCTCAGCAATACAAAGATCTAAGACAACTCCAAAAGACTCATAATGGAAAATGCTATCAACATCCAAACAAAAAGCTATGGAATCTGAATGCAGATTGAAGTACTATTCTCTCTCCCTCTTTTTCTTCTTTCTTGTGGTTTTTCCCTTTTTTTCTTTCTCGTGGTTTTTGGTTCTAATTCTTCTTTATTATATGCCTAATGTGGAAATATGTTTACTCTGATTATATATTTATCGTCTATATCAGATTTCATGCCATCTTGGGGAGGGGAAAGAAGAAGGAGGGGGACAAAATTTAGAACTCGAAATCTTATAAAAGGAAATTTTGAAAACTAAAAACAAAGAAAATTTAAAAAAAAGAAAAAAAGAAACAAACCAAAAAAGGGACTTGAGAGTTGGGCCATCATGTCCCACACCCTGTGACTAGAATTTGATTATGCAAATAGCTACTAAAACAAAATAAAAATAACAAAAATTAAAAGAAAAACTGAAAAAGCAAAGGAGAAAGACCTAAGTTATAGTTAGCTACTATGGAGATAGGGAAGATCAGGATTCATATTCGGATGAAGATAATGGAGATTAAAAAAAAAGACTTCTTTTTAAATGAGAAACATGAAATAGTCCCAAGCATAAAAAGTTTTTCTAAAAACTTAAAAAGTACTTTAAAAATTTAATAAGATTATCTAAGACACCAAGAAATAAAACAAGATCCAAAGAATGAAAAAATAGAAGAGAATGTGAAACATCTTATCAGAAAATCATATTGAGGAGAAATAATATAAGAATAGTTGAACTATCTGGAAATTATGATAAAAAAGAATCTTGATGCAACATTAAAAGAACTATCATGGAAAACTGCCTTGAAGTTCTAAAACAAGAAAGCCGAAAACAAATAGAAAAAAAATTCACTGATCACTACCTGAAAGAGATTCCAGGAGGAAAACTTACAGGAATGTCATATCCAAGTTTCAAATCTCCCAGGTTAAGGACAAAGTAGTTGTTTTGGTGGTGGTGGTTTGTCCTTAACTCTTGAAGAATGAGTGGATTGGATTTAAGCGACTTAGGACTGTTCAAAGTCACTAACCTCATTTTCTCCTCCAGTGCCATCTGGGTCCAGTGGTGAGATATAGATAAGGACCATTGGAGATGGTCTTTAAGAACAAAATATTGTAAGCAACAAGAAAAAAATTAAAAATATTGTGGAGCTACAATAAGATCTAGCAGCTATTACACTGAAGAACTGTAGGTCTTAGCATACTATTTTTCATAGAGCAAAAGAGCTTAAGTTATGACCAAGAGTAACTTACCCAGCAAAGTTAAGTATAATCCTCAATAAAAAAAAAAAAAAGATATTTAATGAACTGAAAGACTTTCCAGTATTTGTGACAAAAATAGCTGAATTTAATGGAAAATTTGATACGTAAGATACAGGAACAATATAAAGTAATTAAAGATCAATCATAAGGGACTCAATGAGACCAAATTATTTCTATATCTGAAAATGTTATTAGTACTTCTATGACTGTTATTATTATTTGGGTAGGTTGAAAGAAAGACTTGGGCTTAGCTGTGTGTGATGGGGTGATTCTAAAAAAGAAAACTCTAGGGAGAGATTAAAAAAGTGTTTATCACATATAAATGAAGTATAGAAGGAAGAATTGATACATAAAAAGCTAATTGGAGGTGGACGGTAGTGCTGGAACCTTACTCTCATCAGGAATGGGTTGAAGAGGGAACAAAATTTTTTATCCAGAAGGGTATAAATGTCTTTTAAATTCAGACAGAAATAAGATGGCAAGGAGTGATAGGAGAGAATAAGTGAAGGACTCTTAGAAGGATAGATAGGTTAAGGAATAGGAGTGTAAGGTAGAAACAAAGTAGAAGAGTGAGGCGGCATAAGGTAAATAGAGTGAAAAGAATTGTAAAGAAAAATAGGAAGGAGGAAAATAAATAATTATAACTTAGAATTTTGAAAGGGATTAATTTACCCATAAAACAAAAATGAGTAACAGATTAAAAATTTGAATTTAACAGTATGTTGCTTTCAGGAAACACAATAGAAATGAGATATACATACAAAATTAGAATAAGGATCAAGAGCAGAATTTATTACATTTTTTAAAAAGCAGGATTAGTAATCATGATCTCAGACAAAGTTAAAGCCAAAATAGTGTTAATCAAAAGAGAAAAATAAGGAAACTACACTGTGCCACCAATATTATTCAATATTGTTTTAGACCATTTAAAATAACTAGACTATAAAATACCTGAGAGTATACATGCCAAAACAGACACAGGAATTATATGAACATAAACATAAAACACTTTTTATACAAATAAGGTCAGATTGAAATAATTGAAGTAATATATATTGCTCATGAGTGGCTAAAGCCAATATAATGAAAAAGGGACAATTTTATCTAACTAATCTCTTTATTCAATGCCATCCCAACTACATTACTAAAAGATTATCTTAGAAAAAATAATAGCGAAGATTATTTGGAAGAACAATAGGTCAAGAATTTCAAAGAAACCAGGGGAAAAAAGATATAAAAGAAGCAGATTCAGGAATATACATACGCGCGCGCGCGTGTGTGTGTGTGTGTGTGTGTGGATACAATGCATGTATATATATCTATATGTATGCATATATAATGTAGGTGTCTATGAGTGTATATAGGTGTGTATATGTATGTGTACATACATATATATGTTTAATTGTAACCTTCTTTAGGGAAAGAGGGGGAGGTAGGAAAAAAATAAAGTGTGAAGTGAACAGTAGAGAACAAGAGAAAACCTACAAGGAAGCAAAGAAAAGCTGAATAGCTTGGAAAACAATGTGTAATCTTTATTATGTAAGTTTTCTATCATTTTATATTGAATCCTCTCAATTCTGCTGTATACATGGCAATATTATTTTATTCTTCTCTCATTTTGTATTTGAGTTAGAATGAATAAAGCATTTACAAAAAATTAATAATAACTAGGATTCATGGAGGGCAGCTAGGTGGTGTTTTAGTGCATAGAATGCTGGGTTTAGAATCAGGAGGACTCATCTTCGTGAGTTCAAATCCAGCCTCTGACATTCACTAGCTGTGTGATGGTGGGCAAGTCACTTAACCCTGTTTGCCTCAGTTTCCTCATCTGTAAAATGGTCTGGAGAAGAAAGCACTAAACTACTGCAGTCTCTTTGCCAAGAAAACACCTAATTGGGTCATGAAGAAGTCAGATACAACTGAACAGCATTTGCATAGTGCTTTACAGTTTATAAAGTACCTTATAAATTTTATCTTATTTGATCCACCTAAGAATCCTGGAAGGTAGGTGTTATTATTATCTTTACTTTATAATTTAGAAAACTAAGTTAGACAGAGGTTAAGTTCCTTACCTAGGCCACAAAACTAGTTAAGTTTCTGAGGCTAGATATGAATTTAGATCTTCCCAAATTCAGATCCATCACTTCTATCTGCTGCACCACCTTGTTAGTTCCACAGATGTTTTGCATCTCCAAGTCTATCTGTTCCTACGTACAGAGACAAATCACCTCATTACCTAACAGGTGATTAATTTTATGATCATGGCAAATTTCGTTCTTTGACACTTTTCCAATAAAGAGTAAATATGAAAAATACCATGAAAATTATAAAGTACTGGGCAAACATTACTTACCAAATATATGTAAAGTCAGAAGATATATCAAAGTAGATAACAATAAAAAAATGAATGATCAAACAAATAAGACCAACTCTACAAACAAACAAGAATGTAAGCTATAGTGTAGTGGCCAAAAAAAAAAAGAAAAATAGACAATATAGCTTTGTGCATGTGTATATGTGTGTGTGTGTGTGTGTGTGTTGAAAATAGAAGAAGGTGTTAAAAGCAGGAGGAAAGTTTATCTGTTGTAGTGGGGAAGTAGAGGAGAAGAACTTTGCATATGCCATCAGATTCAACTGATTTGATTTGTTTTACTGAACTGACTCTTTTTTTTTCCTTTTTGCATCTTTCATTTCCAAATTTCTGTTCCAAGGGAGGAGTGAAAAGTGGGATGCATCTATTCCAGAAAAAGGAGATACAAAAGCTATCAGAAATTTTTTTTTATAAGAAGAATAACAACTTTTAAAAGACTATGTAAGAAATAATAGGTACAGTTATAACTCCCTCTGTCTTTCCTCCCCTTGGTGAGAAACCTGATTCCCTGAAACTCCCAAGAGCTGTCTGGAAACAGCTCTGATTTTACCCTGCTCTCTCAGCATCAGCCTCACCCTGCTGCTCAGCAGTTCCTTTGGCAGAGGACATGACAATTGGCTAGGTTTGAAATCTTTCCAGGTTGGATTAATGATCACCAAATAAAAGGCAATATATACATAATGAGCTTAGAAAAACAGCATAGCTTGATTTTCATGTGGTTCAAATTGTGATCTTAATACTAATCGGCTGCTTTCACATGGGCTTTGTTTGGTTCTTCTTGCCTGGCTTTTTTCCCCAGCCCCGTTGTTTCCTTTCCATTATTGCACATGTTTTATGAGTGGTGATTTATATGTGTGTTCTGGATTTGATTTATTTTTGTCCTACTCTACATTTTTTACATAAGAAATTAGATTTTTTGAAAGGGTTAGGTTGAAGATGTGAGATTGGTACTGTACATTGTCAGCTAACCCACCGATCTAGGAAAATCTTGACCTATGGGGAAGCCTAATGGCATTTGATCTTTTGTTTTCCTACAGAATATAATTTGATATTGCGGCGTTACATGGTTATAATTAGAATGTGTGTGTGTTTGTGTGTCTGTGTATGTATGTATGTGTGTCTATTGTAGACCTCTTTTTGGCCCACTTTCTATGCTTAGGCTCAATGTTCCCACTCTGCTGCACATGTGTATAGACATTCTAAAAGCAAACATGTTTACCCCAAGCTTTCATTCATCAGTTGTCCATGGAGAGGAAGCAAGACATAATGGATAGAGGGCTGGTCTTAGAGTTAGGAAAAGTTCAAGTTTCATGACCATGGAAGAAATTGTTCACTTCTCTCTCCCTTCATCTCCCTCCCTCTCCCTCCACCAAACACCCTAAAGCTAAGTGTCCCAGATAATTTGCCAACAAGCCTTGGTGAAGGGAATTACCCTATAAGAAATTCTCAACACAGATGAAATCACAGGTCCATAAATAGCACCCTATAACTCACCCCCAAGGAGGAGAGAAGATTTAACAAATTACCTCCCTCCATATCCATTTCAATGTTTTTTCAATGTTATCCTGCTTTCTACTTCTTTTTACCCCCTCCCCTACCCCAGCCCAAATAAGATTTCTCTGTTAATAAGCAACTTGATACAATAGAATAAGACCTAGAATAAAACGATAATAATTTTAAAAATCTGAGTTTGAATCATATCACAGAGTTTAATATCCCAATACATCAATTTCCTAATATTTCAAACTTGCACTGAAAACATAGATTTAAAAGTGGACACTCCTTCAAAGTGATGTTGTGATTTTCCTGAGATCATACTGGCAATTAATAGTGCCAGGATTTGAACTTGGGTCCTCTGAATCCCAATGTAGCCCTGTTTTAACAACACCATATTGCCTATACCTCTACCAACTCCACATAGTTATCATGAGAAAAAGTCATTGCAATTTTTAAATAATGTATTTATTATGCTAATTATATTACTTTTAACTACTATATTACTCTTCATTATATAATCATATAATACATATTTATATATTATATGCAATATTTTATACAATATATTATAATTATATATTGTTACACTATAATATATATTATATATGTACTACATGTAATTTAATAACTATAATTATATTACCATTAATATAATTAATATGTTAATTGTATCTTACTAATTATTATTTCATGGTGTGAATAAATTGCAGAGTTTGAGTTTCTGCCTGATATCCTAGGATCAGGGGAGTGGAGGAGATATCATTAAGCCTACCTTCCTCTCCCAACAAGTTCTAAGGCCTCCAAGTACAATCTGCTTTATTTAACTCAATTTATCCCAAGTATCTGGCTCCCATTTGTTTCTCCCATCCTATTGAGTCTCCAGCCTTTGCCCAATGATTCATGCATCAAGGATACATTCACTCACACTGTCACAGAATCATAAAATATAGAAGTGAAAGCAACCTTGGATATCCAGTCCAAGGCCCTCATTTGACAAATGATCCTTTGCTAGGAGTTCCCTCCAGACACTAAGAGACCAGTGGGGATAACAGGGAATTATCTGATCCCACCAACTGGATTGTCACCAATACTTCTTGCCAATACATGGATCCAAAGGTTTAAGGGATGAAAAGTCAAGGTAGACAGATAATAGCCACACATGGCACTTTATGGTTTGCAAAGCACTTTCCATGTTGCCTCAGTTGACTCTAACATCAGTCCTATTTTTCTTATTTCTCATCCCCATTTTACAGATGAAAAAAAAATGAGGCTGAGAAAAGTTACATGACTTATCCAGGATGGCTCATTAAGTGAGTGCCTGAGGCAGAATTTGACCATTTATCATCCTGATTTCAGGTCAACCATTCTGTCCATTGTACCACCAAGATGATTCATGAACAGACCTCTTATCAAAGGCCCTCGAAAATAATAATCCCTGCTGGTGACAAGAAGTCTAGAAAAAAACAGATACTTCCATTCATATTCTGCATGACATATTGCTTCTGTGTCTAATGTTGCCTCATAAAGTCAGATCTGAGATCTTTCATATCTCCACCTCATAGCCCGACCTCAGTGCTCTCTTGTTCTTCCCATATTGCAGTATCACTTTCACCACCATCTTCTAAGAGATGGCTTCAGTCTTCTTTGCTTTCCTGTGGGTCTTTGCCTATGCCCCGATCTCCTTTTCCATAACCCCCACCCCTGATGGTCTGGTTATAGATGCAAAAATCCTTGTCTTCCTCCTCCCAAATTCTCTTGCCTCACTTGAACACAAGTAGTCTTAAGGAGCACTCCATCTTTTGGTGGGCTTCAGGGTCTTGTATTCTCTCTCTAGCCCCAACCCTGTCTTAGTCTCCCTTCATATTGCTTATCAGGATACTCCTGAGGAGTTGGCCAATCCTGTGACACATAGTAGGGAATGGGCAATATCTTTTCAGGGAGCATTTACTGGAAAGAGAAACTATTTGAAGTCTTCATTACAAACAGATGAGGAAACTGAAGCTATGAGAGATACAGCAGTGGCTCTCCTGAATTAACGGAAGAAATGCTCTTAGAACTCAGATAATTTATTATCACTCCTTACCAGCTCTGTCTCTGTCCCTGTCCCTGTCTCTGTCTCTGTCTCTGTCTCTGTCTCTGTCTCTGTCTCTCTCTCTCTCTCTCTCTCTCTCTGTCTCTGTCTGTCTGTCTGTCTGTCTGTCTGTCTGTCTCTCTCTCTCTCTCTCTCTCTCACTCAACAATAGTTCACTCTTAAAGCTTAGAAAAAAAAAAAAAGATTTCACCTCCCCCTCCCTATTCCCTGTTCTCTTAGAGTGTGGAGAAATGGAAGAAAACTAGCTATGGAGTCAGAGGACCTGAGTTCAAATTCTCTTCTCTGATACTGCCTTTGTAATCTTAGGCAAACAAATGAAGTTCTCTAGTTCTTAGTTTCCTCCTATGGAAAATGAGGGTGTTTGAACTAAATACCCTTTGGGATCTAAATCTTTGTTTTTATAATCTGTCACCCATTCCCTCATTGTGAATTCTGGGGACAATACTGGTAGGACCACATACAGCTTCATGTCCTATAGTGTCAGCTGCCTCAATCTCTTTTATTTATCATTTGAGAAGTATGTAATCAGGTGCTTAATATGTGCCAGGAGCTATGCTAAGTGCTGAGGACAAAAAAGAAGAAAAAAAGAAATATGGTTCCTGACTTCAAGAAGTTCACATCTAATAAGAAAGACAACATTCAAACAAATATCTACACAACTACATACACACTCTATATATGTATATATGTATATGTATATGTATGCATGCATGTATGTATATGTATATAAGTTGGATTCCCCTTCTCAAGAATCTTTTCAAAAAAGAGAGAGGAGTGGTCATTATACAGAATTGGGACGGGGTAGACTTAAGGTAGATGGGGTAGACTTGGAGGAATTGCCATGAAGACAGTGGGAACTCCATCTGCTGGGAAATCCACTAGAATAACTTTGTCTTTGCATTAATTTATGACAATATCTATATTATCTGTATAATCACAATTATTATAGTAAACACTTAATCAGAAAAAAACCCCTCAGAATTGATACTATCCTTGAGTGTGTTTTTCCATTTCTTTTATTATTACTATTTGTATCTCCAAGTTGGGACATACTAGCTATATACTCAATAAATATGTTTTCTTTCATTTTTCCTTCAATCTGGAAGATTGGAGAATTCACCAAAAGAAATAAAACACTAAAAAATTGGTTTGTCTGTCTTAAAGTAATACTAATTATAGTCATTTATGAAAATTGTTTGCCATTTATGACCCAATTACCATATGATTAATAAACTATTTTGCAGGTCATTAATATGTATCAGATTAATTTTGTTGTACATTTTATTGGAAGACAACACTAAAATCTTTCTCTGTGTGTCAGGTCTTCTATGACTCATGTACCATAGTAATCTGTTTATAGATTAAAAACAAAATTAGAGGTGACCTTGCCTCGTACATTTGTAAAAGTCATCTGGGTTATTAGAAGCAAACATTTTAGACAATCAACTTGCCTTCTGTAGCTGCTCTGAGTCAAAGGGTTCTGAAGTCTTACTGTTCCCCAAGATTTTTAAGGAGAATGGTCTTAAAATCTTGCAGATCACTTGCTGTGATTTGTCTACTCACAATTAAGGAGATTAACTCAAGAAACAACCAACCACAGCTGGAACTTGCTCAAAGAGGTTCAAAAAATCCATTTGCTAAATTGTCAGTATGAGAAGTTATACATTAGAAAATACAAATGCTACAGATTAGAGCTTGCTGTATTATTTTATCAGTTGTCTAGATTTAAGGAAGTGATAGAGAAAATGCCGATAATTTAAATAACTAAATAATCAAAATTTTTAAAAATTAAACTTTGAAAGGTCAAACACATTTCTTTTTCTCTAGAAAACTAGTTACTTAGTTCCAACTTATGGAACACCAGGAAAAATTAAGGGTGCTTTTTCAGTAACTAAATGAGTAGAAATACATTCCTCAAGAAAGTATATCTATTCTTTTTTAAAAAAATTATTTATTTATTCTTAGTTTTCAACATTCATTTCCACAAGATTTTGAGTTCTAAATATTCTCCTCATCTCTTTCCTCTGCCCGCTCAGGATAGCATGCATTCTGATTACCCCTTCCCCCAAGCTGCCCTCCCTTCTGTCACACCTCTCCCTTCCCTTATCCCTATCTCCTCTATTTTCTTGCAGGGCAAGATAGATTTCTATGCCCATTACCTGTATATCTTATTTCCCAGTAGCATATAAAAACAATTTTTAACATTCATTTTTAACTTTGAGTCCCAACGTCTCTCCCTTCCTCCCTCCCCACCCATTCTCACTGAGAAGGCAAACAATTCAGTATAGGTTATACATGTGTCATTGTGCAAAAGACTTCCATAAAAGTCATGTTGTGAAAGACTAACTATATTTCCCTCCATCCTATCTTGTCCCCTATTTATTCTATTTTCTCTTTTGATCCTACCCATCTTCAAAAGTGTTTACTTTTAATTACCCCCTCCTCCCATTTGCCTTCCCTTCTACCATCCCCTACACCCTGCTTATCCTCTTCTCCCCTACTTTCCAGTACTGTGAGACACATTTTCACCCTAAATTGAATATGCATATTATTTCCTCTTCAAGCCAAATGTGATGAGAGTAAGGTTCACTTTTTCCCTCTCACCTCCCCCTTCTTCCCCTCCATTGAAAAGGCTGTTTCTTGCCTCTTTTATGTGAGAGATAATTTTTACCATTCTATTTCTCCCTTTCTCCTCCCAATGTATTCCTCTCTCACCACTTAATTTTATTTTTTTAGATATCATCCCTTCCTATTCAACTCAACCTGTGCTGCTATATGTATGTAATCCCTCCAACTACCCAAATACTGAGAATAATCTCAAGAGCTACAAATATGTAGGAATTCCATGTAGGAATGTAAACAGTTCAACTTTAGTAAGTCCCTTATGAACAGGAAAGAGTCCTGTTTACCTTTTCATGCTTATCTTCATTCTTGTGTTTGAAAGTCAAATTTTCTATTCAGCGCTGGTCTTTTCATCAAGAATGCTTGAAAGTCCTCTATTTCATTGAAGTACCATATTTTGGCCTGAAATATTATACTCAGTTTTGCTGGGTAGGTGATTCTTGGTTTTAATCCTACCTCCTTTGACCTCTGGAATACCATATTGCAAGCCCTTTGATTCCTTAATGTAGAAGCTGCTAGATCTTATGTTATCCTGATTGTTATTTCCACAATACTCAAATTGTTTCTTTCTGGTGGCTTGCAATATTTTCTCCTTGACCTGGGAACTCTGGAATTTGGCTACAATATTCCTAGGAGTTTTCCTTTGGGGATCTCTTTTGGTAGGTGATTGGTGGATTCTTTTAATATCTATTTTACTCTCTGCTTCTAGAATATCAAGGCAATTTTCCTTGATAATTTCTTGAAAGATGATGTCTAGGCTCTTTTTGTGATCATGGCTTTCAGGCAGCCCCATAATTTAGAAATTGTCACTCCTGAATCTATTTTCCATGTCCGTTGGGATATTTCACATTATCAGCTATTTTTTTATTCCTTTGATTTTGTTTTAAATTCCTTGATTTCTCATAAAGAGTTTAGCTTCCATCTGCTCCATGCTATTCTTTAAGGAATTATTTTCTTCCTTGAGCTTTTGGACCTACTTTTCCATATGTCCAGTTTTGCTTTTTAGGACATTCTTCTCCTCGTTGGCTTTTTGGATTTCTTTTGTCATTTGGATTAGTTCATTTTTTAAAGTGTTATTTTCTTGAGCAGTTTTTTGCATCTCCTTTAGCAAGCAGTTGACTCATTTTTCATTAATTTTCTTGCATCAATCTCATTTCTCTTCCCAATTTTTGCTCTACTTCTCTTACTTGATTTTCAAAATCCTTTTTGAGCACTTCCATAGCCTGAGATAAATTCATATTTTTTCTTTTTTCTTTTATTATGGAAAATTATTTATTTATTTAATAGATTTATTTATTTAACTTTTCAACATTCATTTCCAAAAAATTTTGGGTTCCAAATTTTCTCCCCATTTCTCCCCTCCCCCCACCCTAAAATCTCAATCATTCTAATTGCCCCTATCACCAATCTGCCCTCTCTTCTATCATCCCTCCCTTCCCTTGTCCCCATTTTCTCTTTTGTCCTGCAGAGCTAGATAACTTTCTGTACCCCATTACCTGTATTTCTATTTCCTAGTTGCAAAAACAACACTCAACAGTTGTTCCTAAAACTCTGAGTTTGAACTTCTCCCCATCCCTCCCTCCCCTCCCATTCCCTTTGGGAAGGCAAGCAATTCAATATAGGCCATATCTGTTGTTTTGTAAATGACTTCCATAATAGTCGTGTTGTGTAAGACTAACTATAATTCCCTCCATCCTATCCTACCCCCCATTGCTTCTATTCTCTCTTTTGATCCTGTCCCTCCCCAAGAGTGTTGACTTTAGATTGCTTCCTCTTCCCATTGCACTCCCTTCCATCATCCACCCCACCCTGCTTGTCCCCTTATCCCCCACTTTCCTGTATTATAAGATAGGTTTTCATACCAAAATGAGTGTGCATTTTATTCCTCCCTTTAGTCGAATGTAAGGAGAGTAAGCTTCATGTTTTTTCTCTCACCTCTCCTCTTTTTCCCTCCACTGAAAAGTCTTTTGCTTGCCTCTTTTATGAGAGATAATTTGCCCCATTCCATTTCTCCCTTTCTCCTCCCAATTTATTTCTCTCTCACCACTTAATTTCATTTTTTTAAGATATGATGCCATCCTATTCAATTCACCCTGTGCTCTGTGTGTGTGTGTGTGTGTGTGTGTATGTGTGAATCCCACCAACTACCCAGATATTGAAAAAAGTTTCAAGAATTACAAATATTGTCTTTCCATGTAAGAATATAAATAGTTCAACTTAGGAAGTCCCTTATGATTTCTCTTTGCTGTTTACCTTTTCATGCTTCTCTTTATTCTTGTGTTTGAAGGTCAAATTTTCTTTTCAGCTCTGGTCTTTTCATCAAGAATGCTTGAAAGTCCTCAATTTCATTGAAAGACTATTTTTTACCCTGAAGTATTATACTCAGTTTTGCTGGGTAAGTGATTCTTGGTTTTAGTCCTAGTTCCTTTGACTTCTGGAATATCATATTCCTCGCCCTTCAATTCCTTAATGTAGAAGCTGCTAGATTTTGTGTTATCCTGATTGTATTTCCACAATACTTGAATTGTTTCTTTCTAGCTGCTTGCAATATTTTCTCCTTGACCTGGGAACTCTGGAATTTGGCCACAATATTCCTAGGAGTTTCTCTTTTTGGATCTTTTTCAGGTGGTGATCGGTGGATTCTTTCAGTATTTATTTTGCCCTCTGGTTCTAGAATATCAGGGCAGTTTTCCTTGATAATTTCATGAAAGGTGATGTCTAAGCTCTTTTTTTGATCATGGCTTTCAAGTAGTCCCATAATTTTTAAATTGTCTCTCCTGGTTCTGTTTTCCAGGTCAGTTGTTTTTCCAATGAGATATTTCACATTATCTTCCATTTTTTCATTCTTTTGGTTTTGTTTTATGATTTCTTGGTTTCTCATAAAGTCATTAGCCTCCATCTGTTCCATTCTAATTTTTAAAGAACTATTTTCTTCAGTGAGATTTTGAATCTCCTTTTCCACTTGGCTAATTCTGCTTTCTAAGCATTCTTCTCCTCATTGGGTTTTTGAACCTCTTTTACCAGTTGAGTTAGCCTATTTTTAAAGGTGTTATTTTCTTCAGCATTTTTTTTGGGGTCTCCTTTAGCAAGGTGTTGATCTGCTTTTCATCCTTTTCTTGCATTTCTCTTCCTAGTTTTTCCTCCACCTCTCTAACTTGTTTGTCAAAATCCTTTTTGAGCTCTTCCATGGCCAGAGCCCATTGAATATTTATTTTGGATGTTTGGGATATAGAAGCCTTGACTTTTATGTCTTTCCCTGATGGTAAGCATTGTTTTTCCTCATCTGAAAGAATGGGAGGAGATATCTGTTCACCAAGAAAGTAGCCTTCTATGGTCTTATTTTTTTCCCTTTTTTGGCCATTTTCCTTACCAGTTACTTGACTTTTGGGTCCTTTGCCAAGAGTAGGGTATACTCTGGGGACCTATAAGATATCAGTTCCTCCAAGGTGGCACAATCAAGCATGTACTAGTCTGGGCACAGGGAAGGATTTTTGTGCCCAGAATCTTAGCAGAGTTTCCTCTCCAAGGGCAGCTGACCTCCAGTTCTGCCAAGCTAGCACTGGGGGTGGGATTCAGTCAAGCTGTGGGGGCACGACCACCACTCAGTGTGAGACAAAGACCAGCTCCCTCAGTGCCCCCAGGGTTTTTTATGATCCAGCAATGGTCTCAGGCTGCTGTAAGGTCTGCCGTGAGAACTCCTACCACCTGCCTAATGTGGCCTCTATGGGCAACTGCCTGAGGCTGGAACTATGGGAAGGCCCTTCTCCTTTCCTAGCCAGCTGAAAAAACCCTGTTACTGACCTTTGGTGCCTGTGGGTTGAGGGATCTGTGGACCTGCTGCTGTTGCAACTGGGGATTATGAGACTGGAGATTCCACCCCCAAAAGCTGTTCACAAGCCGTGTGCCACACAACCATGGCTAGGCTGGGCTCCGCGCTCCACTCTGTGTCTCGTGCAGCTGACATTTCCTGTGGGCCTTTCAGGTCACCCTGGGCTGGAAATCTCCTCCACTCTGTTGTTCTCCATTTCTGCTACTCCGAAATTTGGTGAGAGTCCCTCTCTGCAGGTGTTTTATGGGCTGTGTGGGGAGAGCCTGCATTTTTTTTGTTTTTCTACTCTGCCATCTTGGCTCCACCACTCAATTCACATTTTTCTTGGAGGCTTTGGATGCAAGAGCTTTGACTTTGTTATCTTCTTCTGGTTGTATGTTTTGGTATTCCTTGTCACCAAAGTAAGATTCTATAGTTTGATTCTTTTTCTGTGTTTTGCTCATTTCCCCAGCCATTTTGTCAAAGTAGTTCTCTGCTTCCAGTGAGGGTAGGAGGTGTACTGTCAGCCACCATGCCCCCACAATCTGTGGACCTAGAGTTCCAGAAACAGTGACTACAGCTGCCCCTAATACTTCTGTGGCTGCTTCTGGTTCCTCTATGCTCTCCTGCCTCTGCTGACCTGGGGCTGGACCACTATACTCTCTCACAATGTCCCACAGACTTTTTCACTGACCTTCCAATTTGTCCTCAGTGTTTTGGGGTTGTGAAGTCTGGAAACTGCCACAAGTGCAAGGGATTCAGTGCCCCAAAACCTGCTCAGGTCCCCTCTGTGCTGGCCTGACTCACACTGGAGTACATTCTGCTCCCAGCACAGCATGACAGATACTTCCTGGCAACCTTCCAGCCTGTGTGGGGCTGGAGATTTGTTTCACTATGTCATTCTGTGGGTTCTGCAGCTCCAGAAATTGTTTAGAGTCATTTTTTACAGGTATTTGACTGGACTTGGGGGCAGTCCTCTAGAAAGTCCATGCTGTTAATCCGCCATCTTGGCTGTGCCTCCAATATCTATTCTTAATGTTAAAGCAACAAAAGATTTTCCATAGCAGAGCACTTATTTGACAATTTGATGAATCCTATGAACTCCCTAGAATAGAGGGACTTTACATGACCCTGGATCTTTTGGCCGTTCATAAGCTCAATTCCACTGTTGATTAATATGCACAGGAACTTTAACCCACTACATTTTCAAATTGGGTTGATAAGCATCTCTTAGGCAGCCTAGTGGCTCCCTACACCCAGAACCCTATTATATTGGTGCCAGATTTGATTCCGGCACTTGAATTGGCTTAGTGTACTGAAACTCAAAACTCCTGAGCTCAATTGATCCACTATTCTCAGCCTAGTTAATAATGCATATTATAGGCATGCAGCATCATACCTGGCAGAACGTTTTTAAAAGCATAGAATAAAATGTATACCAAAAGTCATAACAGCATAAATCAACCATATTGGAATACAGTTATTGACATTAAAAACAATGACAACAATGACATCACACATTCTTGGGTCCTACATTAAGAATGGTTATCCTGTGCACCATCAGGTTAGAGTGAGGATTCAGTCACTCCAACAGTAAACTGTATTACTGATGTTAGATCTCACATAGCTGGGAACCAATGATAAAATTGCAAAGGAAACTTGGTCATTTTGCAAGCATGATCAAAATTTCTACTTCTCAGGGAATCTTTGCATGTGTTAGATAGAAGTAGGTGGTCCATAAACAGTAGTGCCAAATCCATCATCAGTGGACCTTGTTGCTATTGCTATGAATTCTTAGGCAAAGAGGTGTAACTTGTAACCAGCTGGGAGAACTCTTAATCTTGGCCTTTCATAAAAACTGAGGAAATAACACAGAGGACAGCAGAGATAGCATTACAACAAACCTCATATGAGTTGCACAAGAAACTTCCCGGAACTGTACAGTTGATTTTGTAGTGCAGAAGTATCTATGGAGAAGATCGTGGAGAATTCAAATATGAAGATTCTTCATTCTAAATCTTCTTTGGAAGGTTACGTTATAGGATCTTTTGAACTTTGGATGATTGCAAATTACTTGTTGCTGATTTTTAAAAAAATAAATGTGTATATACATACATATGCACAGAAGATGTTCATATATCACATAATTTATTTCCTTTATCAACATTTCTTTTTTGATGCATCATGGCAAACATGCTTTAATAAGTTGTTGGTAGTTCAATAATTCTAAAATTATTTCTCTTTAATGTATTTTCCAAGTCAGATGTTTTTTCCTATGAGGTATTTCATATTTTCTTTTATTTTTTCAGTCTTTTGGCTTGATTTTATTGTTTCTTGATGTCTCATAGAGTCAATAGCTATTTAGTATTTTATTCCCCCCCCCCACCAGTTACACGTAAAAACAGTCTTTAACATTTGTTTTTAAAACTCTGAGTTCCAAATTCTCTCTCTTCTTTCTTCCTCTCCATTTTTCCCCCATTGAGAAGGCAAAAAATTCAATATAGATTATATAAGTGTAGGCATGCAAAACATATCTGTAATAGTCATGTTGTAAAAGAAAACATATACAAAAACACCACCTCAAGAAAAATAAAGCAAAAAAATTCTTGTCAATCTGTACTAAGACACCATCAGTTCTTTCAATATAAATCCTTCAGAGTTGTCTTGGATCATTGTATTGCTGAGAATAGCTACTTCATTCATAGCTAATCATCTTTCAATATTGCTGTTGCTTTGTACACAGTACATTTCACTTTACATCAGCCCATACAAGTCTTTTCAGGTTTTTATGAGAGTTTCCTGC
This sequence comes from Notamacropus eugenii, assembly GCF_028372415.1. Lineage (NCBI taxonomy): Eukaryota > Metazoa > Chordata > Mammalia > Diprotodontia > Macropodidae > Notamacropus > Notamacropus eugenii. Next base: position 70,773,534 of record NC_092872.1, read on the forward strand.
TCATTATTTCTCATAGTACAATAGTATTCTATCATAATGACATACTGCAACTTATTTAGCCGTTCCCTACCAATCATAATTTTTAAAGTTATTTTCTTCAATACTTTCGTTCCTCTTTTTCCAAGTTAATTCCTTTTTAATAATTTTCTTGCATTACTCTTCTTCCTTTACCACTCTTATTTGATTTTTTTTAAAAATTGCTCTTTTTAAAATCTTTTTCTTTAACTCTTCTAGGAATGCTTGTTGGCTATAAGTCCAATTTGTATTTTTTTTTCCTTTGGGGCTTTGCTAGAAGATTTTTTTCTAGTCATTTTATTTTTCTGAGTTTGTTTTAAATTTCCTTTTCATTATAAAAGCTTTTCATGGTCAAGTTCTTTTTTTTTTTAATTTGTTTACTCATTTTCCCACTTGATTTCTTGACTTTGAACTTTATATTAGAATGAAGCTCTACTCATCTCTGGAGTGATGGCTAGCCTGATATTCTGCAGTTCTATCTAGAGGACTGTAGGTTTTCATTGTTTTCCAGGTGGTATGACCCAGAGAGAATTCAGGCCACTGTCCTCTTCATCTATTCTCTGATTATTATGCACATAGGATTTCTACTTCTTTGCTCCCATACTTCTCTCTACCCTGGAACTTTGACTCAGTACTGGATAATTAAGAAAGGAACTGCCAAATGACACCAGATGTTGCACCCAGTGCTAGTACAGGAGTCTTCTGTGATCTTCTGACCAGATGTTCAGTCCCCTTATAATCCCTGGCACTGCTGCTGCCACTACCACTACTGTTGCCTATGCCTGTAAGTCTCACAGAAGATGCCTATTCCATCTTGCTCTTGTGTTCCTGGTCCCACTCCAGTGTCCATCTTTAGTTGTCCTGAGTTGGAAAAATGACTTACTGTGCATTTTGTGTTATTGTTGTTATCTTACTCAAAACTAGGTTTGACACAATTAAAAAAATTTGTTTAGGGGGTTAGATTGGGAGAGCTTAGCTGAAATGCTCATTTCACTCTGCTGTCTTTGACAAACATACTTACAAATAGGCATTTATACTTCCTTCTGGGAAATTGAATGAAGAGATTTTTCCAGGTTTCTGGGTGGAGGTTCCTATCAAAAGTCAACTGCTTCCCTTCCCCCCACTGCCATGTCATCTAGATCTATTATATCAATAAGAGCCTGACAGATGGGTTATATTTGCTTTTATTTTAGGTACACACATAATGATCAGCTACTAACTCTTCCTGGTTGCAAGTAATATCACCTTTTAGTGATATTACAGAAGTCAAATTATCTTATAGCCAAACCTCTCATGAACTTTGGACTTAGTGTTCCTGTGGAAGATCATGTGAAAAATAGATGCAGACAGATGAGATACCAATTTCACTTTGTCCTGTTATGAATAAATGATTTATCTAACCTACTCACCTGCTCTTTACTCCACAGAGCATAACACTGTACCCTGACAAACCACAGAGGAGAGAAAACCTCTTCGCTTCCACTCACACCCATTAGACTGCTTCAATCAATCTTATTGCCAGTTCAAATGTATCAAATTCTTAGATTCAGAAACTACTGCACTGGGGACCAGAACTTCCAGGGATAATAAGGTCTCACTTAGCTCTGTTAGGCATTTTCAGAGGTCATCAACTGTTCTAGCTGCCCCCTAGGAGTCTCATTTGCTGAATTACCTCTGCAGTAACAATTAACACCACCCTACTGATCTTAACAAGGCTATACACTTCCTAACAAACTGTCTCCACTTCAATTTTCCTCCAATTCAACTGAAATCGATCAAACACACATTAAGAAGGGAAGAAAGGACATTGTGCTAAATCTGGGAGGAGATCCAAAGTGACTCAGCATCTCCACTTGAATGTTGCACAGACAGCTCAAAGTGGAACATGCACAAAGAGGAATTTATTATATTTACCTGCCCCCTCCCACCCAATTAATGCCTCCTCTGAAACCTTCCCAGTTTATGTTAGTAGCAAGCCCATCCTCTCAGTCACTAAGGTTTGAAAATTTGGAATTATTTTCTTGAATCACTCCTTGTCAACTCTTGTTGATTCTCTACTCAATTTCCATCCCTCTGTGTTTATTTTGGACTTTACTCAGACACATTCAATCATTCTAGTAGAATGGAAGTTCCTTGTAGGAAGGGATTGTCCCACTTTTGTATTTATATCCCATTACATATTCTACCATATGCTTGGCATATAATGGGCACTTAATATACACTGGTAGATTGGTTGCTTGAAAATATTCCTTGGGTATCACCTTGTATGTAAGGAGGATTTTGTTATTTTTTTAGAGTTTAGTTTTTCAGGATCCATGGCCATGGTAATGTTTAGTTTCCAGGTGTTAGATAATAACTCCCTGAATAGTCCCAAGGATCCTAGATACTAATTCTTAGAATGATAGAGACAGACAGTCTTCTTGAGGCTGTGCCATGAGAGAAGGGGTGACATAATGTGGTATTTATTACGTTTGCACAGAATGACAATTTTGCTAAAGTTAACCTGTAAGCTTAACGTTGGCAAGATGCTTTCTTTGTCTGTTGCCCTATAAAGCAAGTAGGCACTGAACAATGAGTGGGGAAACCATGAGTGGGGAAACCATGAGTGGGGAAACCATGGGGAATCCATAGGGGAAACTATAGGGGAACCCACTTGGTATTTTGGTAATGCATAGAGGATTATGTGTATCTGCCTCAACTGGCTCCCAATGCGGCTTGAGGGGATTTAGCAGAGTGCACAAGCTGTGTCTGTCTCAATTGACCACATTGAGATGGAGGGGTAGTTCCCCCACTTCATGCTAGCCCCTGAGAGAAGGGTGATTAGGGAATGCTATAGGAGCTGGTGCTCCCATTATCAGCAATATTTTGAGAAGACTATTTAAAGTAAGATTATGAATCCCTCCAAAGCTGTCTTCCCATCCTTCCTGTCTGACCAGATCAAGAGTAAACCTGTTAGAGGCTGGAGTCCAAAAACTCCGGTACCTCCTTGGGGTTATTTGTGAAACATACCTCCATCATGGGAGCTTTCCTGCCCCAACCTCCAACTGTTAGCACTCTCAGTCTTGAAATTTTGTTGTATTACTTTGTAGATACGTTTTCTCTACTTATTTGTGTATAAATTGTATCCACACCATGGAACATAAGCTCTTTGAGATTTGAGGAATGGAATTGTTTCATTTCTACCTTTATATCTCTTGCGACTTGCATCTATTAGGCACTTAATATTTAATTCAACTGAAATGAGATGAGACTATTTAAACTGGAACTTACTATAGGGACATATGGCAGATTCAAAAATAAATGCATTTAAATTCAACATTTATTAAGTATCATGTGCAAAGCTATGACAGAAATATATAAGAGTAGGGCAAAAGATCTGAAGATATTATATTCACATAATTGTTTCAGGAGAATTTAACGTAACTAGCTTGGCCTAACACATTGAAATGGTAATTGGACTAATGATTTAAAAAGCTTTATATATCAAATATCATTACTAAAATCTGATATCCAAAATTTATATACACACAAATACGTGTATATATAGAATTAACACAAATCTATTAAACCAAGAGTCATTCCCCGATGGCTTATATCAAGGGATATGAACAAGGAATTATATACAAAGAGGAATTACCAAACATCAAAGATCATATGGAAACATGCTCTAAATCACTAATAATTGTGAATATGAAAATTAAACAGCTCTGAATTTTTACCTAATAGCCAATAAAATATCCAAAATGATAAAAAATGAAGGAAAGTCTATGTTGGAGGGGCTACGGGGATACAGGCAAACTGATACCTTTCATGGAGCTAAGAATTGATCCATTTATAAAATAATTTAGAATTATAAAATGGGGTTTATTCATTCACTGAACAAAATGATTCCACTACTAGATATTCTGCCGCAAGGAAGGTCATAGCAAAATTTTTTGATGGTAGCAAAGAAATGGAAATGAGTGGGTCCCATCTAATAGAGACTGACAATAACCTATTGGCAAATGAATACAAGTCATTTGGCAGATGCTCCAAATCCCTAAGCAGTGACCATGAACAAAGAGATAGAAGTCTGCTCTTGTCAGAAAGTACTACTGGGAACCTTGAGGGCACTGGAAGAAGTTCAGGCTATGCTGTGATACTGGGCTTGGGGTAGAAATGGAATAGAGCAGCTCTGAACCTACTCTAAATATTCTTCATTTTGGCAGAGGGAATCTTCCTGTGAAAAATACCCCTCCGTCATTTACAAATGCATCTGAGAATGTCCTATTTATCACCTATAATGAAACCTATTTCCATTAAAGTGTGCCTCATTTTTTGCTTGAATTTCCCTTTAATTTAGAAGCTTCTTTTCCTTGTCTTTCTAATCTATCTTGACTACAGTTTATAATCCATGCCTGATAAATATAAAATTGGGGCAGCATTTTTTTCCAAAAATATTTCTGGCTTTGTCTTTGTAATGTAAGATTAATATCACTGAGCCATGTCAGCTCAGTCTTCTGCTCTAAGATACCTAAAGGCCAGTGGTCTGTCTCAATTTCTGCCTTCTCTGATGCAACCTAATTCCATTTCTCTTCCTCTCTTCATTGGTTGCCCTGTGCTATTGATTCTTTCTGGTGCAACTGACAGCCTAATTCTTTCCTCTCTATACCAAACCCTTAAACTCTCTCTCTCTCTCTCTCTCTCTCTCTCTCTCTCTCTCTCTCTCTCTCTCTCTCTCTCTCTCTCTCTCTCTCGTTTTGAACTAGCTCCTACTTTTATACAAGTGCTTCAAAGTATAACCCAAATTCTTATCTAATCAGAACAATCTTCCTGTCATACCCAGTTGTAATATCTTTACTTAGTTTAAGGAGATGTATAGGATTTATTCATACCTAAATGAGGTAGTTATGGTTCAGTGGATAGAATGCTGGGTCTGGAATTAGGAAGACCTGAGTTCATTTCTAGTAATGTACATTTATTTAGCTTATGTGATCTTGGGTAAACCACTTAATCTGTTTACCTCAATTTCTTCATTTTAAAATGGGGCTAACCACAACACCTGCCTCCCAGGGTTATTGTGAGGACCAAATAAGATGATATTGTGAATATCTTAGCACAGTGCCTGACACATGGTAAGTGTTATATAAATGTTAGTTACTATTAGCTACTGCCTACTACTGCTACTACTACTGTTACTACTACTACTACTACTACTACTACTACTACCTACTACTACTACTACTACTACCACCACTACTGCTGCAAGACTGCTGCTGCTGCTATTACTACTACTACTACCACTACTGCTATCACTACCACTAATAGTTTATGACTCTGGGCAAGTCACTTAACCTTTATTTGCTTCAGTTTCTTTAACTGTAAAATGGGGAAAATAATATGCCTATATTGTAGGGTTATTGTAAGGATCAAATGAGACAATCATTGTGAAGCACTTACCACAGTGCCTGGAATGTTTAGATGCTATATAAATTCTTATCCCAGCCCCATCCCCATCCACTTAGGCTTAGTGCTAATTGATTCAGCTAAGAGGTATTATTACCTAATAGAGAATTCCTCTCATTTGGAGTAGAGAAGCAAAAGGCTTTCCATCTTATATTTAAGGAACATTATTCAGTTGGGAAATGGAGACAGGATGCTGGCAAAGGTATACTGCTAAATTTTCATTGTGGTTACTTACATCTTAGAAATCAGAAAAGGCTATAAATCAGGGCTGGATTTGTTGTTCTGTTGATTGCCTAGACTTAAGAAAGTGATGGTGAAAATATTAATGCAGATGAAACTTGAGTGGGTTGTGTACATTTTTCCTTTCTGGGGAACCAGTTCTTAAACATTTGCCATCACATTCTTTGGAAGGTGGTAATGGTGGTGTTATAGCTGACCAATGATTATGATGCAAAAAAAAGTATTAATAAATTTATTCACAATAAGTTTTGGTATTAATTCCTATGATTCCAAGCTAAATCATTTCCCCTATGACTTTAATCACCATTCTATGAGGCTTCCTTTACCAAAATGTTTCCTTGAATGGAAACCATTCATCCCTATATGTGTAGTTTTCATCTTTTAGAATGCAAACTGCTTTAGGGTAAGTACTGTTTGTTTGATTATATTTGTATTACCAGCACTTATAAAAACATCTTGCATTTGGCAAGTTCTCAAAAATGGCTTTTTAATTAATTTATTTAGTCAACAAAGATTTTGAAGGAGTACGTTTCTAACTCTCAATTAAAGACCTCCTTGGATAATTCATTATCTGGAGTAGAAGGGATTCTGAATTCTCTAAGCCCTTGCCAACAGAGATTAAGCTCATAGTATCTACCAAACTGAAAAACGCTCAAGTAGGAAACTGATGACAGACTGGCATTCAGTCCAACAAAGCCAGAAGAAGATTCAGGTTGACTGTCTTACCATATCTGGAACTCTCTCTCTCCTCATCTCTACATCCTAGCTTCCCTTATATCTTTCAGGTCTCTGCTGAAGTCCCATCTTCTACCAGAAAGCTTTCACAGTCTTTTATTCTGTATATGGAGTTATCCCTTCCAGATCAATGGAGTTATGGGTATAGCACATCTGTGATATGAAAAATCCATGCAAAATTTTTGACCCTTCCCTCATACCAGAGAAGTCTGAATAATTATGGTATTAAAAGATAAATGTTTTTCATATTATATGATATCATATAAATATTATTTAATAACATTCATATATATATTTTGCATTTTTGAATTGTAAACTTTTTCTGTGTCATCTGCTGTCCTTCATGTGCTGTCTGCAGCTTCTACAAAACTCCCCCCAAATTCCTATTTAATTCCTTATGCCAACCTTTGATATATAGAAACAGTAATGGGAAAGTCACAATGTGGAAAGGATAATCGTGTCTTGTTTGTATATAGCTCTTTGCGTTTTATCCTCCTCCTCTCTCTTTTTTTCTTTCTTTTTCTCATATTCTAAGCTTTTGGCACAATGTCTAGCTAATAGTAGGTGATTAATAAACATTTGTTGATTTGTTAAAGTGAAAAATATTTCCTGGTACCTGAATTAGCATAAACTACTTACCAAATAAAGTGATAAATATTCATTGGGTATAGGAAGATACTCTGATTCTTTAAGCTGAATTAAGTATTCCAACATTTCCATTGGATTTACAGTGAATAGGTTAATTGGATATGGTATCATAATGTTCAGCCCATTTGACTAGCTCACCAGGGACCCCTATTAATAGCCTATGCATATCTTGATGGTTTGAGCTGTGTCTTTAGAAAACTATTCCAGCAAGAAAACAATAGAAAGCAAACTTCAGATCTTTCGAAACTGATGTATCTCAGTAGTCGATTCCATTTCCACTAACAAAATGGATCTTCTTGTCATTTAGAGATTATGGATTTAGGGTGGGAAAGGACATTAGTGGTGGTGATCAAGGCCAATCCCTCATTTTCCAGATGAGGAAACTGAGATCCAGAAGGTTACACGACATAGCTAAACCATAGAGTCTCTTAGTGTCTGGGAAAGGATTCAAATTCAAATCTTCCTGACCATGAGGCCAGCTAGTTTTTCACTTTGATGCTGCCCCTCTGTAGAAAGCATAACTAATTGTTGTTTTTTTTTTAACTGAGAAACCCTGGGATCAGCCATTGATTGTGAGGAACTTTTTCCACAGACTATCTTGCTGTTACGCATTTTCAAATTCATTCCATACTATAAATAGGAAGAGCACTTTCCTTTACAAGTGTTTGCATGGGTGTGTATCACAGAAAAGAAACACTACAACCAAATGGGCTGGTTTTTTTTTAATCTGCACATGCATCGACATTTGATAAAAATGATGATTTTAAATATAGGTTTCTAGTGTATTATTAGCCTAATTCTTATTTCAGCATAGAAACATGTCAGCAGGCTCCTGCAACAGAAAAGACTGCTTTTGTTTGACATCACTCAGTGTTATCTTCTTCTAAAAGTTGGTAATGAAAACATAGGAAATGGTTTTAAAATACAAATGAAATACATATTTATCCTTTGGAGCACTTGTGAACAGTTGATTTACTGCC